>NC_092636.1:15974936-16321388 GCF_039555335.1 Amphiura filiformis
AATGCCAGGTAATTGTGCAAGATTTGTGTTCTTTTCTTTCTTTCCTGTTTCTTAAAGGGGCAATTTGTGATCCAGAGCCTTATTCCTTCAACTTAATCCAAAAAAGTTTTTTCATATTGGTTGAAACCTAGGTTTGTGTAAATAACCTTTCTTGCTGATTTCTGTGTCTTTAACATTGAGATTTCAATTGCCAGGAGGAACCAAGTAATTATTTAATAGTAATGAAATAGCAATAAGTTGCTGATATTTCAATCAATGAATCAATACTTCATGAACTCTAACCGTACCAAACATCGAAAAATCACACTTCACAAAGCATATGCACGGGCAAGTATCCCACGTGATGCGATTGTGTCATCATGCGAACAGTCTTATGGTCACAGAAAGCTTGGCTAGCAAAGCTACACTTCTATAGCAAGGTAGGCCCGTGCATGAGTCTGGCACCCAAGGGGTCGGTGGTTCAAAACCGCACCCGAAATGAGTTTTCTCTTCTTTCTTCTTTCCTTCCCCTCGCCAAAAAGCAGCTAGGGTGTTCGGGTTAATCTCTATATGTATCCATTCAGATGAGATGACTAATGATGTTGATATCATATTATATTGCTATCCCAACAGAAACATGTTGCCAACGCCTGTGCAAAAACACACTCTTGTGGTCATCTATGCGGAGGCGTCAAGGATGAAGACCCATGCTTACCATGTCTACATGGGTGTGGTACAGAGCTGGCACTCAAGCAGGACGCAGATGATATGTGTATGATTTGTTTCACTGAAGCATTGGCATGTGCACCTGCTATACAGGTAAGAGCATGGATAGGAATAAGGAATGTTGGGTTATCATTCCCCTGTATGTGGGCTATTCCAATTGAAACCCATACACCCCCTGTGGAAGACATGACCTTAATCTCCCACACGGGGGTGTAGATTCCAAATGGAGCCACACATTCAGTGTCGTCTGCTCCAAACTGGGCTATTCCAGTTGAAATCCATACACTCCTTATGGAAGACATGACCTTAATCTCTCACACAAGGGGTGTAGATTTCAAATGGAGCCACAAATTCAGTGTTGTCTGCTCCAAGATGGGTTATTCTAGTTGAGATCCATCACCCCTATGGAAGACATGACCTTAATCTCCCATACAGGGGGGTGTAGATTTCAAATGGAATTATCCATTTAGGTAACCCCATTTGAATTTTGCACTTCCGTTGTGGAAGATTAAGGTCGTGTCTTCAGTAAAGGGTGTATGGATTTTAACTGGAATAGCCCAAACTTTTTTTTCTTCTTTTTACGTTTGAATTAACCTGGGGGAAATCAATCGGTGTTGAAGCGCTGCTCCCCCATATCAAATTGATAATTAAAATCTGTTTAACTGGACTTGCTATTTTAACTGCCGACGTTTCACATCCTATCCTAGATGTTTCTTCATGCCATCTGATTTCTCGGCAGCCATTGATTGGTGACCCCGTCAAGGGTTCTCCCTGCAAGCGTATGTGCAAAATGTGCATTTTTGTTTCTTGCGCTTTTCTAGCAATGTGCCAAGAGGCTTTTTCAAAGCGTACGCTGTAATTAAAGCACACGTTTGACAGGCATACACAACACACTCTCATTTTGAGATCATCGAAGGGAGGAAGATGGAAGCTCAGCACTGCAATATGGCACAATTTTGTTCACCAAATATGTTGGAGTCCCAAGAAGTGTAAAATTTTACCATTTTAATGTTTGTTGTACCTACTATTTTATTGGATCATCATCAGTTTTTAGTGTTATGGCTAATAACATTTATTAATGATTGTATTTCAGCTTGAGTGTGGCCATGTATTTCATCAGCATTGTTGTAAGGAAGTGATTCAGAAGAATTGGGTTGGTCCACGCATCACATTTGGTTTCTCATTATGTCCAATTTGCAAGGTAAGATCCCTAAAAAATATTCAAACTAACAATGAAAATACATAAAGTAATCTCCGTCAATATAACAATAATGACCTCAGGTTTACAACTGGGTTTACAAAACCAGGGCCTACAAAACCTGGGCCTTAACCACTTGATCACGGGAGCTTCATAATTAAGCAGGATGAAATTTGAACTTATAATGCTGGTTTCATACTTTCTGCCACTTGATACTGAGCAGCGTGATGCTTCATCATGCCGCTTGCACTTGTCTGCAAGCGGAGTGGCACACCGCTGAGCTGCAGCGGCATGACTCTGAAAGCCACTCTTGCCGCACAGCACCGCTCCGAAATCGTATTTTGTTCTTATACGTCAGAGCGGCACCGCTCCAAGTTGACTTGAATACAACTCCCAGCAGTGCTGCCGCCACGTGGAGTGATGGATATATCGGCTATCGTTTCTGGTGCGACTGCACATTGAAGTAAAATCATAGATCAGCAAGCGGCAGGAAAGTATGAAACCAGCATAAGCGTTCACTTAGTCTTATCTCCATAGTCCATAGTCGCAGTTATATATAACTTACTTTTAATCCTTTCAAAAATAATAAATATCTGTACACATCTTGTTGTTTAGAATGGTATCGAGCATAAATCACTACGAGATGTACTTGGACCAATCAAGGCTCTCAAATCAGATGTGAGGCGGAAAGCGCTGATGCGACTGGAATATGAAGGCTTACACAAATGTGAGGCGGTGACAACTCCTGGAGCACGATTCTACAATGATACAGCGGGCTTTGCTATGAATAGATACGCATACTATGTCTGCTTCAAATGCAAAAAGGTATGTGGGTGGGTAAAGAGACAAATCACAAGTTGGTGAAATTTTGTCTAAATGTGGGTGGATCAAATAAGATTCAGCACACAAGATAATGTTGAGGCAGTCACAGGTCCATGATGTGTAGACAATTAAGGGATTAAAACTAAAGAAGGCAAATCCTAAAGGATGATGAAGAACTTGCCATAATCCACTGTAAAAGGGTTATTACCACAGTTTCAATTGCGGCTTGTGCTAGCAAATCCCAGTGATTTTTCTATTGAAAAGATGTTCATATAAACGATGTTCATATAAACTGCCACAGTATAATACATTGGTTCGTTTCAAGTTTGGTAGTGATGTTGGTGCATATTTCGCTGGTTGTAGTATCGAATCGTGCAGGTAATATTTATCGCAGAGTGTATACAAGGGAGGTTCATCGACTGGGCAAATCTATTGTGTTGTTTCCCTTACAAGGCTTATATTATTACTCTCTCTGTTAAGGTGTTATCAGTAAGTATTGGTAGTATGGCTTGTAACCTCCTTACCAACTAAATTGAGGAATGTGATCCAAACAGGCTGCAGGGTAATTTGCAAGGAGAGCCTCGAACTGGCAATAGACATGAAACA
This sequence comes from Amphiura filiformis, assembly GCF_039555335.1. Classification (NCBI taxonomy): domain Eukaryota; kingdom Metazoa; phylum Echinodermata; class Ophiuroidea; order Amphilepidida; family Amphiuridae; genus Amphiura; species Amphiura filiformis. Next base: position 15,978,268 of record NC_092636.1, read on the forward strand.
AAGAATTATGCTACTTTATACAATGTTATTTGACTGCTTCAACTCCCATTCATGTATACTCCCAGATGGGGGTTTTTCTCACATACGGCGGGACCATGCAATGGGCTAATAATGGATATAACATCAACATCATCAGTTACTGTAACAGATAAAAGGTGTTCTGTCTTCATGCTAAACTTACCTTATGAAACTGAATATATTAATGATATTTTTTTGTGTGCATGCCAACAGGCTTACTATGGTGGAGAGGCTAGATGTGACCAGGATGCTGGTTATCAAGAGGACTATGACCCTGCTGAGCTGGTGTGCGGAGCATGCTCAGATGTTTCAAGAGCACAGGTAACACATTCATGTACTGTTTAATGTGTCTGTTTCAACTAGTTTCTGACTGTGTGAAAAAGATAATCACCTCTTTTATAATAGATTCCATATCATTAGGCCCCGGCAAAAAACGCAATTTTTAAAGGCAAAAAACGAGATATGAAAAAATAAAAAGCGAGATTTACCCCAAATTTGCTTTAAAAAACGAGATTTTCCTGGAAAATCGCCGCCAAAAATTGACAAATTAAAAATTAAATAAAACAAAATACTGCCCTCTGGGAGTCTAAGCAGTCCAACTCCAATGTATGTAAACATGGCGCCCGACTCACGATCGAAGGACGAAAAACGTAAACAGAAATTCAATTATTTCCACCTCAATATGTTGTTTACATTATAAATCCTTTCTCAGCTTAATAAATTTAACAATAAACTACTATAATTTAGTATTCAATTACCTTGACATGACATTTTAGAGACCAATTAAGCACTGAAACTACACACTGGCGAGTGCATTTAAGCTTACTTGATGACATGAATTGTCAACACGGCATGGAACTCAATGATTTTCGGAAGATTTTGTGGCATAAAACACCTTGTTTTATTGCTTGTAAAAGCGAGATAATTACTCAATAGCGAGAATTGCGGCGAGAAAACCGAGATTGCGTTTTTTGCCGGGGCTTACATATCATCTTTGAGCTTTGGGAAAAGGTTAAAGAATGTTGGACCTCAACCATTATCTGACATAGGGAACATTAGTCCTAACTGAAGATTGGTGAAAATTGGTGCGCGAATGAGTGCCGATACACTGTAAAAATCTCAGAAGCAATGGGTGAATCCCCTTAAAAATCGCATTTTATTGCATTGAATTGTACAGAACACACCAGTTTACAATGGTTTACGACCAATTTTCAGGATATAAAGAATTCTGAGATTAATCGGGTAAAACCCGGGATAGCTCTCGTTTTTATTGCCCCGCTCAGATAGGACAAGGTGCCTCATTATTGATAACTGCGCAATAGAACTACTGCATATTACATACCTTCCAACTGTTCAGATTTTAGAATTTTGAAACTCCCAAAAGTCTGAACAATCAAATTTTTTCAAATCTTTCAAAGTAAGAACAAATTTAGCTATATAGAAAATAGCCCAATATATGTAATGACTGAATGTTGTAATGACTGAATAATAATTTTGTTTTTGATATTGAAATTATTTTGGGTAAGGTGCAGATGGTACATGTGCACTCCAGGGTCTATGCCTCAAACATGTAAAATGAAGCCTATTTTGGGACTTTTCTTGCCGCTGCTCACCCCAGGGTCTAGCTTTTTTGGGTACGCCCCTGATTTTGGACTTTCTATTGTCAGACGGTATGATAGTGTGGAGCCAATGAGCCCAGCAATTGATAATAGCACCTGTATACATGTTACTCTAAAATGAATGTGGAATGGTTAGTCTTTTTTTTTCACAATAATTAAGGTACCAGTTATGTTCACCCCAAATAATTGTGTCTTTATGATTTCTACAAATGAGGTCTTAATTTAAATCTGAGCTAAAAGATGCAGCTTTTGGCTGCTGATTCTAATTATAACACATCTGTCTTTGTTTAGTATACACAGGGGTGAAAACAACTGGTACCTAAATTCTTTTACAGTCTGTATTATACTTTGTTTTCATTTTAGAGTTTAGAGTGGCTTCAAAAATGACATAAACTCTGTTGTCTTATCTTGCAGATGTGTCCCAAACACGGTACAGATTTTTTGGAATACAAGTGCAGGTATTGTTGCTCCGTAGCGGTGTTCTTTTGTTTTGGTACGACCCATTTCTGCAATGCTTGCCATGATGACTTCCAGAGGATCACAAGTATCACAAAGACAGAACTACCTCATTGCCCAGCAGGTTAGTGTGATGTGATTTTGTGACAGGTGGATTACATGTAGACGATGTGATATTGCAATGTTAACTTGATTGTCTGTAATGCATGCTAGATGAATGGAACCAAGCTCAGTTGTGTGTAATCTGTAATACTGTAAAAGTAGAAATTTTCGCGAGGTTTTTATTTTCGCGAGTGGACATAAAATCGCAAAAATAAAAACTCACTAAAATAACATTTTGCATTAGGTTTCTATTGTATCAATATCAAAATCGCGAAATTAAATTCTTGCGCAATTAACAAAATCTTCAAAATCGCGAAAATATTCACTTTTACAGTATTTAGGCCTGTGAGATCGGAGTGCATGTCATAACATCATCGCAATGTTGTGGAGCAAGGTCACATATTCTTTGATTCCTTACCCATACTCATTGTGTAATATGTTTGTTTAGAACTGCGTCTATCGGAATGATGTTAAATTTTATCCAAACCATCCATCGGAAGTGTGACAATTGATTTCATAAAAATCATATGAAATTAAGAGAAATCAAAGACTTGGCACAAGTCTTACGCATTCAAAATTGTGAGTAAAGGTTATGAATTTGCTCATAATTGTAATACATGTATTTTGATAATTGGTTATAAAAGATATTAGACAATATGTTTTCGACAAATTAAATTGTATAACCAAGTACAAGTCTTTGGGCTTGATTGTCAACGCATTCAAAGGGGGGCGCAAGAGTTCTTACGGGGGCACCACTGTTTAATAAATTGTGTTAAAACCTGCCCACTTGAATCAGCGCAAACTTTCTTCCTGTCCCAATGTGTCAAACCCAATATAGAATTGTCTCATTTTCAGATAATAAAAACATTTTTCCATTCTTTTCTTTATAATCCATAGGTCCAAGAGCCAAGCAACTGGAAGGAGATGAATGCCCTCTTCATGTTGAGCATCCACCAACTGGAGAAGAATTTGCTCTTGGATGCGGTGTCTGCAGAAATGCACATACCTTTTAAGAGTGTGTCTGCCACATGTGTTGCACAGCAATATATGATTTCAATACCGAATGCTAATAACATAATGATGACATCGAGTGTTCTATTTCATCTTTCTGTAGTGTCGGTCAAAGGTCACGTTTTCTTCTAGTCTAGTCAGTTGCTTTATGATATCACTGATTTGTGTCAATTTCTGGAAAGCAGTGCGTACATGCTGCATTTTCTCTTGCAAGGATTACTCTTTCATTCGTCAAAATTCTTTGCAGCATATCGTGTTTGCCAAGAGCAACATGGTAGCCATTATCTCTTTTAATGTAAATGGCAACACTGCATAAGCTGCCATACTGATAATTTGACGAAATCATATATTGAAACTCAACATTGTTATATATATTTCTACCAATCAAGATCGAAAAGTATTATAATTTTTCTGCAAGGACAAGAATTATGGTTCCCTGTTTATCATGTCTATTTATTTGAGAATATACAGTTTTAGTCAACTTTAAGTCAGGGTATTATGCCATTGGTTGCGAAAAAGAAAAATTTATACCACTTGATTTAGTGATGAAAATGATAGCACTACATGATTGAGTGGTGAACATGAATTAAGTTGGTGAATTATATTTGTTGTCAAATATAATCAAGAATGGGTAATAATTCCTAGGGATGAAATCAAAACTGGACCAGCGGTTAACCGCCGGTTCTGCTCGGTTCCATCGGGTTTCCATTGTTAGAACAATAGAAACCTGATGGAACTGGACAGAACAGGCGGCGAGTTTTGATTTCATCCCTTGTTAGTTTGCTTAAATAACATGTCATGGACGTTTTAGAAGATTCTGTCCAATTATCAGTGTGTAGCTAAGCTTTCTCAGTTTGGCTAGGTTATCGTCAGCCAGCCAAGCTGACAATGCTTCACTACACATTGAAAATTAGTGGGTCCATGGTTGCTATGTGCTACGGAAGAATTGTATTTCAAAGCTATACACTTTTATTATTATTTGCCAATATGTAGGTAAAATATCGAATTCTCGATCATGAGATAATGTACCTTCTGTGCATTGTGGCATCAGCGTACTTTTCATGGAACAACAGGATCGTGAGACCAAAGATATTGATTGGTCAATTCTCAAAAGATGTGCTTGAGCCGTAAGCGTGTGGTCATTGCGTAGCACGCTCGACGCAAATATCTGCGCGTACCCAAGTTGTCTCTTGTGATCGAGAATTAGATATTTTGTCTGTAGTTATTTTTTTTATTCAATGTATTACAACGATGGTTTTGTATCACATAAAAATATCAGTCTCTGAAATAATGTGGGCTATTGTGATCGTTGTGAACTTAGTTTTTGATTATTTCATATACACAGTGTCCCAAAAGTAATTGCACACATGTTTTTTCTCAAAAGTCAAAGTCCATGGTTTTTCTAAAATTGTTTGATTGTAATCATGTGCAATTCTTTTGATACTAAACAATATCAAAGTTGTTTTTTTCTTTTGATACGAAACAATATCAAAGTTCAGTCAAGTTGATTCATAAAGTACGCATTATAAAACAGTAAAAGTTTGTATTAGCTGCAAGGAATTTTGAAATCCAAAATTATTTACTTAAGTTGCGATTAAATATATGGGTGCAATTAGTTTTGGTGCACTTGGTTTCTTTTGTAACACACTAATTCCATTTATGTTATGCGTATGTTAGTTTGTGAAGTCACTTCACATGTCAGTTGGCGATATTAATGTTATAATACCGTAAACGTTCACCAAATGGCGCACCTGGGCTCCTTTGGCTTGGGGTAAATTTCATGTGCAAATAGAGAGCTCCCTCCTCTGAAATTCCAACAAGAATTAAGGTTCCGTACCCTTATTTGTTGGTGGGAATTTTACGGGAGGGCACTTTTATGTTGTGCCTAAAACTCCACTTATGTGAAGGGAGCCCATAGCACCATTGGGCGAACGTTTACGGTATACATTTTGACTGCTCAGTGCCAAAAATGGGTAAGTGCAATGGGTGCCCTGTGAACATTTGGCAATTTACATATAGTATATTGTATGCATCTACATATGGCAGCTATTGAACTTACCCACTTCTGGCACTGAGCAGTCAATGTCATCTTGTCAAAACCTAGTGAACCTTTTCAAGATGTTATTAATGTTGGCATGTTTTTATTTCTCCATTTTCTCTCTGTCGAGGTGCCTAAATGTGGACAGCTTTGTTTAAATACAGTGAATCATGTAGAATGGAACTTATTTTACTTTTGTCTTTGATTTTGAATATTGCCATCCTTTCACTGTTCAGCACTCGAGTGTAACATAGATTTATAGCAGTGGGCTATTCCACTTAGCAGTGCTTAGGGGGAGTATGCATTTCAAATGGAATGAACACATTAGGCAGCTCCATTTAAATTTCAGACACCTGAGAAAGATTCAACCTGAATTTAACACAGAGGGAGGGTGCATTTTAAGTGGAGCTGCTGATGTGTTCATTCCAAATGAAATTCATACTCCCTCTGTTGATGCATGTAACAGGGCTGAACATCGTTGACTGTTATATACTAAAAGTTAATCCCAAAATAATGTACTATTTTTCTAATCACATTATACATAGACAGAGAAGGCTAGTAATTCTACTCAATTCAGGTTGTTGATTGAACCTAAAATCTGCATATTTTTGAGATGTGCATCATGTAATGCTGTTGAAAATGTAGAAACATTTTAGGTCTTGCTAATTATTTTAATTGGACGTAAAGTTCATTTGTGACACGATCTGATCCATGGGGCCAAAGGCGGCAAATTTAAAACTGCGATAAAGGCAAAAATATGGAGTAAAAAACAATAAAATACACCTCACAAACCCACACAACTTAAGAACCAAGTATGCTAGACCTTTGGTGTTTTCAGTATATGATAGCCTAATGTTACTTCAAGGTAATAATTATAGTAACTCAATTTTCAAAAATGCCTCCTTTGGCCCCTTTGGAGCAGAGCATTTGAAACTTGATTGTAAATTCTAACCATGTATGACGAGATATTTTCATTGGACATTTACAATTTTATTTTAAAGGTCCCTTCCCCAAGTATTGTGTCTTGCAGCCTTTTCTAACTTAACGCCTGTTTCCGTGCACTTTCTAAATGAAATTGGTCACAAATTTAAAATGAATCGCAGCAAAGACATCCATCTCGGCATTGAGTTGTAATATTGAAAAATAAACAAATGACTAAGAGTCCTATTTCATTTGCTTTGCATGGGGAAACATCCAATGTGACTTTGAAAACAACACCATCTGTAAAAGAGACTTTGAAAAGAACACCATCTGTAAAAGAGTTTTAAACTGTTTTGTCTTGGTTGCTATCTCTCCACACTTCATTCAGTTTGATTAGTTCAATCCAGGGTTGCCAAACCTGCGATTTGGTAGCCCAATTGGGCGACTTTTGAAGCTTTCCCCCGTGACTTTTGACAATTTCCTGTCCCATAGAAACCAATGGTTAAGAACAGCGCTCGAAATAAAACGCGTCCTTGCGTCAAATACCCATGAAAGTAGGCGCGGACCCCCAAATTTCCTACGGTACGGGTCCGCGTGACCCGTAAAAATTGAACCAAGCAAAGAGCAGAAAATCCTAGTTTTTTTGTTCCACAGGAAAATCTGGTTCACGTGATACATCCCGCTCCCTGGGGTACACTTCATTTTTCTTTCCCTTCAAGTTTTCAACCTGGGTTTTCAATTTTCTACAATATACATACTGTGATCGCCGCAGCTAATTTCTCTCTTGAAATTTCAAAGGCAAGGGTCCGGGTCGGACCCTTTAAAATTAGTGAGGACCCTTGAAATTTCAAAGGCAAGGGTCCAGAGGACCCTTGGATTTTTCTTCTTATTTCGAGGCCTGGTTAAGAAAAAATTTGGGCGACTTTTCAACATTGGCTCCCGCGACTTCCGATAGTTTCCTGCCCCATAGAAACCAATGGTAAAGAGAAAAAATTGGGCGACTTTTCAATTATTTGATCCGCGATTCGGGCTGAAATCTTTTGGCAACCCTGGTTCAATCCAGTAGCAACTATTTCGTTGGCCAAGATGTACATAAAATGTTGTATTTGGTTGCATTACAAGTAACTCTGGAAGAAAAAAACAAGACAAAATAACCTGGTATTTGCCAGTGTCTGCTCTCAGGACTCTCTGATAGCTCTCAAAATCTTATATACCTCTAATAAAGCTTTCTTGGCAGGGGATTTTTTTGAAACTTTCTCACTAATGATAATAATGTTTACAAGAAATAATGTAATGAAACAAAGAAATGATGTATGTTGCAGCAGATAATTAGTGTCATATAGTTACATTAGGTTTATTAGATGATAAGTGGGTTTTTTTGGGGGGGGGGGGGTATTTTATAATAAAATCAATGGTAGTCCATTTGAGTGATTATAATTTATGTAGCCTTGTCATGCTGATCAGGCTTGAGGTTTCCAATGCTCTCCAATACACAAGTGTATATCACAAACAGCTTACGAATAATCATTAGGATTGGCATTGCAGTAGCATATATGTTGGTTGTTCCATTGAATTAGATTGATATAACTGGGATAAAGTTCTAAGTGTGTTATAATACAGCTTTAACCAGTGTACATACATTGATCTACAAAGTCTTGCCCGTCAGTTTATATTTAGGCGGAATACTACATCAGTGGTGTGTCGTTTAGGTGCACTATGGTTGATAATATGTTTACTTTGTTAATATGTGAGTAATCAATATGTACTTAAAATATCAGATTTATCAGATAACTATTTTTTATAATGCTTTTTGTTTTAAGAATGTAAGGTTTCAGTTGGCAAATGAACCGCAAACATTAATGATACCGTAATTTCCGGAATGTAAGCCACTGCTTCTACGTTATTTGTTGGAGCCGACGAACGTCAGTGCGGCTTATACGCTAATATTTGAGTCTTTCTGACCCTGTGGCTTATATTCCGGAAATTACAGTACACTCATCTCTTCTTTTCATCAATGTTAATGACATCGGACTGAAGTTTGTAAGTGGTACAAATTAATATTGCAAAACTGCGACAATGAATATGAATGCTGGTTAGTCATTTTTTGTGGCAGGACGACAGGTACATGTAAATTGATGTAATTGGTGCTTCTGAGATGCTGTTTAGTCAGGTTGACGACAAGTAATGTTTTTTTCTTTCTGTAAAACTACACAGAGGTCAATAAAACCTATTTTGCTCTTTTTAAACTTGAGTTACTCATAGATGTACTTAATTGGGTCTGTGGTTAGACATAAGACTGAAGATATGTTGATTAAAATCATTTTGGACACTGAAGAATATAATATGCATGTTACCCTCTGTGTGTTTGGTTTGTTTCTCGCGGTGTGTGTGTGTTTCAATGCAATTGTATGACTCCATCTGTACATGTGTAGTTGTTTGGACTATTGTCACAGTATATTGGATAAAAAATAATATGTCAAGTCATGTCGGGTAAATGAATGGTGTATATCCCGATTACTTAAATGTCATTGTATTATGTAAAGTAATAGTAATTTTGTTTGAGATTCTTAAAGTGCCAATTATGTTTAATAAAAGAAATGTTGAATAGGTTACTACCGGTACAAGATGCTGGTAGGTAATCATTGTTCTATGCATTATATACAGTTGGTTGTTCTGTTTAAGCAGTACTGGTTACGAAAGTAACAAAACAAAATGTTGTATATTGAAGGGATTGAGAGGCTTGTTAAATGTGATGCATTCCATGATATGACATTGACATGGTAGTGTTCTTGATAAGTTTAAACTCATGGCTGTTGTATAACTTGTGTGTTCTGAACCTCCCATAGAGAATATAATACTGATGTCACATGTATATGAAGCCTTTTCATTATTTTAAGCAGACATGGGCAAGTCTCATAAATATGTAATAGGCTATTCCATTTAAAATCCACACTACCCCTGTAGAAGATTTGGCTTAAGTCTTCCACAGAGGGAGTATGAGTTTCAAATAGAATGGACAGTTTGGTAACTTCCATTTGAAATACTCACTCCAGTTGGGGAATATGTAGGTAAAGGCATAATACAGGGGGAGTATGGGTTTCAAAGTGATTAACTTTGACCGATTACATTTGAAAACATACTCCCCCTGTGGAAGATGCTTTTAAAATCTTCCACAGGGGTAGTGTGGATTTCAACTGGACTAGCCCAATATGATTAATTAGCTATATTATTAAGAGCACTATCAGGAGTTGATCAGTGATTTAAGATATACCTTGTAATAATAAAGAAACAAGGGCCTTGTTTGAAATGCGTTCTAGGTAGTTGCATATGGTTCCGAGCATGAAATGTTCCAAGTTCTTGGCTGCCAAATTTTCTACATTTAATCTGAGATGCGACTGAGTGCTGTCGCATTTTGTAATAAGGCATTTGCCATCCTCGTTTATTATCATTATTATATTAATGTCTGTGTTAAAAGAGTCAATATTATAGAATCAGTAGAGCAAAGTGATTATGACCAGAATTATTCTTTTTTATGATCATCATTTTTTTTTAAATATGTAATAAGTGTTCCAAAATCTTCCTTATTGGTAAAGGAAAGGCTTGGAAAAAAATTGTTTTGATAATCATTTTTATGGTTAAAACATTAATTGGCATATAATACTTAGTCTTATTTAATTAGTTACTACAAATGTTCTAAAGATCGAAAATTAGTAAGCAAATGTTGGTATAATCTTTATGATTCAACCTTAATTTAACACACATACATACTTTTTGTGTCATATTATATTGTACATAAGATATAGCAAATTAACTTCCAATTGACACATACTTATATGTATATTAACGAACCATGCCAATTTTTGGTATATAATTAAATCTATTGTGATAGTTTATGGTCTGTGTGCATACTATATTATGAGGATAACAATTTCTCAAGATAAATTTGTATACTTTGAATGTGTCAGTTATATTATTACTTCAAATCTGGGCTTGAAGTTGTGAAAGCAAATACGCATTGTTTTTGCCATTATTAAAAAAGAAAACCAAAGGATATTTGTTGAATACATGTGGAATAAAGATGTACATGTTATGTAAGATGGGAAGTACAGGTGAATGTAAAATAAAACAGATTATGATATACAAACTAATTATTCTGTTCATTTCAGTCTCATTCAATGTAAACTGAGCTCAAAAAGAAACGTATAATTTTTCACAAGGTCATATCTTGAAATCCTGTCCATCAAATTGAACCAAAATTACACACAGATATACTTCAATACTCTACTCTTAACACATGTCAGTAACCAAGCAGTTATCCAACTGACACAACAGCAAAATGCACTGACATGGGACAGCGTCCTGGACCACATTCACAGCCCAGCCCTGTTTCATGAAAAAAGTGTATGAAAAGCAGAAAGCAGCACCGTTTTATCATCTGTGCAAGGATCTTGTGTGCATTCTCGCATATTTTTTGTCCTGGGTGCCAAATGTTGGGCTGTGAAAGTGAAGGAAGTCCAGGAAGCTGTCCCATGACAGTGCATTTTGCTGTTGTGTCAGTTGGACAACTGCTTGGTTACTGACATGTGTTTTTGTAATCATGTGTGTAATTTTGGTACATTTTGATTGACAGTATTTTAAGATATGACCTTGTGATTCACAAGTTGTAAAAAATTATAAGTTTCTTTTTGAGCTCAGTTTATATTCAGCAGGGTTCGAATTCAGCTGTATCGCATAGCATTTTGAAGTAACTGCTACCCAATTTTGCATTTGTATAGCACTTTTTATAGTGCTTAGTAAATGGAAGTATCCTGATTATGATGAATTGGCCAAACACTGCTACGCAAATTTTTTTAACGAATTTGAACCCCGATATTCACCCAAAACGTAACACCAACCTGTGTAATAACCCCTGCTATCTGAAGGGAAAGAAGAAACAAATAAGGAGAGATGAACAAAGAAGGATTCGAACCTCGGTACCCTTGCATGCCAAGCAGGAGATCACCGACCTGTAACCACACGGGTGACGCTTGCCCAGCCAGCGATTCCCTGGGTATATATGACTTGGGCTGATTGCGTTATCACATCACGTGGAATGCATGTATGAGCAGTGGTTTTAATATTGAGATTTAGTAAGACCTGGTTCAGTTAGGTTAAAGTTGTGATTAAAAACACACACCTTTTTTTTTGCATATGCGACTCTGGTTAATTAATTCTGGCAGGTTCACGAAAGTTGATGGGAACGACTTGCAGGTTCATGAAAGTTGGTTAGAACAATGACTCCCTGAACATATTGTTCGCAATTGGTATCACATACTTATCAATTACCCAAACCAGTGATTGCAGGCGAGTCTGAAGTGGTTCGAGAACCGCCTTGTTAGGATAAAATAAAAATTTTCGCTATTCCCCCTTCCAGGAAAAATCATGCACATGGGGTAAAAATAAAACCCATTACAATCTCGGATATTGAACCCATACCTTTCCCCATGGATGTGGACTTGATTCTTCTCAACATTTGAGCACAAACACTGTTAGCTAAGGAACCACCCCGACTCACCTTACCTTCACTTGGTCATAAAATATTGAGAGAATAGACACACATACGTATCTTTAACATGACTGATGCAGATAAATATAAGTTTAATGATTTTTAATCATACACATAATTATAACTGCGGCACAAGTGATTATTACATATTACATAATCCATAAGTCAACCCCAATATTTCCCTGTAGAGATTGTCATCTGGAGGTTTCTGAAATGCGAAGCGAAGGTTGAGCCTAGCATGACACCAACTATAGTTTGATCAGCTCATAATCAGCAGAAAAGTAGACCCATGTTAAGAGTGATACAGTTGACCGGTCTGGTTTTTTTTTGTGCATGTTAAAGAGAGTAGACAAAGTATGGATTTACAGTGATGCTTCTTGCGCAATGGCAAGACAATTCTCAAATAAAGTACACTGATACTTATCCGCAAGGTGGTAAGGCCCGCTGATTGTGAGCTGATCTAGACTTATTCCACCAGCCGTCTACACTGCGCATGTACTGTGTTATGCTTCGTAGTGACGACTGATTATCTTACAGGACCCATGCTTGCGACTTTGGTTAATGCGCCATATCGCGACTGACTAGCGACGCCAGTATACCGCGCCGTGTGTACTGCGCCGTTGTGACAAGATCACTCTCTGAAGTTCTAAAAACAACAAACTCGGTCTTGGACACAACTGCGCCGTCTCCGTGAAAGTTTGCAACCTACTTAATATTCATGTGCAAGTGCAACTAGAATCTGGTTGCAAAAGTCCACCACTTTTTTTCCATGTAGTTTTCTCAGTCGTCAATCCAGAAGGTTGACAAATGAGGGCAGCAGTCTAGAGCTGATCAAACCAGATACCAACATCTGCATTTTGATGGGGTTAAGTCCATATTTATTTCCTTTACTGGTTGTTGACCAGGGGGTATCATGCATGACCAAAGATTCAAAAAAAAATGGGTCTTTTTTTCATGATCAGGCACTGTACAAAGTGTACATACATGTACATATTGTGAATAGGATATCTAAAACAAGGAAATTTCAAGAAAAAAGTATCCATTGCACATTAAATTAGTTTTCAGGATCCATTGAGACAAATTAATGTAGCATGACATAAAGGTTAAAAGTTATCAACTTTTGAATTTGTTATGAAGAGTTTCAAAGTCCATTGCCACTTTTCAGGAAATTTGCATGTTTTTTAGGAAATTTTGACAACACCAAATGGCATCTTCGAGTAAATTACTGATTTAACAGGAAGCCCTGCTTGGCCAGTTCGCCACAGAAGAGCTTACAATATGCCTGTTACTTTGATGACAGACAGAACAGAATTTACATGGATAAATTTTAACCATGACTAATTCAAGAAACTTGAACCAAAAGTGGTACTTCCACTTTTACTTGCTCCTATTGTAGGGGGAGGAGGGGGATGGCAGTACTTGTTTTAGGGTAGAGCATTGCACTTGTTTAAGTGCTTTTTGAGACTTCCTATCAATGACCAGTGAGCAGCCCCGGGTTGTTAATCTGACGTCCTAGCATGCACCTAACTCGCCTTAAACTTAAAACATGACATTTACTGGTATATAGAGTGCTAGCAAGTTCAAAACTTTCAAACTGACTTTGAAACACCATTTTACAAAGATAGCTGTGTTCACAGAATATGGAATATGAAGACAAACTTGCAAAAATGCCAGAAACATCCAAGTTAGTATAAATCAAAATGTTGTAAGATTAACACTTGGTTCCAATTGTGTTTTAATTTCCTTGCTATAGTCACATGGGACCCACAACACATCTGATGACTATTGTCCTTGTATCCTATCACATCTCATATGGAAACTGATCAACAGGCTTTATAATTCATCAGCAACTGAACCTGTTTCCTTATGCTTAGTCAATAGATAGATATTCATGTAAATGTTGCACTAGTATCTGTGTGATTCATCATGGCCTGTTTTTGCTCGGAATGAAGTTGAGTTGAAGTGAAGTAATCCTGTTTGTTTATCCTATATAGACAGGGCTCGAAATAAGGAGGGCACAAGGGCCCTCGGCCTCAGAAAATCAGTGAGGGCCCACAAAAGACACATCCGGCGGGCCCAAATGGCCCGCAAAATTTGTGGCAATTTGCTCACTTTTTTGTGGGGTTCATAGGTTTTAAACCAATGGCCCAAATTCGGGCCCACAAAAATTTGTGAGGGCCCTCAAACATTTAAGATCAAGGGCCCAAATGGCCCTCAGAAATTCTGGCTTATTTCGAGGCCTGTATATAGATTTCTCACATGGTGCATGGATCATGCTCCCAATTCTTGACACCTTGCTTTGATGGCTGCCACGATTTCTTCTCTTGGAACGGGTCCCTGAAAAAAACAAAAAACAAGTAATAATAACAAATGGTTAGGATGACTCAGTTACATTTTTTATTAAAAAAACTTCCTAATTCACAGCAGCTCCATAGATTTTTTATATCCCTATTATATGTTTCACAACTTTTTGGAGTAACCTTTATTTTTGTACAGGTATTATTACTAATTGACATACTCACCGACTCCGCACTATTTAAGAGAAGATTAAAAATACTTAAAATTCTGTCACCTAGTTCGGAAAATAGTCAATGTCCAATGCCCTTTGACCTTTTCCTAACGCTCGAATGTATTATGAAATCTATTATAATAAGATGTGTGCGTTCTCCAACAATTTCAATGCTGGAAATTGACATTTTACCCATTCAGTTGAGTATTGTAAGTAATTGAAATAATAGATAAAATGGAGAACAAGAACTCATAACTTTTGTTTACATTTCGGATCAAAGCATGGGAGGATTGTCTGTAGCCATGATAATTACATAATCTAGGAAGTAAAACTAACCAATATTGCAGTCTCTTAGAATCATTTCAATTGGTTGCAAAAAGGGCTATGGTAAGTATAGAGCCAATCAGAGAGATGGTAAGAATAGTCAGGACTGAAAGGGAATAAGCTTAAAACTGCTCTAGATCTAAAAGCTTTATTTTCATTGGTTACTTAGATGATTATTTCATATAATTGACCAATCAGGGCCACTGTAAGAAAGAGCAGTAGGGCCTGTCGGGATAAGCAAATCTTACCTCTTCCCTTGTTGCTGTATTGCGTAATGTGACTGTGCCATCCTTGATTTCTTGCTCAGCTATCACTGCTATTAATGGGATATCCATCTTCTCTGCATGCTGGTATTGAATTAGAATGGTGGGGTTCTTCTTGTAGATGATTTCAGCCTGTGCAAAGATTTGAAATGATGATTCATGTTTTATTGGTTCAAAATTTGGAAATAAAACATGCAAATGGACAATGTTTATTTATTACTGCAATTGTGTGAAATAGGAGCTCAGCACATCTATCACATGGTTGTTGCTTAACTTTCTGTGCTTCACCTTAACTAAATAGACCATAACTCAAACACTTGAATTATTTCTCTAGACTATTTCATTCAATCTTTAAACATGTGCTTGGTGATCCCATTACCCTTATACAGGAATGGATAGCAACTTTTGCACAGTATTTTTGTGGGACAACAGAGTGCATCAGACATATCAAATTGCATTCAGAATACGAGGAATGTCCTTCTGATATCAAATAATTTTTGAAATTTGTGATATAATACACATTTTATTGCAAATTATTAAAATTGATATTTTCTTATTTTTGATATTTTAACAGTCCTCCAAGTAAACTTTACAAATCTAACGATATGTACTTAAAGTGTATGTAGCTTGGAAGATATACATTTTTTCCCAAAAGACCTAGTAGATTTCAAACACATAAGAATAATCAACAATAATGCAAAGCCTTGCAACCATTGATTTAATGCTTACCCGAATACCAGCCGCCCAGAGGTGTTGACATAGTTTCATTCTCTCCTCCAGCATTCCTTTAGTTGGGGATGCTACCAGTACTATGCGTGTGAGTGGTACAGAATCTTGGCTTCTTCTGCCTTGGCTTTGGCTTCCATAATGGAAAACACTCTCTCAATGCCTATACTAACTCCAACACATGGAACCTGTATGGGACAACACAAAATCGTTTCAACACAATTGATACCTTTAGATATAAATTTAAATATTGTATAATATTGCCATATTTTCTTGGCAAAATTATTATTTTCTTTTTAAATATTGATCATTTCATTGGTTTATGATGAAAATAGGGATGGTGATCCCATGTAGGTCATCTGAAGATATATGTAGTGAACACCACACATAAGTAAATATTCATGTGAAACATTTTTTTTTTTTTGCATTTTTGTGGAACACTTTTTTTTTTCAACTAAAACAGTCAATTCCAGAAAGAAATTCACTTACATAATATCAAAATTGGTAAAAAATAAAAATGTTGATTTAAAATTGCTATTTAAATCAAGCATCCCTGAATCATAAACATCGAAAATAAGCTAATGCAGATGATTATTCAACTAAAACAACATTAAATTGCCCATAATTAATTTAACAAATTTATTTAATATCAGTCAAAAAAAATCATGTCATGTAAACCACAATTCAACTTAATTTAAATCAAGGAACCCTGTTCACCTTTAATACCTGTTGCCGTTTAGGCTTATGTAGGCATCCATATATGTAGCTATTAATCTGTTATTTTTTATCAAATTCTTGTCACAGCTGTTTTTTCTGTCTTATTACAACTTCCAATTTAGTTTATAGCAGATTCAAGGCATCATGGAACGTTTTTCATACAAATTCAGGCTACCGGGCGATCATGCATATCACGCTAAAGACGAGGTACAGATGATTGGCCAGCAGCCTGGATTTGTTGGAAAAACCTTTCACAATGGGTTGAATCTGCTATAATGAGACTTACATTCTTTTTCTTGGGATCAAACATGCCTACTAGTCCATCATAACGGCCTCCACCAGCTACTGATCCTACACCTACTTGATCACCACTCTTGGTTGATAAAGTTTCATGACCTGTAAACAAGAATGCATAACAAATATTGGTCAAGAGTTCAAATTTTAAATTTTAATAATAAGACAGCATTCTAAGTGAATGAGATGAGGTGAAATAGGCTAGCTATTCCAGTTGAAATCCATACACCACCTATGGAAAACATGACACAGGGAGTGTCAATTTCAAATAGAGTCACCCAATCAGGTAACCCCATTTAAAATTCACATCCCAAATGTGGGAAATTATGGTAATGTCATCAACTGAATGAAATAGCCCATTTGGGACAGCCCCCACCCTGCCTATTGTTACTGAGTTTGAATTTCCTAGTAATGATACTTTTGGAATGGCATCTATTTTAGGAAGCTTTAACCCTAATGCTAAACATGGTTTCTGGCTATCAGAAAGGAAAGGAAAAAGAGGAGAGAAGATGAACACATTTTTGACTTGGCATCCCCAGGATTTGTACCTTAGATCCCTTAGGTGCCACTCACAAGATCACCAACTTGTAGCTACGGGGGTTTGGCTGGCCCGGCCAGCGATTCCCTGGGTATATATGACTTAAGCTGATTTGTGTCATGCCTGACACGCGTGCAATGTATGCATGCTTGCAGTGGTTTTCTTTGTAAGATTTTATAGAGTTAAGGTCAACCAATTTTAACCACATACAGACAGAAATAGTGATTGCACATAGTATCTTTTGAAATAGCCTAGGTCATCCTCTCACCTGTGAGTATGGCTTCATAGATGATTCCTGTGTAGTAGTCTAACCCTCTAGCCAGACTCAAATCAAAGGACACCTTATCTAGAATACCAAATATCTCGCAGTATCGTAACAGCAATCTCATGGCTTCCAAACCGTCTTTAGCCGATTTGTTACTCGACATCTTGGGGTCCTGAAGCAACTGATCTATGAGTTCTAGACCACCTGAAAAGAGATTTCCACAAGACATAAAGGAATTAACAGCACTTGGAAGATATTTCATCACACTGAAGACTACTCAGGTTTTTTTTTTTCTTTTCAGATTTATTTGATTTAAATCAGATTTTTTTTATTTGAATCAATTTTTTATATTTTTTTTTTATTCCAAGAACTGCTATACCCCATGATTAAGTCAAAAGAGTACCAGTGGAATGCTAGTCATATGTACAATCCTACCAGGTATTTACAAAAAATCAAACATGTTTTTACATGTGAAAATTTCAAAGAAAAAAAATGGTAAAATCATGGGGGAAAACCTGTTGAATTCTGCACCTTGAAAATGAATTTTTAGCAATAGATAAAGTGAAATCATAGAGGTATTTTAATTGTGTCCAAAAGTTGTAGAAACATTAGGAATGAAGTAAAACAGTCAATTTAAGAAAGAAATTAACTTATTTATCAAAATGGTAAAAAATGACAAAAGTTGATTTAAATCAGTGATTTAAAAAAAAATCAAGTGATTTAAATCGCGATTTAAATCAATGATTTAAATCGGCATGATTTAAATCAAACAACCCTGCATATTACGCTTTATTCCGTACAGTATGCATACATGTATTGTTATAGAGGGCCATACTACGGCCTATATACATTGTAATGTACAAAAAGAAGCCTGGGTTTAGAACAGTAACCTCAGATCGTGCACTGTCTAGTTGACTTTGGCTAAATAAGCTGTATTTTTACTGGAAAGGGTCCGAATTAATAGCACTCGACATCCACCACCTTGGAAGAAATTTGGTGTACTGAAAATTCACAGCAACTGTCAATCAAATACGGAATAAGTCTGATTCACTATTGAAATAGTACGCACAATGTTATCGTGCAAACTTAAGTAAATTTCAGGCTAAACGTTACTATGTGTACTGATAATGCCTAGCAACTGTCAATCAAACTGCTGATGTGTCAATTAAACTGACGTGAAGTGACTTCACTTTTTATACGGGGATTGAATACGAGTGTCATAGCCCTCGTATGGCCCTCTTTGTAACCATTCAAAGCATGTTCTTACTTTTGTTTGTCTCTCACAAACATTAACTGTCACACAATAACACATTAGTAACAGTGAAGAGTTAGATTAGATTTGCTTATATTTGGCTGGTCTACTGTATTTCGATGAACATCCTAGGTGCAGTTAGTGATCCATTCCTTACCATTTAATCTCACATATTGCCCTATTCTATCTGCAGCATCTGGGTCTATGCCTTTTTCATCTACCATTTCTGCTCTCACATCTTCCCAAAAGGTCTGCAAAGAAAGGAATGAAGAAATTTTTTTAGAATCATGTTGAATTTTTGTTGTTTTCAAAAAGGTCGCTGTGAGGTACATAATATGTAATATTACACCTAATAAATATTCATGAGCAAATCATGAAACTTTATTGGTAAATTGCAAAACGATAAAACCAATATTAGCCTGCGATCGTTTTCCCTATCTACATGACAACCTCCTCCCCATATCCAAAGTTTGGTGTATATCAGGTAATAAGGCAACTGTTTTTCAAGCATATCACCCTAAAACCGTTAGTCCATAGCCAATACCTCAAGGAAATAGTATACAAATATTGACTGCTATGAGGGCAAAACCATGCTATGACCCTCGGCTGCGCCTCGGGTCATAGCATGGTTTTGAGATCACCTTGGGCCTATAATCTTAACTATGTCCCGAATAAAGCAGTCAATATTTGTTTTATATACTGAATGTGGATGTGGTGATTGCGCAGTTTGATCGGGACACACGTGACCGGTCCATAGTTCATTTCCATGGACCGGTCCATAGTTCATTTTGAGGGCATAGTTAAATCAATGACTGCACATTCAACCAATCAGATGACAGGAATCTATATATGAGGTATATAATTTGACATATTTTCCCCTCTAACCATTAAGTATTTGTATACATTATCACTAAGCAGTGAAAAAATCTTAACTGGTAAGAGATGAGACTCTGATATACAACAATGTGTGTTCCAGTCCCTGCAGTCACTGTGCTCTTGAGAGTTTGTTAAAATTCTCCTAGGCAGAGAAATTACTGTTGATTATCGCAGTTACCCATATGGAACTCAAGATTAATATGTCTAGTTCTACTTGCATTGTGGAATGCCTCACATATCAACTACTCAGTGCCAGAAGTGGGTAAGTACAATGGCTGCCCTATGAACATTTGGCAATTTACCAACAGTATATTGTACTCATGTACACATGGCAGCTATTGCACTTTCCCACTTCTAGCACTGAGCAGTCAATATATACCAGTAACTTTTAAATGCTTTATAGCAGGAATACCATGGGCCATGTTGATCTATGACTATAGACCACTTGACATCACTGTTTATCAACAAAGGCGAGGGACTCGTCTATCGATATGCTCGAACGAGCCGCTACACTGTTCAATGGCTTTCCTGTACTATATGAAATGTGGCTGGCGATTTAAAATGCACGTGCCCTTAGCAGACTACGATGCGTACGCACTCTGCAGGGCAAAGAACAGAATGTGGAACAGAACTTTAAACTTGGTTCATCTGATATGAAAACAGAGGAGGGAGAGCAAACCTACTGATAGATGGACATACCTTATCTAATTTATCAACTGATGAGCAGGCTGTTCTAAACTTGTCTTCTGGTACACCACATACTGCAAACATTCCATCTAAAATTTGCCGGTGATTGACCTGTTGAACCAAAGAACACAATCAATGGATTACTATGACATGCTATTGAAATTTAAAGAATGCGCCATTTTAGGTACTGTGGCTCCACGTCATGGAATAACCTCCCACTTTACCCAATGTTTAATTTTTAAAAAGAGTAAAAGGCCCTTAAAGATGTCATTGAATAAATAAGAAGTGATAGTGATGAAGTAAAGATTAGTTTGTGTTTGGCAAGGACATCAAAGACCAGCTCTCTAGGACATTTCTTACCTTGATAACAAATTTCCCTAGACCAAGATCACTGAGAATTTCATGCACTAATTTAACACATTCAGCATCAGGAATCATTGGATCATACTGCCCTGCAATGTCAAAATCCTGAAAAAAAAAATATTGAAATATGCTTTAATACAAAATGCTGTTTCAAATTATGGAGAGTACATTAAAGTAAGTTTCTTAAAGCCATATTATAACATTTGCTGAGGAAGAGGCGCCCTCACTGAATTTTTAAAATTCCTTTTTTACACGATTAAATTGTACTTTATTAAACCAATATACCCTGCAAAAATCAAGACTCTAGGTGCTGTAGTTTTGTCAAAATCCGAGATTTTGAATAAAACGCAGGAACCGGCGCTTTATTATTACGATGGAATTACTAGCATACACGATGTTCATAACACATAGTACGTACGGCGTGCGGGACGGTGATATATACACAACAAAGGGTCGTACCACAACATGACCGAAGGAGTGAGTGCGTATTGGCATATGTGCGCTGGTAGTAAATTCAATTTTCTTTGCTTTGCCGTAGTTGTTCGGCTCAAAAATAAAAGGGATATATCTGACAGTAAAGCTAACATTTTATGGCAAAGAAATGCCAATCTATTTTGTTTGAAAATGTTATAATATGGCTTTAATTGAAGACCTCAGAAGTAAAAGGGGTTAAGTCACAAAACCATGAAAATGAGTGTCAGTGTCAGTCTGGACGTTGCTATTTATCTCAAAATACATTCCATGTGACCTAACCCCCTTTAAGTTCCCAGTTGTTCAGAGTTATATGTGCCATGCATGAACTGATTGCAATGATGCTGCTGATTGGCTGATCAGCAATCATGAAAGTTGACCCATTGACAATGTATCATTGAGCATGTAGAAGGTGCGCAGACTTCACCTCTTCTACATGCTCATTGCTCACAGATCATCATCAAATACCCGGAACTCAGAATAATTAGGACATTTATTTACATTTATTTGCATTATATGACTGAAATGTAGATGTAACAATTTGCAACTGGTTATCATAGATGGTGCCAAGAAATGTGTCTTTTTAACAAACTGCTTTAAAAAAAAAAGAAATTTGGACCAATTTTTGGGGAATCTATTTTTTGCAAGGCAAGTTAACATGACCATGAACATGCTTGTTTTCTGTAAACAAGGGGCAGTCTTCATTGAACAGCTCTTTTCAGAGCCACCAAACCTTCAAATTTAGCAGATAGGAGAGATCTGCTTGTTCTCCGTTGAAGAGGGACAGTCTTCAGTGAACAGCTCTTTTCAGAGGCATCAGTAGGCAAGGGGTGGCCTACATGTCTCATTCTTAGGTACTTTGTCCTGAAAAAGTCAGAGCTACTCCTGACAAAAGCTCGACAGTTCTAAACTTGTCCGACAGCGAACTCACAAAAAACCCACTACTTGTTAACATGGCCATTACTTACGCATTGGTAGAATTCCCTGTATCTTCCTCTAGTCATAGCTGGGTTATCTCGTCTGTATACTTTAGCTATATGATAGCGCTTAATTTTATTGATCTTATTCATGGCTAGATACCTTGCAAAAGGAACCTATCAGATAGTACCGAGTCAAGGAATGAAACCAAAACAGTAATTGTTATTAGCCCTGCTGCTACTACATTGGGTTTCAGAGAAGGACGACAGTCCCTTGCTCAGATTGACGCGCACGGCCTGTTAATGAGCGACATACGCGGAGCTTTGTGTTCACTTCAAGGGCGCCAATCTGCGCCGACCAACGATTTGACGCACAATCGGCCAATCAGATTATCGATCTGTTGCTATGATTGTCAGGCGATTGATTCAGCCAATCAGAACCCCACACTTCTATGTTATACGCACTGCATGCTCTCAAAATGTAAACAAGTGCCGTTCTTCTCTGACAAAAACTTTAGTCCCTAGTCTAAAATAATACAACCCTAAACTTTATTTTCAATTATGAAATACAAATCTGACAGATACAATTTTGCTGTGGGTAGATATCATCTTCTGTCTGCCTATAGAACTGGATTTGTTTGATTTTTTTTGCCTAAAGCAAAATCAGTAAAAAACCACGGTAACCACCCTGTTTATGATGATGATGATAGCAACAACAACAATCATATTCATATTAAATCATAATAATAATAGTACTATGCAAAGGGGAAAAGCACCCAGTATAATGCTCTGTGTGCTAGTCATAGGCTTCGACATAAAGAGTCCAAGTTTGGAGATATTTTCTCAAAATATCAAAAGCTATCTCAAGAACCACTGAACCAATACTAGACTTGTTTGTACTCATTTTAATGCATTTTTCATGCTGATTCCAAATATGGTCATGAAAGTTAACAATTCTGAAATTTATGAATTTTTATCATCTGCAGTCAACACCCGCATAGAGAAAGTTACAGATTGCAAACACCTTGACATAAAGGATACAGTGAGATCATATCGTAATGATAACAGCTCTCCACCTTGGTCTTTGAGGTCGTAGATTAGTTTAGAATCTTCACCATATTTGCCTGTTAATGTTTCTTTCAATTCAAAGACTGGTGTATCTATAGTTTCAGCACCATGACGTCTGAAGCACTCTGTGATCGTGTTGAACACACCATTCCTTATAGCCATCTGCTTTGGAGTGTAGTCCCTTGTACCCTGGACAAAGTTAAAACATGCCACAGTGGCAATAAAAAAATAACTGAATGCAATTTGACATTAAAATACAAGTTAAGGAGACTCTTGAAAGAAAACCATTATTTGGTATCAAAATAAAACTAATAAAATATAGAATCAATTTCTAATTTCAATTGAAGAACAATATATTTCAACGAAAAACAATGTACTCCATTTAGCCCATTCCGATGCAACATCAAAATAGAAATTTTGGTGCTTTCCGATATGATGTCACAGTGGCTTGGTCAATTGAATTAAGTGACATTCTGCATTTGTTTAAACTATCTTATTGAAACTTTCCATAATTTATCATTAATATCTTAGCTTTTTATTGATACCAAATTTACTGGCATATCATATCTTTTTATCCTTCCATAGATACACTAAAAAACTGATCACAGTGATACACCATTATTTTGTGAGTGATTGGCTCATCACTATATAGCCTTATGCTGGCTTTGTACTTGCTGCCAGCGGCATGGTGCTTCATCATGTCCCTTGTATTTTCTGCAAACAGATCGGCATGTCACTGACGAGCGGCAGCCGCATGACTCTGAAAGCCGATGTTGCCGCTTAGCTCCACTCTGTGCTCTTGGCCAAAAATCATATCAATCCTCATACGTCCGAGCGGAACCGCTCCTTGTTGCTCTAAATTCAACTCGTAGCAATTCACTGCTTTGGACAAAGCAGTGGAGTGATCGATATCAGCTTGCCGCTGGTCATCACTAGCGTTTCTGATGTGACTGCCGTAATGCCCTCAAAATATGTCCTCCTTTACCCAAGGCAGTCACTTGCCGTGCCCTCTAATGAAGTTGCCGTCGGTGCCCCAGCCCTGCCCCTTCATTATAAAATCATATATGTTTGTGTGTGTTTTCTTTACTTTTGAGAAATTGCCTTGGTGCCCTTCTCAAACTTTCAACAGTTGCCATGATGCCCTCTTGAAATATTACAAACTGCCGTGCTGCCTTGCCTTTTCAGTGAAAATCCAAGGCAATTTTCAACTTGCCCTAAAAAAGTTGCCGTGCCCCTTCAGATCCTTAATTCGAGGGCTGCTGCACAGTGAAGCAAAATTGCAGGAAAGTATGAAACCAGCATCATATTTATTATATTACATTTTGATATCATATTCTTACCTTTGGTGTTTTGAGGACAAATTTCTGTGATGCTCCATCTCCAAGTTGAGCTTTCAATTCAAGTAATTTAGACACTTCCTCTGTGATCTACAGAATTAAGAATGATTATCATTAACAAAAAGGAACATTTTCCATCTAAAAAGAATTTCTTCAATTTAATTTGAATAACTCCGAAAATGTGTTGGGCACAGGCCAGCCAACCAAAGAATAAATCAATTATATAAATAAGATGATCTGTAAATCAATGTATGATGTATCAACAAATTTGACACTCTCTTACAACAACAATCTAGGCAATGATGAAATACAGTCAAATACTTATAATATCTGCCTGGACCCTCTCCCAAAAAATGTAACAGGGAATCAACTTTCATTGGCCCTTTCAAGTTTTCATGCTAATTTGAAATAACAATTAGCTTTTTTTATGAACATTTCTCTTTAAAAGATCTATTTTTAATCTAGCACCCTTTTTGATTGATACATTTCAATATTGATTTTGACTTGATTTAGTGATAAGATTGATTTATATTTATTGATTGATTTCCATCATTAAATTTGCATCTAGCAATTGCCCAATGTTGGACAGCATTTTGTGAGGAATTACAATGAACATTGTATGTATTCCAAGCAAATTGAACACAGGTCTGAGGCTTGAGTCAAAACCTGCTATGAACTATAACAACTATTTGTTTTGTATCAATTCGCCATTTTTTAATACCATTTTGGTATTGCTGGATCAGATGCTACATTAAAAATAAATAAAATAAATGTAGACATTTATATAGCGCTTTATGCCGTAAACAGCCTCTAAGCGCTTTACATTTATTCCGCCGTCATTAGAATATGTCGGAACCACGTTTGCAGCCTACAAGTGGCGCAGGGTCCATCAGTACAACGACTGTGACTACCCATAACAGCTTCCCATTGCACCTGGGTGGGGTGAGGCAAGCGAGGCAAAGCGCCTTGCCCAAGGGCGCAACACGGTGGTGGGACTGGGAATCGAACCCACGCACGTCGAGCAAGCTCTCAGATTATGAGTCCAAGGCCGTAACCACTGAGCCACCGTGCCCTATTGTACATCCACCCAGTATATCGAACACTGTTGACCTACATTACCTGTTCATTATCAGTAGCATTGCACCCAGAATGAGATTGACGCGACACAGCCACACAACGTATTGTACATCGCATCAGTTTTTGAATGTGATGAATTTTGGTCCACGTTAGCGCCATGGCAGATAAAGCCCAGAGATTGGTATGTGCAAGTAGCAGAGAGAACCAGTTGTTGGATTGAGTAGCCGTGTTGAGATGCAGCCAAGATGTGTCACAAGTCGGATTGTGCAGAAAAAGTAGAGAAAACCTGATCAGCAAATCTTTACGTGTACACCATCCGTGAAGAAAACAAAGAAGGGAAGGACCTTCATTTGTAAATCAATGTTTTCATTCATTAGGCCGTAAAAAATTAATGTTTTGGTTCACATTCCCTGCTTCAATTTATGTGAGTTTTTTTTTTATTAAAAAAACTTTGGAATGCTTTAATATGCTGTAGGCATCAGGCGAAGTAAAATAAATAACATGTATCCCCCGCCCTCACCAATTTTTGGAGATTTTCAAATATTTTTGTTAAATATGCTCCCTTACTTTGTTTGTAAAATAGTTGTGATGAAAAGACAAGAAGTTCTTGGTTATCATTTATAATTATAAACAATTTCTTGAAGCTAGGGGTTGGGATAAGTTTGGGGAAATAACACAGATATTAGGGGCCTCCCTGTTTATGATGTGTTGACAAAGCCTAAGTTGCAAGTGCAATTTTACACTGAATTGAATAGCAAATTTGTAACAAAATAACAAATGATAAGGGTCCCTCACCAAAGTCCAGGGCCAGGCGATAATTTAAAATGCCCGACCGCGATATACATGTTATTTACTTTACTTGGCCTAGTAAAGATCACTTCCAAGTTATAGTGGTTCTTATGGTGGTACTCTAGTAGATTTATCCTTTAGAATAGATCTTACAATTAAAAAAATTAAAAATGCCTCGAGCACTGTTGGAAAAGACCAAAAACTACTAACAATGCTACTTTTACTTATGAAGGAAAAAATTAATTTAAAACATCGCCCTTCCCCATCAATACACGAAAATCCTCCAGACAACAGTCAAAACGTGAAACAGCCACACAACATATTTTATATCACATTCGCATCAGTTTAAGAACCAAAACATTAATTTTATACTGCCTTTTACCATATTATGAGATGGCTACATGAGGGGATACATTACATGTACTTGTCAAACTGCTCAAAATACTTGTTCCTATTCACATCTTGCCAACCCAACCAAATTTAAACACATTGAACACAAATTTAAAACAATAATTCATCATGGATTTTGAAATGAATAAATTTATTTAAACGTAGAACTTTATGGTACGTCGTTTTAGAATGCTTCCATTTTGACATGGATTTTACATCTCACCTTCTTTTTATATGCAAATGGTTTTTCTACTTTCAGCACTTTAATTCCATCTCCAATAGCTAGAAGTTCTTTATACAGTTCCAAAGTTTGCAAAAAGTCTTGCTCATCCATATTACTGTTAGCCATACATGCAGTAATAATTTGATGATTTCCAATGTGAAGACTATACATGACAGACAGTATAGCAAAGCACACTTTTGCAGATGACAATAAGATGATAAATACTGAGAAACACAAAACCTAGAGGCTTTTCTGAATTTTTAATACTACTAATAGATAGTAAGCCTTCAGCATAATAACCAGCCCACCAGTGGCAGTGCAGTCATGTCAGATTGGCAGTATCACTATCATAGTTCACTATTTCAACACTAAAATTTAAAAAGTTCATAAGAAAATGATGATGAAATCCAAGCCAAGGCAAAGTAAGTTATGTAACCATACTACACAACATGTTCACTGTCAAGTTAACTGATCACTGATAATTCAACTGAAGTGGCCCCTTCATAAGTTCAAACTACAAATGTCATGATGTAAACAGATGATGCAAGCACATGATTTGTTGAGACTACCAGTCAGTCACTGGCACTGCACTGAAGTGAACTCCGAAGTATAACTTTGGTGCCTACATTACAGGTACAATGACTTCATGCACTAATTGTTGTGCTTGTACATGTAGTATACAACATACCCTACCTGTACGATACAATTTAATGCAAGACAATCAGCATGCATGCATGACATCACACACGTTACATTACATGTACATGTATAAGCTTAAATGCTATGCTATACCATATTACACACGTGTGCCATACATTCGTGCATGCCGGCATACGGGGCGCTGGGCCAGTATTTTATATTGATCATATCAATTCTTCCCGTGAATAAAAACAAATACCAATCAATATTCAAGTAAAAATTCAACTTAGATACCAACCAACCTTATCTTTTTCGGCATTAGCTGCTTTCAATTGACGGACAACTTCACCTTGTTCTTTGATCTGCCCCAAAATTTCCTGTCGCTTCATGTCAGCCATCTTGATCCGAAACAAAAGTTGCCAGTTCTCCGTCACACTACTTGATTTAGGATACCGAAATTCCGTAACTTTCACTTTTCAAATTGATCCTGATCATGAATGTATGTTTGTTAAAACTTTGTTTGGAACTGTCATTGGTTAGTGTTTGTTTATTTGCCCTCGATTTGTTTATTTATTATCTTTCTTTCTTTCCTTTGTTTTCATTCTCTCTTTACCATTTTATTATTTATTCTTTTTTCTCTTTCTTTATTTTCCTATTTATTATTTTATTCTTTCTTTCTTTTTTATTAAATTTCTTTTCTTTCTTTTCTTTCTTTCTTTCTTTCTTTCTTTCTTTCTTTCTTTCTTTCTTTCTTTCTTTCTGTCTTTCTTTCTTTCTTTCTTTCTTTCTTTCTCTTTGGGTTTCCTGACTTCATTGTTTTTTCCTCCATCAGTTCCCCCAATTATCTTTTTTCCACTCTTTTGTTTCTTTCTTTCTTTTTGTTATTCTTTCAATTTTTATTATATCGTCCTTTTATTATATCGTCCTATAGTCTGTATACCTCTCTCGAATCAGTAATTTAGATATTGTCACTTTTTTATTGTATCTCTAAACACTAAATGTAATGATGAGAAGTATTATGGTTGAAACTAAAGTATACATTTTCAGAAAGGAAATGATGCAAGGAATCCTACAAGCAAAAATATAACAGATTCCTGCACAAATTAACAGTTTTGAGAAAATCTCAAAGTTTACTTTACTGACGCGAGGAGGAATGTATACAGGCTTTTATTAATACATTATTTTAATACAAACATTAAAATTGGGTATCGCTATAAAATGTGTCATAAAAACAAAACGCTAAATGCTATATGCTAATTCCTTGAAAGTCACCTCACCAACCTGGGAAAAAAAAGGGACGATAAACTCGGAATTGACTTTCATGATTCATGGCCCTAATATTGTGAGTTTTATAGAATTTGATTTTCCAAATAATTATGTCAGATCAATATGTTCTGGGTTTTTTTATTATTTATTTATTTATTTATTTATTTATTTATTTATTTATTTATTTATTTATTTATTTATTTATTTATTTATTTATTTATTTATTTATTTATTTATTTATTTATTTTTTTTTTTATTTATTTATTTATTTATTTATTTTTTTTTTTATTTATTTATTTATTTATTTATTTATTTATTTTATCATAAGGAAGATTTCAGGAAAAAAAGAAATTTCACCGTTGAAAAAGATGTATTGAAAATGTAAATAATTGAACAATGCATCAACAATGAACTCCAACGAGACCAAAAAGATGAGGTCCCACCGAGATTCGAACTCGGATCGCGAGATTCAGAGTCTCGAGTGCTAACCATTACACCATGGGACCGCTGACGATCCACCGAGAGATTTGTAAAAATATATAGTGTGGAATACAGTTAGAATTTATACGTCTTCTTTTCTCCGATTTAGCTAGTCTTGTATCTTAGTTTAAAATATTCATCAAGTGTGGAATATTTAATTTGTAAATATGTTGATGTTAAGAAAGTAATTTGGAGACATTTTATTTTGTATCTTGCTCCCAAGAAGCTTTAAAAGTCCCGCTGAATATGCACCGGAATGCGAAACTCGGTGTCGCGGAAGGAGACTACATCATCGTTGACCATATATGGAATGCGGGTCAATTAATTAGTTATTTTCGACCAATGAGATTACAGAACATGGATAAGAGACGGAACTGCATATGTAATTAGGGAGTGTTCATTAATACTTTGGTAGGGGGGCTGGTCTAACTCAAATTCTTCCCTCGAAAACTTTTTGACCCCCCCCTCGATGGACCGCTAAACTTTTTGACCCCCTCTTTTGACAGACAAAACTTTGTTGACCCCCCCATTATCATATAACAAACATACTTTTTATAATAGTGTTGTTTCCAGTGGTGTGGTATCTGGGTCATTGAGGGAGGCAAATGTTTGAAACATTCCCGGTGGGACAATTGCGCATGAAATACAAGCACAACACAAGGAAATTTTCATTTTATACTTAATTTAGATTTGTCCCAAATCAGGGTGTTTATCTGATTTGACAGGGATAAATGAAATAGAGGATTTATTTGGAGGTTCATAGGCACATCAGCATAATTTGGATCCGTACAAATGCGCGATCCGCGCAAAAAATTTGGCCATATTGAAGCTTGAATGGTCAAATATTGTTAAAATTGGAACTAATTTATGCAAAAAGCTAAAATGGTCAAGTGTGAGATTAATTTGGTCACGGAAACCAAATGTACACATGTATCAGTTTTGGAGACCGTTGTACCTGGGCCTGTGCCCACTCTGCCCTATGGTAAATCTAACCATGGGCCTATGTAAAGAAATCCAATTTATTTGCAATATTTTCTTGATTTAGTTGTATTTTGATCAGATTGGTACATATTCATATTTGTAGCCTACTTTGAAGAGATATACAATTCTATGATAAAAGTGCCAGTATTTCTTAAACCAACCCAGATGTTGCTGATTATCTTTAATGTTATATAATTAATAGATATGTGTACAGCTAAGTGCCATCATTTTTTCAAACAAAAGCACTGAAAACCCAAACTTGTTCATGTTAAAAGTGATATAGACCTTTTTCTCAGACGTCACCAATCAATCGATATTGGGGTCCAGCATTCGAGTCATCAGCACCCAAACGCAAATACCGCGCCGGCGCGCGCGATCAACTTTGCGCCACGCTAGGCGTCCTGCGCGGAATTGCCAGCTCGCAGTACGCGTTTAGTTCTCCACGGTGTAAAAAGTAAACAAAATTGTGAAACAAAACAAAGAATGAATTTTAAATAGCATCGCGGTTTTTCCGTATCTTTTGTATTTTATGGCATCAAAACAAACTAGAACAAAGGTAACTTGTATACAGTTCCCGTTTAAACAATTAATTTATGGAAGCTAAAGTGAAATATGACAAAACAGAGGAGAAAATGCGCAGTATTTGGTGTTTTTACACCGTGACATGCGAGAAACGCACGTGTTGTTTGTTTACATCTCAGACCCCAATATCGATTAGGTGACGTCATCAGAAAAAGGTCTATAGAGGGTCTCAATGCGCGCAAAGCGCGCGAAAATTTGGGTTTTGAAGAGGAAAACTTTTTGTCCCCCCTTTCCTACCACCTAAAACTTTTTGGTCCCCCCCTCTTTTAAGGTCCAAAACTTTTTTGGCCCCCTCCATTTTTACCAGCCCCCCCCCCACCAAAGTATTTCTGAACACTCCCTTAGATGGCGCGACAGGTACGCATGTGTCATATGACAAGTCGGTGTGTGATTCAGGCTTGTGTGTATTTGTATGGGGAAACTCCCACTGCCTGTGAAGTGCGAACCTTGGTATAATTTCAACACCATTCTACAATCGTTTATGTTTCCAAGGTTTATATAGGTGTAAGAAACAATCCATTTGATGCCGAACCAAGTCTGTATCAACGTTAATGCCTGTGATCAGCTACAAACTCACTTCAGCATAATTTGGAGCTAGAAAACAGGTATGCACACTTCCAAAACTATACCAAAACAACTTGTTGATCGGACCGGCATATTTCGTGTTGGTCTTGGTATAAAAAAAACTTTGCATGTAACTTCTTCAAAAATAACTATTGTTGATTTCATGTGTTATGATATTGTATATATGAAGCAGCATAACTGTATAATTGACATGAGTTATATATATGTTATATTTATGGTAAGTTGGGCTTGCATTGCTGGGTATTACAATTTGCAAAGTTATTCGTCATAATGTTGCGGGGTGTGTCCTCGGACTCCAGCAGGCAAAACTTGGCATGCTTGCATCGTTCTACGCGTCGTATACTGATCAGCTTTACTTTACATGTCATCGCATAGACAAACTATAAATACAAACTTTATAGCTAGTTACGTCAATGGTTTTGGTTGCGTATCATAATATAGATAAATACATGAAGGAGTGCCGGTTTCTTGTTGAAGTTTTGTACTGATTTAAATGCAATTGTCATTGATGTGGGGTATGTGTGTGCCGGGTGTGTGTGTCGCCCATTTGGTAGTTGATAAATGGGGTTTGTTTACATGTGGGTGACCTATGCTGATTGCAATTGCTGAGGGCTTTCCCACTTATTTCATACAATGTACATGTCAAAATTGTATTTAAAGGGATGCTATCATGCTGATATAAATGTGAAATTGCGAATCTGTTTTTTAAGAAAAATAATTTTATGTCATTGTTATTCAGTCATTTGCTTTTAATTAAATAAAAAACAAAACAATTCACATCCAATTGTCTTTTCCAACACAAAAGAGAAACACTATTTTAATATGCTCAGTGATACTTGAAATAATTGATGACCAGTATGTTTACTAAGTTACCATTTACAAGTATTTTATTGCAATAAAGAAAGTATAAAGAACTATTCTCCAAAATCTTAAAATTTTTTACAGGCCATAAAAAAATAATTCGCTTAATGTCGTCTGCCTCCCTAGGTTTCTGGGATCAGTTCCTTTTTTTTTCTTTCAATTTTCATATTAAATTTAAGTTTTTAATACTTTGAAATATTAAAATGTTATTAATGCTGAAAAACATGTTTATTAGTCAGCATGAACCACTTTAAAGTAACCCAACTGACCCTAAAAATATGCCCGACCCTAGTCTTTTTTTCTTATTTTTTACAAAAAAATATAAAAATTTAAAAAAAAAGAAAATAAAAAAAAAAAAGAAAAAAGGTCCAAAGCCTTTATCATATACGCGATTTACAGCTTAAAATGTGTAAACAAATTGCCGACTGACCTACCCTATTTTTTTTTTATGTTGCATGCCAATCAAACAATTTTTTAGGCCTTATCTTAAAATAGAAAAAGGCCTCCATCATTTTCTGTGAAGATGCTGAAAACTGCTAGCAATGTTAATTTCACATGGAAACTGCTATTTATGTCAATTTTGCACCAACAAACAAAAATGCCTCCCTTCTTTGTCACTTTTCCAAAATTGTGGGGATGTGAAACAAAATTTTAATTGTATAGGGCCTATATATTTGAATAGTAATGTTTCTTGATCAATTCCCAATAAGATAACCACAATTTAATAAATATCAAAGTCCAAACATGAATGTTAATTATTTCATGATTATTAGAAAATGAAGAGTCCAAACCCCAAACCGGAAATCTGTATGAGAATGCAAAATTTGGAGAAATTCTTGTCCTTGTACTGTTTCACTATACATGAGTACATGTAGGACAAGTTTTATATGTTTTAAAAAAATGAATTCCAGTAATCATTATTCCAATAATAATCAGATTTAGGTTCCGGTTATATATTTTTTTAATTTGAATATATATTTTTGTTTCACTTAGTTATTCTATTAAAAATAAATGTTGTATCGAATCAGGCATTTTTAAATGAGGTATTAAAATACCATAATTCTGTTCTGTGTCAAATTAAAGCTGCTTAAAAATAAATGCTATTATACAAAAATCTGAAAATTGACTGTTCATTTAACACTGTCCTCATTTGGTGTGATAGGGTCACAAATTTATCAACATAAATTGTGTTTTCATTCTGGGAATGATTATTATTATTATTGTTGTTATTTGTTATTATTATTAATTAAATTGTTTATGTTATTGTCATTGTTGTTGTATTATTGTTGTTTTTTATTGTTTAATTATTATCATTGTGTTTTTATTTATTATGAGGGGTTAGACCCATATAATTATAGTTCCACAAAAACACTTTGTGATTCATGCTGACTAATAAAACTTGTTTATCAGCATTCAAAATCTTAAAAACTTAAATTTAATATGAAAATTAATTGAATTAATTTGTATAAATTTCATTTAATTGTCACCTGCATAAAAAACAGCACAACAAACTCTCTGCAGTCATTTTTATTATTTTATCTCCTACTTGTAACCCCTGACCTTGCTCCATGGGTGCATTTACATGTAGATTCAGTATCTCCATAGATTTTAAATAGCTGTATATGTGCATGGTTAAGTGAGCAAAGTATTACTATTACATTTTAATACAATAAGTGTTTTGAAAATATTTGTCACTGTTTCTGCTATTCTGCTCTAATTGCGTATTAAATGTGTAACTTGGGGAATTTTGTGAGTCATGCAACTTGTGCAAGTACCAAATTTAAGATGTAAATTGGGGAAGTGCATAATCGAAATTTCATAACAAAATGATTATATTTTGATGACTTCCTTTTTTTTTCAACTTTGGTAAAACTTCTGTTCAATACTTTACCATACCAGATAATGTTAGTTGTATCTGTCAGAACTTTTAGGAAATAAATAATAATTATCTGTGTATAAATACTGGATAATTTTATATTTTTTATATGATAGGCTTACCCTGTGATCAAGCTACAGCAACTTTAATAGAGCCTTGAATTAAAATCTGACAATTGTGTTTATGTCTGTTTGTCTCCTTGAGAGCACTGAAGGTTAATAGCATTGACATAACAATACCTACCAATTGTTATGGATGAAAACCCTAGCTCTATTATTATGTATGCATACTTGCATAGGGAATTATTTGTGGTTTTATTTGCAATGGTTTTAAATGACACATTACTACATTTTAGTTGCCCTGGAACAGGACATATTATATTTTGTTCAGGTCATCAGGTGTGTTCATTGTCATAATCGTTTGTGTGTTGAATTTTATGGGTATGTAAATAGCGCTATCTTGTTTGAAAATATTGTGCAGAGTAATTTAATTAACATGTGTGGGTGTATAACTAGCACACCCCCTACATGTACATTTATAGGGTAGTGGTGTAATAATTATGCGTACCCCAACCTGGGACCCCAAGTGGTGAATTACAGTGGGGGAGCAAAGATTTTTTGGCAGACCAAGGGGGCCAGGCCAAAAGGGGGGAGCATTTTTGGCAGGTAGAACAGGGGGACAAGCGATTTTTGGACACCGTTTCTATATAAAACCCCAAAAAGGTGTAGGAAAGTGTTAGGGGTGGTTGTGCAATAATTATGTGTATCGTATCCCCAAAGTGGTGAATTATAGGGGAAACTATCTTTTTGCCAGGATAAAAGGACGGGAAGCATTTTTGGCATTTTGAAGGGGGACAAGCAATTTTTGGTAGGTCAAAAGGGATGTAGGAAAATGGACGGAACATGCTAAAATATACAAAATTTCTTAATTAATGCAATATGCAAACTCATATGATAAGAAAATTTAAGGTTTCAAATTTGGCTTCCCAAAAAATCTTGCATATGTGAGGGGGGCAAAGATTTGGGAAAAGATTACAACGGTCCATCTTGTTTACAAGTCTGTACAAATGCAGACTCACCACCCCAGTGGCTGCGCCCAGAAATTTTTTCGGGGGCATTGAGGGGGAAAGGTGAATTTCAGGGGGGGGCAAAATCAACCAATTTTGCCCAAAATTGTCGCAAATCGTAATTTTGGGTTTTTACTGGGGAATTTGCCCCCCCATCCCCCTCACACACACACACATATGTGGATGGCCTGTCAACCAGGGACAACAAATTTTATAGCCAACACTGGCTATCCAGGCTTGTGCATTTGTATGAGCTTGGATCGGTCCATAGTGTTCCCATGGAATGACCATGTGTCCCTCACGGACCAACCTGGGTAAACAAACAAACAACAAAACAACAGCAAAAGGGAAAATGAGGACAGAAATTTAATAGCAATTTAACACAAACAGTGGACCCAATTGGCATACACCCAGTCAACCGTGGACTAAATCCACTGATTTATCAGAATGCATGATAAACTTTGAGTTTAAATTAAATGTACTTACTGCAGTATTTGTATAGTGACATACTTGCTGCACAATAAATATGCAGGCCTTGGTATTTTGCTAGGCAGGTAAAACATACCAATGTTGCTAAGATCATCCTTGTTTGTGATAAGAGCCAGTAGGATATACTTAGTACCAGGGGCGGCGCCAGGGTATTTTGATAGGGGGGCAAAAATTTTTTAATTTGTTATGCGGTGCTGACAGCGCTGGCCCGTCAAGGCTTATGCGACGAGAGGTGTCTAAGGGGGATGTGCCCCCTCAGAATTTAGAAAATGTTCAAAATGAAAGCACAAATGAAGCCATTTGATGTACCATTTTCACCCTTTTTAGGGTTATTTATTTATTTTCCAACCGGATATTTTTATGGATTTCATTCACGGGCCCGACTTTCAGCCCGCTGGTTTTAGGCATGGACCTACTCAATTAGTAAATCCAGCACCTTTTGGCAACACAAATATTTCGTTGTACAAATAAAGTCGCGCGAAGGGCGAAAAAATTGGCACTTTTTAGGCTAAAATGGCCAATGATATGAGGTTACTTTGGTCAGAAACCCACATACAGGCGCCAACATAATGGGGGATGATTTTATGGACCATCTACCCTATCAAAATATTGGGGGATTTATACCGCACACCCCGGTCGGATCTCACGCCTCTGGTTGCAACGCAGTGTAGGCCTATGTTAAGTCAGTTGCATTGTAGGCTATATGATATGCCGTTTTTTTTTTTTATAAATTGGCACGATAAAATATTATGAATAGGGGGTGTCTTGAGGTTGAAAATATTTCAAATTGAAAGCCGTAATCAGGAGCGTGGGTGGGAGGTAGTCGCCCTATGATCACTAAAAGCCAAAAAGGTCCACTTTGTGAGCGTAGCGAGCGAAAAAAACCAGTTTTTTAAATGCTTTTCCAGTCAGAAAAGGACAAAATTTGCCCATTTGCGAGCATAGCGAGCAAAAAAATTAGGTTTGTTATGCTTTCTTGGTCAAAATTTTAGGAAAAGGTCCAAAACAGGTCCACTTTTTCAAAATCATATTAATTGTTGCATGCCACAGACTTGCATGAGTTGCCGCGCCAGGATAGCAACGTTTGCACAGGATTTTTCAAAAGTAGTTCGGAGAAGGCAAGAGAGGCCATGTGACTTATGGGGGAAATTTGCCAAAAATGGGCCAAAAATATAAGAACCAACAACTTTAAAACTGTGTTAGTACGTGATGTAGGTCAGCATTCCACAAGGGTCAAGATGTCCAAGGGAAGTTTCCTCCTTCTAACCATGGCCAGGAGCTGACAGGGAGGGAATGGCTCCTTTTCTTCTTCTCCTCTCTTTTTCTCCCCCTTTCTCTCTCCTTCTTCTCTTTCTCTTTTCCTTCCTTTTACCTCTTTTTGAAAATCATAGGGGGCAATTGCCCCCTTGCCCCCCCCTGTGGCGCCGCCTCTGCTTAGTACATGTAGGATACTTTTCTGCAACAAAGTTGTCCTTTCCATTGTGTGCTGCAGTTTTTGGTTCTGCATTGTGATTTTTTAGGGTTCTTCAATGAGACCAATTTCCATTTTAAAGGGAATTTTTTAGGTGTGTTTAGGGCTTTCTCAATGTTCTGGAGATAAATAGCTATAAATACTGGGTCAAAATATTGGCCACTAGGTTTGTCAAACTACATACTGCACCTATAAGTTCCATCAAAGTTGATGGATTTTCCAACATTTCTCACTTGCATCTCAGAGAGGTGTGAAGGGTACGTAGGCCCACTAAGCCTCATGAAAGCACTTTATATAGGACATTTAAAGTTGGATATGTTCTGTAATCTTGCCTGAGCCCAGATAATCCTTCATCAAAAGGCAGAAACAATCCCATAGATGTTTGTAAATTGTGTAAATATGGACAGTTCATGCATGATTTCTGTGGTCTCAACTCTACCCACCCCCCCCACCCCCTCCAGCTACTATGGGGAGCTTGTTGATCAATGCTTTAATGTTATTTAATCACAGTTCCTGCAAGTGTTAAAATTTGTCAACATTTCTACATACTCCTCACAGATTAACCATATATCATAGGTCAATGTGCCCACAGATTAGTTTGGTAAGTGAGGGGGATGAATCAGTAAATAGGGGGAGAGAGAGAATTCATGTTATTCTGTGCATATTGCTGTAGTGTTCTGGAGTTTACTGGTAACTAGGGTGTCCAAGATCCAAACAGGAAATTGAATGTCTTGCTCAAAGCCAATGTTTTACGTAGGCCTTGGTAAGTAATGTTACGCTATGCAAGGGTTGTGTTTGGAATGCCTTTGACGATTAAAAGATTATTGACTACACATATATTCTAGCCAAACAGGCATATTCACAGAATAACTGATTTAGGGGCTGTGCAATAATTATGAGCCCTGGGGCAAAGATTTTTTAGCCAGCCGAGAGGGGGGGGCAAAGAATTTTGGCTGGCTCGAGGGGCAAGTAATTTTGGGCATACATTTAGGGCACCTTTTAAATAAGGTGTTCTAAAAAGACCTTAAAACATGCAAAATTTCCTGCTTGTTCCACTCATATCACTTATAGACCATTTAAGGTTTGCAAATTAGGAACCAAAAAATATGGAATGTGCAAAGGGGGGTGGGAAATTTTGGGAGTTTGAGAGGGGGCAAGCAATTTTTGGCAGACTGAGGGGGGGGCAAACAATTTTTGCCCAACATTTTAACCCCCCCACGGCTCATACACAGTTTCAAAGTAAAAACGGCCGCAAAATCATTTCGGCAGCAGGGAACAAAAAAATCAGTCTTCAGTGATCTGTGGCGGGAAACAGGAAATCAAGTATCAAGGGCCTAACATTTATGAACTTCCATGCAGCCATTTCCCTCATTTCATAAATTAATATTATGAAAAACATTGGCTTTTTTCGACGGGAATAAGCAAACTATGATGCAATTTTATCAGTTTCGCCGTCAGCAATGATCAAAGGAGGAAATAGGAAAAGTGATCCTGCCCGGGAATTGAACCCAGGACCTCTGGTTTATGAGACCAGTGCCTTAAAGCCATAATGTGTGATTTGCTTCACAGCGATGCCCTCAATTTTACTTTGGTTTCTACTTTTTGCATAATTATAATGCCCAGTGGTGTACTAAAATACCATGTAAAAGACTAAGCCTGAAGTGCTTTAATAACAGTAAAATTTAACTTTTTATATTAAAACCGGGTTGAGCCAGTTTTATTCAGAGTTCATCGATCTACTGCTTGCTAACATCTCCCGTGGATGTCAGCTTATGTGTACACACGTCGAGCACGATGCTCCGTGCAGTATATACATATTACGATCGGCGAGTGTAGTACACACATTGTAGGCGCTGGAATGAAATCACAATTTTCTTCGTTATACCTAATTTGTTTGGCTCAAAATTAGAAGGGGATAATGTGATCAGTGGAAACAAACATTTAAATAGGAATCTATTCTTTATGCAAATCACACATTATGGTTTTAACCACTTGGCCACGGGAGCTTCATGATTAGGCAGACTGGGAATTCAACCTATAAGCATTCACTTAACCCTACCTCCTTCCGTAGTCCTTCGTGCAAGTCATCCCAATGTGGCTCGGGCTTGACAAGCATAAATAGAACCATCCTCACTGTAGAGGGACATAACATGAAACAATTTCGATAAAATTGCATCATAGTTTGCTTATTCCCGTCGAAAAAAGCCAATGTTTTTCATGTTATGTACCTCTACAGTGAGGATGGTTCTATTTACGCTTGTGATGACTTGCACGAGGTAGGGTTAAGTGACCGCTTATAGGTTGAATTCCCAGTTTGTCTAATCATGAAACTCCCGTGGCCAAGTGGTTAAGGCACTGGTCTCGTAAACCAGAGGTCCTGGGTTCAATTCCCGGCAGGATCACTTTCCTATTTCCTCCTTTGATCATTGCTGACGGCGAAACTGATAAAATTGCATCATAGTTTAAATTAATATTAGTGAAAACAAAACAAACAAAAACCTAACCCATCACAACTCCATGAAAAAATACCTCATAATACACCCCCGAATACACCCAACTTTCAAAGTACATGTACCTGTGTTGTCTTTTTTTAAAGACATTTCTTGTTAATCTTGCTGAGTCTGTGTGCGCATCTATCATATATGTCTATGCATCATCGTTTAATGTGCATGTACACACCAGCACTTTCAGCGATCACTGCTAATTTGAAGCTGTTAATGTGCATGACATGCTGAGAATAAAAGATGTCAGCATGAAATTATGTTAACATTATCAAATGTTTGGCTTAAAAAATTTGCATCATATTTGGGATCATAAAAAATTGACAATCAAAATCTCAGCAAGCAAGCACTGAAATAGTTGACCATGTTACAATGCACACGGTCATTGACCAATGTGATTGATGCAGCATGTGAGAATGGGGAACTCCCTTATTTTCAATAATCGTCTGGCCAAGAGTATACTGTACATGTATGACTTTCATTCAAATTTATATATTTTTGTGGGTGATAAATGTTTACCAGTTTTGCAATACAATACATGTATGTAACATCATGATTTGCAATTTTGTACATCTGTGTGCTGAGTAATTATACTGGAGTCACATTTGTTTTTTTCATTGTTGTGTTGTACCATTTAATAAATTCGAAATGAACGATGGTGTGCTGGCTTTGTGTGCAAGTGTTAGGGTAAATGCAACTATATTGGCCATTTTAAGGGAGTCCACTGTGGATACCGGGGGGTACTAGCATATATATGGTGTTCAGGGATGTACCACTCTAGAGTGTGGCTTTTTTTGCAAGAAAACCCTAAACATGGGTCTCGATTTGAGAAAAAAAGTCCATAAACATGGGGCCTGATTTGAAAAAAAATGGTCAAAAACTATCAAATCTGCCATTTTTTAGGTAAAAGTATCCGTAAATATGGGTCCAGATTTGAACAAAATGGTCAAAACTGTCAAATCAGCAATTTTTTTGATATCCTTAAACATGGGTAGGGGTTTCAGAGTTCCAATGTCACACCCCTGTCCAAATGTAATTTGAGTACCCCCGATACCCCTCTCAGAGTAGAAAAGTGGGTCTAAAATCCATCATTTTGCCCTTTTGTATAGGTACATGTAGAAAGGGGAGGGGGCCAGGGCCCCTTAATTGTAACACACTAATTACAGATTGGGGAACCATAGATCTTGTTTACCCTGCTCTTTCTGCATGAGCTTCAACTTCCAGATTAATCTGTTATTTGCTGATTTTTCATTAATCAAGTTATTTTCTTTTTTATTTATTTAATTCATATATTTTTTATGTGTTTATTTATCTAAGAAGAATTCTCCTTGAATCTTTGAAGTATGTTTGTAAAATTTTTTCTTGCATGGCACAGAAATATATAAAGCACCATACATTTATAATGCTCAGTATATCTATTATCTTCATATTTAAAATTATGACACTCTTATTCACTACCATGTGTATAATTTATAATCTTCAAGTTCATCGACAATTAAAGTTCATCGTTTGCGCATCCAGTGTACAAAATTATCACACCTTAAAATTTAATGCTTACACTATGTATACAAGGATTCAAGTTATAGTCAAATATTTTCTGTGCAGAAAACTTTCACACTGTAT
Source organism: Amphiura filiformis (assembly GCF_039555335.1). Classification (NCBI taxonomy): domain Eukaryota; kingdom Metazoa; phylum Echinodermata; class Ophiuroidea; order Amphilepidida; family Amphiuridae; genus Amphiura; species Amphiura filiformis. The sequence continues at coordinate 16,019,484 of NC_092636.1, forward strand.
ACAAATTAATGAATGTAGGCAGGATAGCAACGCATGCTTTGAGATTTGTCATTACAATAATTATTGGAATTTAAAATTATCTTAAATTTTATTTTGTTTTCTTTCTCAGTCATATCATACTTTGTGTACAAAAGTATTAATCTATATTTTACATGCAGTTTGAGTCTAACAATGAGCATTTGGCATAGGTGCTATAGTATGAGTATGACCGGAGTGTGAGTCATTTATATATATTGGGGTCTTACATGGTGTATCTTAATGTATGTTGAGAATGAGTCAAGTCTAGCTAGTAATACTGAAGCAACGTGTGTGCATGTGTCATATGTACATCCATTCTTATGGTACAAAAGTGAGATCGTAACTGTAGATTCTAGTTGCAGTTATCTTGTTTATAATAACGGAAAGGTCTATGACTTAGTGAATCTTATAAAGCTGTAGGCCTATGGCGTAGAGAGACTATTGGTTGGAGCCTAGAGGGGTGATAGTGGAACTTGTGTTAAGGTATGTGTGACTATTGTATTGCGGCTATATAGGGTTTACCACACGTGTACTCTATACTTTTAGTTTCTATGGGAACCATTCAGTTGATTTTTCCCCAGGTTGGTCCGAGGAACTGGAGCATGTGGAGTGAAGAAAGGCTCTAGACTATATAGAAAGTATTATGTTGATATCAATTCAAAGAATTTGGTATTTTTTTGCTAGGTTGTGAGTCAGCATGTTTAATTCGCATTGTATTGATTTGTATTTTAAAGTCCCATTCAGTGATCCCAGCGAAAGTGTAAAAAAATGAAATTGTTTATAAATTGCTTTAAAAAGTGAAGGATAATTCATTTCAAATTGTCATTTGGTACTTTTTGAAATGCAAAACTTAAAAAATAAATACATGACTTTCGGCTGAACCACTAGCAGCTAGCCAGCAAGGCTATGTTAGCACATCTATAGCAATGATGAAGGTGCCAAAATCTGAATTTTGATGATTTTTACGATCGTCCGGATGAGCATATCGCTGAAAGGGCCTAAAAGTGAATAGTGATGGGTGTGAATTAAACTTGTAAATGCGTGTGAAGGGGGGGGGGTAATTGACTTGTTGTGAGAAAAATTACTTAGCATTTTGGCATCCGGGGTACGGTACCTCATTTTGTATCATGGGTAGAATATACGGGTGGGATTTCGGAGAAAAAAATCCCAAAAAATAAACAGAATTTGACAAAAGATGGACCCCAAAATATACAAAGTTTTTATTATATTGCCTGTTCTGGAAAGAAAAATGGCAAATTTTGCAAAATTGAATTGAAGAATGTACATGTACACTTGTACAGTCAAATAATTGTGATCAAACATATTTATTTTCAGAAATATCCTGCAAATATTTACAAAACAATTATACTCTGGGCTGCCAGAAATTGGTCTGTTCAGTGAACTATATTTATGTGAACTTTAAATGCTAGTCTTTGAAAAAATACGGTGAGTAATGGTTCATCGCACCTGAATAGAAAGTTAGGCATGGGTGCGTAATTCACTGGAAGACTTGCAACTATCCAACAAGGCTGCTAGGCATCCAGACTGAGTATAAGCAATTTGCTTCAACCCCCATGAAATCCATGAAACATAGCAAATGCATGCAGCAAAAAAGAAATGTTTCAGATTACCAAAATGCATCTGAATGATGTTCAAAGTATCTAAAACCCTGAATTTTCATGGGGCACATTTCTTGTTGTTGGAATTTTTGATAAAAAACAAAAAACAAAATGTGACTTTGACTTTCAAAACTTATTTCTGGTACAATAATTGCCGTCTTGGTCTTTAGGGAGGACTTTCACTGAAACTCCCTGCGAAAATTAGTCTTGTTTGGGTATGTTTTTATAGAAATGTGGTTCTTCTAGGGGTGTTTTATAGAAATTATCAATCTGGTCTCACTGGAGGTATGATTTTACTTTTAAAAAACTAGTCCCAGTAGGTGTTACCTCCAGTAACCGCATATCTATCATAGGTACCCAGAAAATCTTTGAGACCCCCCCCCCGGGTTTCTCCCCTTGACCAGGCCTGGAAAATATGTTTATTTCCCGGCAAGAAATATAAATTTCCACCATTTCTTATGTATTTCTTTATCCAGAGTATAGTAAAAATTTCCCTCTAAATTACCAAATTTTCCAGCAAGGAGACTGTCAAATTGCCAATTTTGTCCAGGTCTGCCCTGGACCTCAACGGTATATTTCAGAACATGTTGTAATGTAATTGTTTGACATAAACTTGACTTATACGCTTATACTTTGTGGTTCTTCATCATGTTGAGCTTCAAAAAGGTCACACACCTTTTATAACAACAATAGTTGAATGCATTGTGGCATGGATCCCATTGTGAATTTATTTAAGGCCCCTACCAGGTCCAGTCTGTAGACCATGAATAATGCCAATTGTACCTTTTTGTTGTTGCAAGTAATAATTATTGTGCAAATATTTTCATTTTTTTCTTGCTTTTTGTTAGGATACTACATGGGTTGATTATGGGATGTTTTATACAAATTTTGACTACTTGATCTCAAAAGGATGTCAGTCTGTTGATATATTCCAAGTTTGTGGGGGTAGATGCCCGGGTAGATGTGATCCCATCCTCCATGTTTACCATATCTTACCCTAGCATACCCCCTCCCTCCTCCAGTAGCGTAAGCCAGCAGTGGGGAAGAGTGCCCCCGGCAAAATATGAAAGACAAAATTCATCCCCGATCATGGGCCAAAATAGTGTAAATCCCAAATTTGTGTGTACTATGTAGCACATGTCCCAATAACATCTTTTTGGTAGCTCCAAGACTTTTACATGTCCAGTCTTTCTAAAAAATACACTTAAATACCGGGGCACATTGGTGCAACAGAAAATGTTTTTGTCTTTTCCCCCGAAATTTTATTTTGCCCCATCTGACCAAGACGCCCCAGCCTCCTCCATAAATGAGAGCTCTTCGTAGGATTTGGTTTGGAATATCCATTAACATGATAAACCAAGTATTCCACAAAATTGATAATGATTAATTTTAAAGGCACAATCGGTGATCCAAGCAAAAAGGTAACAGGCATAGATTTTCACGATTTTGTATGCATTGGACTTTGAATTTGAAGGGGTACGCAAAGCATGTGAACGTGTATATACGCACTATTTGTGCGTTACAGAAAAACCCTGGTTAGCACAGCTAGATGATCTTTACAAATTTTTATTTTTTGATGATTTTTTTAAAGATTTTCTGATAGCAATCACTGAGTGAGTGTGGCTTTAAGGTGGTACAACACCCCCTGATAAATTTTGTGACTAATTTTGCATTTTTCTCAAAAAATAACTACACACTGGTAACAAAAGTTACGTATATTACTGTGGCAAGGAAGCCAGTTACGTCACTGAAATTACTGTGATTCAAGACAATCGGTTCATTATATATGTTAAGAAATGAGGTACATTCTAGCGGTACCTCTTTTCTTATCATAAATAACATACCGCTTGTCTTGAGTCTCTGAAATTCCAGTGAAGTAACTGGATTCCTTGTCTCTATAATATACATGTACACAACTTTTGTTTACCAGTGTGTTATTATTTTTTGAGAAAAATGCAAAAATAGTCACACATTTATCAAGGGGTGTAGTACCACCTTAACTGGAATTGTACAGAATGACAGGATGGAGTATATCATCGCAAATATACATAACTAAACTAGTAACCAGAAATCCAAATAGTATAGACATGAATAACTAAGTAAATAATAGACCTGCACCCTATCAATGGCCTTAAATATTTGTATGATTGAACTTTGCTCTGTCTGATCAGATTGATTGTGTTGGACTTATTGTGTTATTTAATTTGCAAAATATATTTGTGAATCATAAAAAACAAAACTTGTAGTTGTATTACAAGTAGATGTATTATTACATTTGCATAAGTACACATTTAGTGATTTAGGTACTGGGATAAATTTGTGACCTGTGTGACCCGATCACGCCAAATGAGGATCAACCATGTCACCAAAGTTGGCTTTAGTGGTATGAGCGCTAATTTACCAATCAAATGAAATCATTATGTAATTAGTAGGCTATTACTTAAATACACAATGTTTTCAACTATAACTTTGCTTTCTTATGTCACACACTGCGCATAAAAGGAAAAAAAAACGTGCTCCATCATCAGTTCATGAAAATCCTCTGGATGAGAACCAAAACATTAATTTTGTATGGCCTTACTGGAATCGGGAGTGTACTATAAGCATGGTAATCAAAAGTGAAACGTGCTGATTCCTTCCAATGCGTGTCAATGTGTGAATAGGATGGAATAGGTTAGAAAAGGAAGGAAATAGTTGCATTATCTCATATCATTTTCACACCACCGTATTGCCGTTATATCAAAACATTAAAGGTTATATACCACGACATCACAATGGTCCATGCCACTTTCTTGCACTTCTCTAGGAACATCATTACAAAGGCTAGTGCTTAAGTTTGGAATTCAAATTGTTGCTCAAAATTTTTTTTAATTTTGTTTTAAGGGCTCAGATAGCAACGTTTCCACATAGGGCCTATTTTTTGTGGGACCTGAGAGAGTATTAGACATATTGAATTGCATTTTTAATAATGAGAAATGTCCTTCTGACATCAAATAATTTTGATTTGTTTTGAAATTTGTGATATAATGCTCATTTTATGGCAAATGATTAAAAATTGATATTTTTTGGAATTTAACAGTCCTCAATGTAAATTGTATAAATCTAATGATATGTACTTAAAGTGTATGTAGCTAGGATGAAAAGCCGACGATCAATTGAAAATGTACATTTTTTCCCCCAAAAGACTTACATTGTTTCGGTGTTTTGGGGCAAAAAATTTGAACCCTTAATATGAATGATTTATTATCTGCCTTGCCATCCCCATGTGAAAATAAAAGGTTGTAGGGCCCTATGTGGTACAATCAGGTAGGCCTACATACAATATTATGCTTTCATTGTGAAAGTTTCAGTTAACTTAACACTGATCAAAACATCTTTTATTTGAAGCAAATTAGACCATATGCGTAGGGGGGATGGTCCATACAATCATCCCCCCAATGTTAACACCTGTATGTGGGTTTCTGACCAAATTATCTCATATTTGGCCATTTTAGCCCCAAAAGTGCCCATTTTTGTGTGCTTCGCTCGCATATATTCAACTTTTGCACCATATTTCATCATTTTAGCTTCAATAACAAATTTGTACTATAAACTTATTTGGTCGCCAAAAGGTGCTGGATTCACTATATACTTCAAAAAAATGTTGCCAACCCCATCCCCCCCCATGTCAAAAAGAAATCTACGCCACTGAATTAGACATGCGGGTTTCATTTAGTACATACTATAAACTAACATGCATATTAGCTCATCATTTATGCAAATATGAAAATTAGAGGGTGCCGAGACAACATATTAGAAATACTTTGACCAAGTTTCAACTGAACATTTATCTATTGATGGCACAAATGTCATATTCTTGAGCTTTAAGGGGGTACTACACCCCTCAATAAATTTGTGACTATTTTTGCATTTTTCTCAAAAACTAATAACACCCTGGTTACAAAAGTTATGTATATTATAGGGGCAAGGAATCCGATTACTACACTGGAATTTCAGTGACCCAAGACAAGCGGTTCGACACTTGTGATAGAAAATGAGGTACCGCTAGGATGTACCTCATTTCCTATCATATTTACTGAACCGCTTGTCCTGATTCACTGAAATTTCAGTGTAGTAATTGGATTCCTTGCCCCAATAATATACATAACTTTTGTTACCAGTGTAGTATTAGTTTTTGAGAAAAATGCAAAAATAGTCATAAATTTACCACAGGGGTGTAGTACCCCCTTAATCATTTGGCTCATAAATGCATATTGGTAAAAACAATAAGATACAAAGCAAATATAAATGGATGTATTATGAAAACTGCATGCCAATTTACTTCAACCAAAAGATATTTTGATCAGATTATGCCCAGAGTCTGAGCATCTCTAAGGCCTAAAAAAATTGTTTGATTTGTGTAACATTTATTCATTTATTTATTTTTTGCAAAAAAAAAAAAGTCAAAGAGTCGGGCATATATTTTGCGGGTCGGTTGGGTTACGCCTAAAATTTCCAGAAAATACCCAATGATCCAGCTAAGTGCATGAGCTAAAAAATTCTTTTAAAAAGATGACATTGGTGTGGTGAGAGAGTTGTTATCACACTTTGTTTTGGCTATATTATATTGTACTTAAGGGATCTAAAATGAGCGTTTATTGGGTTTCGACAGTATTTTTTGTGGGACCTGAGAGCACCCCAGACCTATCGAATTGCATTCTGAATCTGAAGCATGTCTTTCTGATATCAAATAATTTTCATTTTTGAAAATCACAATATAATACAAATTTTATGACAAATTATAAAAATTTGATATTTTTCAAATTTTGATATAATACAGTCCTCGAAGTAAATTATCAATTTTTAATGATTTGCCATAAAATGTGTATTAAATTGCGAATTCCAAAAATCAAAATTATTTGATATCAGAATGACATTCTTCGTATTCAGAAATGCAATTCGATATGTCTGATGTGCTCTAATGTCCCAAAATAAATACTGTCCAAACGTTCATACCCCAGCCCTTAAATCACAGACATATTTTGTCATTTATATTGTGCAACCATCTGTGTGAAAATGAGCATATTATTGAAACCTGTCATCAAAGATTTCGGTATAAATTTACAAATAATAATTTCACTGATCTGTTAATTTACCCAAGATATAATATCAAAGTTTGTGTCCACATTTCACACGGTTGCATGCTTCTTGTGATTAAACTCAGGAGGATTCCCAGGTTTTTTTTAGCGATATTGTAAATGAGTTAAATGTTGTGATTGTTCAGATAGTAAATATTTAGTGAAGCGAAAATAAGTAGTGTGACAATGGGTGGTTATGGGAAGACCCTGGATGAATGGTTGTATTGTTATTTTATGTTGCAAACTTCCCAAATCATGTTCAGGTGAGGTAATGGGTTCAATAATTTGCATGAATACCTGCGTTACCATGAACTTATATGTACCTACCCAATTGTATATGGTCATTTTCACGGTAAAGGGTGTAACTTTGGATTTTTAACATTTTAATCCGTAGTGTTCTAATAAAGCCACAGAATTCCATGATTTTTGGCCACATAAGTCATCTAGTTAGCAGCTACCTTGGGTAGCATAATCAGCTTTGGGAGTGACTGCGTTCAGTTTTAGCAGGCTTAAATGTACTTAATATTGCCATTTTGAAAAACTATAAAAACAGTAACATTTTTGTAAAACCCTGTGTTTTCTTCAGTTAGTTCATGGATAATTTTTCTTATCCTGAAAGTACAGTCATATGTTCAGTAAACACTACCACATTAGATTTAATTGTGAACAGCCCTGTATTTTTCAGAACCGGACTTCGATATTTGTCGTTTGGAGGCTTCATTTTCCGTTAACAATTGTTAACAAACTTTGTGGGTGTAGCTTTGGTTCATAATTCTTGGTTATTTCTTCGCTTCTGCTTGATTCATAACAGTTGTTATCTTAACTTGAAATAGGTAACAAAAATTAGTCGATTTGCAAGCTTTTAAAAGTTTTATAAAATCTTGACTTCAAAGAGCCGTTTTTCCGTTAACTTTTTGAAGCCTCCGAAACAAACTGTTCAGCAAGCTTGTGCAAATATAAATAAAAGAGCTCATCCAATCTATTTATCAAAATGTAGCAAAGTAGATCCTCAAGTCACATGTTTTTAAATCGTGGAGATATATATCACCGTTTGAAAATGGGACCCAATACAAACTTTCCGTTAACAATTGAAGCCTCCGAAACAAATGAAGCCTCCGAAACAACAATAAGATTAATTATCATCTATGCATATCTAAATTGGTGTGTTTCATACTGATATCTGCATTGTAATTATTACTTGATATGTGCAGAATGTCATAAATTTAAAAAAATTTTGACATTATGGTTAATGTTTGAAAAATATACTGATATCCAAAAAAGCCTGTTTCGGAGGCTTCACATGCAAAAAACACCATACTTAACAAATGGGTGAAAAAATTAACATGTGATAAATCTACAATATCTGCCGCATAGAATCAGTGATTCAATATACACAAGAAAATAACAGCTTAGATGATCCCAACACTGTTGTTTTCAAAAAAACTACTTCTGCAATGTTTAACAATTGTTAACATGAAGCCTCCGAAACAAAAAAAATGACTTGCTGTGATAATTTAATTTTTGTCACAACTGAAATTCAATACTTAGAAGCAAAGCATGAAAATTGGTAATTGTGATATTTTTACCTATTTTTTATGTCAACTTGTAGTGGTTAGCCAAATATTTTACTTTTATGATCACCTGTGTTGTTAACTGAAGCCTCCGAAACACAAATCGCTTGAATTGCCAATTCTAAAAATAACTCCAATTTCTGTGAAACTTGGCTGGGAGGTTCCTTTCATGAAGTAGTATTTGTACATGAAGTTAGACATTCAAATTATTTTAGGAACCCAATTAAAACTTAAAAAATATGTTTAAGGTTTGGAAATTTCCATTGTAAATGACACTTGATGTTAAAAATTTTCAAAACTGCTATTACAAACATAGCAAAACATGGTATAAAATTTAACTTATATCTGTTGACTTACTTTGGAATGGGATTTCACATGTATTCCAGCTTTCATGTCATAATTTTCTGAGGTTATGTAAAATACATTTTTCTTAGATTTTAACCAAAATGTTATGGAAATGTCAAATTTTTATTAGAAATCAAAAGGTTTAAGCCTTGAAACATTATTTTACTGGAATTTAAGTTGCTTCTATGCATGATTGCAGTAAACAGAAACATATTTAAGTGGTTTGAAATTTTGACCCAAAAAATCAAAAGTTACACCCTTTACTGTGAAAATGACCATATAAAAAGTAATAAAAAATTAACTTTACATCATATTTGAGTTAGTATATAAAGAAAGATAATTTAGATCTAGAAGATCTCAAATTTGTAATATGATCATATATGGGGGCCTATGTAAGCTGTACAATGAATTATTTTCAGAATTAAAAATCAATCTAAAGGCCGATGTATGGTCTTCTTTTACTGTATTTGTGTAATCATGATCCCCTTTAAATGTAAATGAAATGGGCATAATATATTGCACTTTAAATAAATAAGGATTTTAAATTAGATTTCCGTTTAGGCACCTTAGCAGTGGGTGTGAATGGGTATTTTGTGTGTGGGTTGGGATAGGTGAGTACATGTATTGGGATTGATTTATCCAAGTCTCATAACATCAAAATATACAGGTCCTCCACAGGAGGAGTACTATGTAGTATTATTAGTACATTATTGTTTTCAAACTAAATTTATGTTGCCACAGATTAATTGCTCTGTATGCAGTTAATGACTACCTACATTTAGCAGGTGTAGGCCTAGTTTACAGAAATGGTAGAAATGTAACAAGTTGCCATTTGGCGAGTTACCTGGGATATCTTGCATGCTGCTGATAGTATTTTGGGATGCTTGTACTTTGAAGTGGGAGAGGGGCCATTTGGACTGAGTTCAAATATGGTGAGTTGTCATATTCACACATTTGGAAGACTTAATGTTTAACACAAATTGTTATGTGGTGTAAGGTTGATGTTTTGGGGATGTTTGTAGTCTGAAGTGGGGAGTGTCATTTGAAGAGTTCAACTATGGTGAGTTGTCACATTTAAAGTATTGGAAGAGTTATGCAAAAGTTGGTTGTAGCATGTTATGTTGATGCATTGGGGATGTTCATACTTTGAATTGAGGGAGGGTTATTATCAACATCAACCATCGCATCTCAATCATATTCTGTTTAAAAGGTAACTAAATGCATTACATAAAGTAATAATTACCCCCTTCATTACGAGATAATAACCCAAACTCTATGCATCAAATTTTTAAACTGAAATAAAATTAAAAAAAGAATTAACCCGATTTTGTTCTGCAATTATGTTGTGACCTCATTTGATCTATAGGAAATGAGTCAAGGAAGCCAATAAACACTTATATTTACATTAGGTCTTGAGGTTCTTGAGTTAAAGCTAATAAATCAAACAAAAGTTTTGGGAATTTCCCCCCTCCTGAGAAAAATCACCCCTTGTCTCGGGATCTCCTTACACATACAATTCCTCTTGTGTGTCAACTTTATTTGTCTCAGTATTTGAGTGCAAACACTGCAAAGTGACGCTCCCCTCTGCCCGCCTTAAGTACCGGTAATAGTGTTTCGTTTTGTTTAATTTTACTTTCATTTTGTATTTCATTATTACACTTCAATATACACATGACTTAAAGCCATATTATAACATTTGCTGAGAAGAACGCCCTCAAAAAACCCATTTTAATTCAGGTTTTTACACGATTGTAATGTACTTTAGTAAGCAAAGATTCTGTGCAAAAATCAAGACTTTAAGTGCTGTAGTTTTGTCAAAATCCGTGATTTTGAATAAACCGATGGAACCGTTATTTTATTATTACGATAGAAATATTAGTCGAACGTGTATGTGTTGTTCATAACACATACACTGTACTGTATATACAACCGCCGGAGTAACATGCATTGGCGCTATTAGTAAATGCCAATTTTCTATGCTTTACCTCACTTGTTCGGCTCAAAATTAAAAGGGGACATATCTGACAGTAAAAGCTAACATTCTATTGAAAATAAAATACTAATCTATTTTTAAAGAAATGTTATAATATGGCTTTAAATCTATGGATTTCTGTACACTGACCCAAAAGTATTTGAGAGCCCTGCAGGTTGAGATCGAGGTATATAAGCTATATGTACATTATTGTATAGGACATGAGTACCCACGGTGTAGGCCTACATATAAGGTTACAGTTGACCTGCCATGATTGCCCTTAAACTTATTCAGATTGTGCATTAATTGTAGGCATCTATGTATCTCAGATATTTTGGGGTAGGGTGTACTGGTACAGAGGGGGTTTCTTGAGAGGAGGCAGACCAATTTACCCTAAATATTAAAAAGAAAGTTGGTGTGAGACAGAGGGAACACCCCGGGGAACACTCAGCTGAATTTTGCTGCAAAAAGTGGAAATTTAGGTCATTTTGGGTTTTTTTCCCTTTGCCCCCCTCCCTGTAGCGTTGCCACTGTGTGTAGGCCTACTAGTTAGGCCCTTTCTCCCTAGTATCACACTCAAGAAAATATTTAGAATATATATCCCCGGGTTACTGTAGCCACCCAGAGAAAACCACTTTTTTCAGCCGGTGGTTCTGTGGTGATATTGGTTTTTAGAGGTCATAGTACGGGCCATATCCTGTTGCAGGATCCAGAGTCATGAGACCTTCACGGGAAAGGTTGTGCCATCAGTTAAGTGGATCAGATGTAGTTAAGTGGATCAGATGGGTCAGATGTAGATTGAGTTTGGGATTACCTTGTGAATTCTTAGGTCAAATGTTAAACAAGTGATCCAAGTGTCATTGAGCAGGATAAGCAATTGTATGCATCTTATGTATGTGCAGGGTTGCTAAACCTGCGATTTGGTAGCCCAATTGGGCGACTTTTGAAGATTTTCCCCGTGACTTATCACTTATGACAATTTCCTGTCCCATAGAAACCAATGGTTAAGAAAAAAATTAGGTGAATTTTCAACATCGGCTCCCGCGACTTCCGATAGTTTCCTGCCCCATAGAAACCAATGGTAAAGAGCAAAATTGGGCAGACTTTTCAATTATTTGACCCGCGATTGGGCTGAAATTTTTTGGCAACCCTGTGTATGTGATGTTTTTACCCTGCAGAGATAGCTGTACTGTAAATGTGGTATTTTCGTTTGTAATTTTTTGCACTTTACCCATTTTTGAACTACTTTGCTTGTTTTTATGTTCACAATTTTAAGTTTTCTTAAATTAAAAGGACATATTTGTGTGTTTTTATTTTCGCAGTAGCTGTGTTGCGTGTGAAAAGCATGAAAATTAACGTACTGCGAAAATTTCTACTTTTACAGTAATTGTTTGTTGGGGAAATTTCAGTAAATTCTTCCTAATCAAAGAACCATGAAAATGTATGCTAAGCTGAATGTAGACTTGTCAACAGCTAGCACATTATGGAATGTAACGATGTATGTTCTATAAAACAAGAAATTATGTACTTTGTCTTGGAGTTTGAAGCACTCTGCATTTGTTCACGACTTCTTATTTATATAGGATGTCTTCAAAGTAGAATCAAGTATTCACATATTTTATGGGATAATGAGTGCTTTTAAGGGTTATAACATCTTAATCTAAAACCACATTAATGTAGTTTAACAGAAAACTTATATTTGGTACAGGCCCCCGGTGTCGTCGCTTAACATTGACTATGTGTACGCATGATCGTTCCCAATTTCGTGAAAAAAGGGGTTATTTTTAAACTATGTTCGCGAACATTTTATTTTCGCGATGTTTAAAAAATAGGGTTGTTTTTGACCACGGTGTACTCGAAATTAAAAAATAGGGTATATTTTTGTGAATCATGATAATGTCGAAATCACATGATGCATCCTATTGGATGTATTTGTATATATTTTTCTGTTATTTTCCTCATTTATATATTAAAAGGACAACAGAGTTCTCCTCAGACATGTCAGAAAAGACAATGAATCAGAACAAGTGTTTTTGTGTGTGTTCTTGAAATGTTAAAAAGGGGTACTTTTGTAAAAGTGTACTTGAAATGCAAAAATAGGGGTATTTTTAAGGCTAATTTGTACCCGTTTTTGTGTACAATAGGGGTAAAAATGACGAAAATGTTCTTGAAACCGCGCAAAATAGGGGGGTATTTTTGACTTAGGGAACGATCATGTGTTACGCCTTTGAATGTTAAGTGACGACACCGGGTACAGGCCTCAATCATTTATAGGCAGAGGTACCATATTTAGCGTTAACTTTGGACATTTAATTTTTTCTTTATTTCGACCCAACTAACCCGGGTGAAAAATAAAGAATATAATTAAATATCCAAAGCTAATGCTGAATATGGTGCCGCCACTGCCATTAGGCAGGATTTTTTTTTGGGGGGGGGGCACAATTTCCACTTTTACAGTCTACAGATAGGACTTAGATCTCTGATCAGAACAATTATCCACATATTAAAAGTGGGCCTGTAGCCAGGATTTTTTGGGGTAGGGGTGGAGGACTTCTATAAATTTGACCGTTTACAGAATAAAATTATTTTGGATGAAAAAGGGGGACTTTTTAAGCGGATTTTTTCAAGTATTTGAACCTCTTATGAATTGATGACATACCGGTTATATCAAAATTGGACTTTTTTGAGGTTGGGGCATTGCACTCCCCCCCCCCCCCAGACTTTGGGAATGAGGGGAAGGAAGAAAGAAAGAAGAGGAGAAATATTGGGTGCCAGACAAGCGATGGTGTACCTTGGCCATCCAAACTTTCTGTACCCAAATGTGATTGTTGGCATGATGACGTCAATGAGGGTCTTTTGTAAGTCTAAACCAGGAACAGTGCTGCTTTAAGACCTCTTGTGCTGCTTATATTCCTGGAAGTCTGAAACTGGGTGAATACCTCTGACCCTTCTGTGCCGAATGTTACCATATGTCTGACAGTCAGTGTGTTTGCATTCAATTCTCTTTACAGTTATTGTCAAACATGGAATCTTGCTTTATTAAACCCAAGCAAAACAAAAGTTGTAATATTTTCTCATGGGAAGATCAGAAGAAAACCATTATTCCACTATGGTAATGAGAACCTAATTGTGTATGATGATTATAATTATCATGGGGTAGTTTTAATTATTATGGAACGTTTTAAAAAACTATTAATGCCTCATTAAGGTGTCAGTCACGCCGGGAGTCACGCACCTTTGGACAGTATTTCTTGTTGAACTAATAGCACATCAGACACACTAAATTGAATTCTTAACTGATATCAAATAATTGATATTCAATTGATGGTCGGCTAGAAAATTTAGAAAATAATAGCACGTCAGACACACCAAATTGAATTCTTAATATGAGGAACGTCCTTCTGATATAAAATAATTGATATTCAATTGACTCTGATGGTCGGCTTTTCATCCCATCAGCTCAGTGGCGTAGCGTCATAGGGGCACGGGGGGCACTTGCCCCCCAATCGATTGCAAAATTGAGAAAATCCCATAGGAAAATTGCCGAAAACTGTATGTGCCCCCCCATTCAGACCTGGTGTGCCCCCCCAATCATGGTCAGTGCCCCCCCCCAATATGATGACCCACGCCACGCCTCTGCATCAGCTACATACATGCACTTTGATTGTGACATAGCTTGTAATTATATTACATAAATAAAACATTTTGAAAAATGAATGGCTCTACAGAACCCAGTGGAGAGAGGTTCCCAACTTGTTCGATCGAGCAATACAAAGATCCTGGATCTGTGGCTCTAGTGACATATCTAGGGTTTAGTTGCCTAGAAAACCACAACTTTGTCATTTCTCTGCTACAGTGCTATGATAAGTTTTTCATGATGACTGAGCAAGTTTCATTTTTAGTCATGATATGGTGTCATAGATATTTGTGACCATTCTTTATTCTAATATTTCGGACAATACATTTTGGGCATAAGGCATCTAACCAGATCCATATACGGTCTCATCCCGCAATTTCCCTCATCAAAGCTGAATTCTGGTTGGGGGAGCACTCACATGTAAAAGTGGTATGTGCGCAGGTCAAGGGTCGCTCTTTCAGGCTCTCTGGCAGTTCCTTTTAAAGACTCATATTTGAATCTACTCCAGTTCTTTGAGCCTCAAATTTGGACAATTGTACATGTAGCACTTTAAGGTGGTACTACACCCCCTGATCAGTGATCAATTTTGTGACTAATTTTGCATTTGTCTCAAAAAAATAACTATACACTGGTAACAAAAGTTATGTATATTATAGGGGTAAGGAATCCAATTACTTCACTGAAATTTCAGTGATTCAAGACAATTGGTTCATTATATTAAGAAATGAGATACATTCTAGCGGTACCTCTTTTCTTATCATAAATAACGCACCGCTTGTCTTGAGTCACTGAAATTCTAGTGTAGTAACTGGATTTCTTGCCCCTATAATATACATAACTTTTGTTACCAGTGTTTGTGAGAAAAATGCAAAAATAGTCACAAATTTATCAAGTAGTACCACCTTAAGCTCAAATTTGGAATTTTTTTTGAATTTTTAGCTCCACAGCCTATAATTTGGCCCTAATTTCAGTTCATCGAGTCCCTATTTTGTCTAAATATCAGTTTTTAGTCCTCCCCTCCCCCACCTCAGATTCTAGTATCAGATAAAGGAAGCTCATATTGGTCTCATTATACTCCACTAACTCCAGTAAAATTAAATGTTTCCTTTAGATGGTGTACTAAAAAAAACAAAAAATAACCTAGTGAAAAGTGACAAACCAGCATCTAATATATCCAATGGGGCATTAGGGACCGTTCACAAACACTTGTTAGGGGAATTTATGATGAAAAAAGGGGTCCCTTAAAAGTTTAACCCTCTTAAGGTGGCTGTGTACTCTCAGACATGCATGTAGTAAAAGTGCAATAACTTTGTAATTATTCGCATAAAACATATAAAAGTATACATTTTTATGAAGGCAAGACACCAATAAATCTGAATATAAATGCAGATTTGGGGTAAAAACAACAATTATGAAGAAAATCACAAAAAGTGAGTTTTGGGCAATATTTGTTAGGTACATCATAACAAAAAACACTCTTTCCAAAATATTTTATTTTGTTTTTAGCTCAATCTTGAGGCTCCATTCCAAAAACGGTTTTTTTATTTTTTTGATATTGGCCTTATTTTTTGAGATATTGACCATATAAGGCATCAAATTGAACTTTTTATTATTCACAAACGCCTATTTGCACAAAATGATGCCTAAAATCGAAATAGACCAAAATATAAAAAAAGCGAAAACCGTTTCTTGAGTCGATCATGCTTTTTACGATGATCATATTTGCTTACCTCAGCGTATCGCGTAAGCGTATTTGTGCGTTAACAAAGTGCGTGATACAACGCGATGCGTTGTTGCGCCTTGTGCGTGTACCCTGGCTGGTACAACAAAGATTTTCTTTCCTTTTCAATTTCAAACACGAGTGGAATAGTGAAATAAAATCCTTAAAATATTGCAGTTGGAGTTTACAAATCTGGATTTTCATTCTTTGTATTTATAAAAAACATAACAAAGTACAAAAATATCAAAAAAAACTCAATTTCGCGAAAGAAACAATGTCTATAGTACACAGCCGCGTTAAGGGGGGGGGCTTTAAAATGGCCAAAAATTAGTTTATATGATTTTCTATGGGGTTGACCCATAATTTTCATGTCAAAAAGGGGGAGGGGCCTGAAGTTTTTGAGATCTGAAAAGGGGCAATGAAATTTTTTTGCATCAGTCTCCCACCTAACAAGTGTTTGTGAACAGTCCCTTATTTGTTATGCACATTTGTGCTTCTCATTTCAAAACTGCTGGAGCAATAGAACTTGAAATTTATTTGGAAACAATGTGCACTTTCTGAACATTAGAAGTATGAGAGTTTACACATTTGTGAAGTTTAAAGGGCATTTTGTGATCCACATGCACAGCCTCATCGATCCCCCCACTTTTCACAAAAAGTGTTGAGATTTTTATACCACTGGAAACCTCTGGCTACATAATGTTTATGTACAAAAAATTTCTTGCAGATTAATTTGTTTAGGAAAAATATCTCCAAATTTGAATTTATGTTCTGGTGTAACAGAACATAATTCAACACAGTGAGTGGCCTATGGAGCAGTGTAATTCACATAATCATATATAACTCGCATTAACGCAAAATCGGAATCAACTGAAATTTTGGGAATAAGCTTTTTTCGTGGATACTCCATTAACAAATGGATCGTTTTTAAAATTTTTCCTTCAAAAAGTAATTTCAATGTTTTGAAAGAAAAGAGTGGTCCTGTACATTTTGAAATTTTTTAAATCCGAATGTTTACAAAACAAGACACCCATAAAATAAATTCAATGTATTTATATATGTAGAAGGCCAACCTTGACTTGTTTCCTTCCAGCAGTGATCTTGATAACAACAGCAGATCGGTTTCCGATAGGAAGCCAACAGAGTGGTATTCTATTAAAATTAGAATCATTTGAAATCCATCCCAGTGCTGGCTGACCGGTAGATCTGAATTCCTACTATTAAGGTATTCCTAGATATGTAACGGAATCCTATTTTCTGTAATTATTGAAACGTGATCGCAGGCTCTGATTTTTGGAAACTATTTGGTGTGCAAATTGTGTAGACATTCAGTAATGAATATTTTGTAACCCAAAATAAACCACCGGGTTTTGTGCAAATAATTATATTATGTAAAGTCAATGTGCCGTAAAATAAGTCACAGTGTGATAGTTGTTTGAAATGCTTGAACAAGTTGTTATGTCATATTATTGCACTGATGCCCTTTTTTGCTGCACTACAGAGTGCAGCCTATAGAGAAGCATATCTTACATAACTTGCTTTAGGCCAGAGCCATAGCCAGGGGGTGCAGGGTGCAACTTCCCCCCCCCATTTGCAAAAGTATACAAAAAGTCCAAAATTTAAGAATTTGTGAGTGTAGCGACTAGCGAGCCAAAAAATCGGATTTTTAATACTTGGGAAGAAAGTCCACTTTTCACAAAATTGCCCCTCCCCTTTGGCAAAAAGGCCACTTTTTCAAAATCGGCACCCCAAAAATAATTCTGGCTACGGGCCTGCTTTAGGCCATCTTTTGTCTCAAAGCCCTTCCCATGTTGAAAATTTAATGTGGAATGTGGGTTTAACCCATAGATGAGGGAGAGAAGTAGATTATTGATATTAAACTCACTGGCGTGTCCAGGATCTTTTCCTTTTCTTGCGGGGAGGCTAAGCCCCGCACAGGCTTTATGGCTAAAATCGCCAAAAAAACCCATGATTTTTAATAAAGTGGGGGGGCTTCAGCACAAAGCTCAGTCACCTATCTTATGATATGCACTCTTGGTGTAGTTCACTTGGAGGGCAACAGATATCTCAATATAGTTCTTGTGCTTGGTAACCAACTCCAGAGGTTTCTGGACTTTGGACCATGCAGGCTTTTGGGGATTCAACTAGTTTTGACCCCAACCATCTCGCTTTCCTCTGAGTTGTTTCTTGGTCTTGGTATTATTAAGGAGTGACATCTTCTGTAAAGCATTGAAGTTTCTGCTAAGCCAGATTGTATATCTTCCTCTCAGGGCTGTTAATGCTGTATGGCCCATTATCTTTTTCCTTTTCCCTTTTGGTATGCTGAGTGCTCTTACGCAGTTTGGCAGGGATGTAATAGGTGTAACGGTGTTATACAATAAGAGTGGTTTGACATTAAACTTCTTGGGTGTCACTTTTTTCATACCTGTGAAATTCAAGACGGCCAACTTACAATATTTATGTCATTTATAATATCTTACACCTACATTGAGTGACCTTTGACCTGATGTAAAATGAGACTCTGGTAATTGTATGTGGTATGTTTAATGTTTTGAATAAATGTGCCAATGTGCAAGCAAAGTACCATTTTTCAGCGTGGCTCTCCAGAGTGGTGTCTTTAGCCTGGGTCTTTAGCATGTTTAGTGACTTCATTCAGCCTCAATGTTTTTTCTCTAAAATCATACAAAATGCATACAGGTCCAGGCCCAACCCCTAGTCAGGATTTATTTAGTGGGAGGTGGTGCAGGGACTTCTAAAGTGATTTTTATTCCTTCTAAAAAGGCTGATTGATTTCAACATTTTTATCCAAAAAAGTGGACCTTTGTGAATTTTTCCTTCAAAAAAAGGCTGATTTTCAATGTTTTTACAGACAAATGTGGACCTTTTTTGGATTGGCATTTTGGGGATACATCACAACCCCTGACTCCACCCAAAGCTGGGTTTTTGGTGACAAAGGTGGAAACTCTTTCTGTGTGGCTCAAGCATGATATAATTCTTTCTTAGAATTTCTCAATGTAAGGGAAAATTTGTCACATTTTAAACATTAATAAAAAGGGGGATTGGAGTCAGATTTTAAAGCCTTAACCCTAATGGCCCAAGGGCTTTTTGGTGACGGGAAGGGAAAGAAGGAAGGAATAAAAAGAGAAAACAAAGAAAGAAGTTGTTTGCTCTGCTCCCCCCCCCCCCCACTTGTTGGATTCTTGAGCCACCTGGCGAAGAAAATTGGGGTCCACAATTAACAATTAACCATTGTTTTAGTCAGGGTAAAATATTACCTATCACCGGGACGATTTGGAACAACATATCTGAGCAGTTGTCAGCTCTGAATTACAGTGTATGACTGGCATAATAGGGCTAGGCCTAAAAGACCTTTGAAGTGTGGCCTTGTTTCAAACAATCATGTTAGACCTAATGGTTTGCTTTGCATTGTTTTTACTGTCTTTATTACAAGCAATAGGAAGGAAGTTTACAGGGTTGTACAGGTTTCATGTAACAGGGTGGCCCAAACATCAATTATTCATTACAAAGTTATTTTCCTTCTGTAAGGCAACAAAAAACCTTGTTCTGCGGGCCCAAGCAACACAGAATTTGCTTTTTTGGAGATTTTATTTTATTGTTTTGCTAAAATCATGTAAAATCAGCCTTTTGGATGAAAATATTTAGAAAATACCGGTATGTTTGCAAAAATATCTTCACAGATTTTTTTCAGATTTGTCAGATTTTGGTGAAATTTTGGTGAAAACTCAACATACGCAATGACATAAAATGAAAAGGTATAGGCTAAGGCAAAAAAAAAGATTGTTTGCTTGTCCTCCACCGACTGATCCTAATTTGGAAAATCTGGAAAAAAAATTGTTTTTTATTGTTTTGCTGTACAAATGAATAGCGAACCGACTCTAATTTTGGAAATTCCAGAAAAGTTTTTTTTCTTTCAACATTTTTGACATCCTGACAAGTTTTTTTTACAGTTTCTACACATTTCTAAACTTTTAAAAACATGAATGACGTGGTATACAGTAGAGAATTATCCCAATTCACAACTACTTGGGCTATTTATTAAGCTAATTAAATGTATAGTCATGTTTTGGCTATGACCTTTAAAAAAAATTTTTTTTTTAATCCAGACCGACGGACCCAATTCTGAAAAATTTGTAGAGGACAAGCAAACAATCTTTTTTTTTGGCCTTAGGTTACACGTGTAATTGGGTTAAAACACATAGTAGGCCTACACATCAAAGCGTGCAAAGCATTTAAAGTTAAATCAAAATCGCCTTCAACTTTTGTAACTCCCCATAAGTGTAAAATTTATACTTCTCAGAATTGAAAGTACCAGTAATATTAGAAGATTGACTTTGGCAAATTATCATCTTCTAAAGACGTAATAGAAGATAAATTATCTGGTTACATGTTAAAATGTATTTACTAATTTTTGCACTTTATCAAAACTCCAAAAAGCAACATTTCACCAGGCACAATGTACATGTTTTTAACGGGTTATGCCATTTTAAATCGACTTTCGAAAAGTTTTTTGATACATTCATTGATTTCTCAAAAAGTAAAAATCGCAGTTTAACAAATAACGGTTTAAATGAAAGCCATTATTGGGGGCTAATTGTTGTATCACTATGATAGGCCTGACACCAATATAAACACTTGTTTCGGTGACCCAAGTTCATGGTCATTTCTGCTCACGCACTTTTTACAGATGGCCTGGAATTTCATATTTCGGTTTCAGCGATTGCCGAAAAAGGTGGTATGTTTTTGAAAAGCGTTTCCGCTTGGAATGTAGATAGTTATTGTTGCTATTACTCTTGGCGATTTTAATTTATGCCCTCTTTAGCCGACAATTTTCAATGCATTTTACACAATAGATACGTCGCTTGCATAAATACCGCTATTTTTAACAGTATCGTTTTTGTTAACCAAGATAACATCAAAAAGAGTTCTCAAGACTTTGATGAGACCATAGATACCAAATCGGACTACATGTGATGAACAGATTTTACACTAGAATCAAAAGAACCAGCGTAGGCCCTCTCAAAATGTACTTTTTTTAAATATCGCGTTGTGATAAAAATGACTGCCTTTTCCTTGTTTTTTATAACAAGGAAAAGCTTTACTTACCTCAAACTTCAAGCGTAGTGTCTGTCTCAGTGTCCGTTACTGGTTAGTATTATTCCGATTAAGCGATTTTCATGATTTAGGCCTACTTAGCCTACATTTGAGCAACTATTTGCCCACACCGTGTACTGAATATATTCCAAATATGGCGCTGCATTCAGTATCACACTAAACGACAAGGTTATACTAAGATGTGTAAGACTTTCTGACACTATATTCACGGTTGTTCTAATGGCTATTCAAACTTATGACAAATTTGGCTGGTTTGCGTTGTTCAATACCATTTCATTTAGTCTTGGTACCAGCGGTTTGTGCTCCTCCGTCACTAACGGTGACGGAGGAGCACAAACCGGCTGGTACCGAGACTACATTTCACCCTGATGTGACAGTGACGTCACATCCGGGGTCACGTCAGTATAAAGCTGGGTTCAACAGAGGAGTAAGATATCTTACTCCTCTGTGCTGGTTTCATACTAGCTCATACTACCATGCCGGTTGCAATGAGCGGCGTATGACGCGCGCATTGCAGACAAGCGGACACAATCAAGACTTGTCATTGGTTGAAACGCTCTGCCGCTTGCCGGGTGTTCGTGATCGCGCGCCATTATCGTGATGATCGGGGATTCCTTTTTGTGATGAAGGCACCAGCCGAAATGTCCGTTTTCAGAATGCAATGAACATAACTCTGTACTCCCCGGGAGATGATGTATTTTGCGACACTCATGGCGGGAAAGAGATGAAACAATTTTATTAGGCGCAGCATCACTCGCTGGAGTTCGATGGCGCTGGTGTACATACGCACGCGCTTAAAGACACCGCGATAGATGCGAGAGCGAAACAGATGTTAACAAAGCGTTGACATCACTGAAAAAAAAGAGAAAAAAATGGTATAGGTAATAGATGACTATGAAACCTCAAACTCGCCCCTCGATAAAGGTTGGCAATTGAAGCAGGCCTCAGTTTAGCGAACTTTGTCTAGTTTAATGCGATGCGAGTGCAAGCGCCGCTCAGACTGTGAAGGTTTCTGGATACCGAATATGGGTTTAGATTAGGCCTATATCATGTCCTCTAGGCCATATAATTTATTTTTGGAAAGGAAAGTCTAATCTCGGAGCCTATTCAATTGAGAAGGGACAGGATTTTGTCATAATAATATAAAATTAATACTTAATGCCTCATGATTTTTTTTGATATCCAGCCATAGTATTTTAATTGAGTAAACTGAACATAAAGCTATATCTTTACTAGCTTCATGCACTAATTTGCAGACCCGCCTGCCTTCTACATGTAGTGAGTACCACATTAGATTGTGTTTACAAGAAATAATAAGCGCTGCCTCCTCGAAATTTCTTATGCCATCAGCTTTGATGATTAAATATTATCTACAACTCGGCACCTGTGTTCAAGGCCTTTCTTTTATCTGTTGACCTCAAAAGAAAGGATTAGAATGATCAGAAAGCCGTCCCTGACCCCTTTCCACACATTAATAATGAGTCGGTAAGGGAACGTGCTACCGTTATACTTCAATGAGTACGTATGGCTACTACGCAGTTCAATGGCCTTATTGTGATCTGGCGGGAGTTTTAAAAGCACGGTCCCTGACTGCGTGGGCATATTCCGGACAAGGAACAATAGAGACCAATTGCCTGGCAATGACGTCACATGTAATCCCAGTCTATAGTGTGATTAGAACATTATAGGCTGGTGGTCACTTATAGTACGATCAGTACGAAAAGTCCAATGCGATTATTAATGTATTTTCTAAAATTAAAAGAACCACTTTTTAGCGGGAATTTTTGTAAGTTACACAGCTGAAGTTGTGAAAGGGTTGAAAGACTACAATATTACGGCTTAAACAAGAATTTCTTTGTTTGGTCGTTATTCCTATAGACTCATCCCTTAAAGGAACATGTCCTGTATGGAAATTCCTCATGGTATGTCAGAGTGGCAGTGATTTTTGTGTGAGCATTGCTCAACTATTTGAGAGTTCTTGTGTTTTTTTTTCCAATATTCATGCTGTATCTTTCATAAAGGTTGTTTGGGGGAAATGCCCCCCCCCCAATTTTGAGTTAGTGAGTCTTTTGGGGCTGACAGTGTAGCAGTAAAAGGAGGTCTTTTGGAGCTGCAAACAGTCATAATCAAGGGTCTTTTTTTCTTAGCTTTTTAGTTGATATCGCCTGGAAAATACCCAAAAAATGTGAGGAATGAGCAATTTATAGGTCTTTTAGGGCGGAAATATGATCAAAATCAAGGGTCTTTTTGGAGCTCTGTTTTGGCCAAATTTAGGGGTCTTTCAGAGCTGCGAAATCCAAAAAAGGATTTGCGGGGCAGTATACCCATATGGTCATTTGTTTTAAGTACCCCCCCGGGCTGTACCTCAATGTCGAGTTATCGCACATGCTTAACATGCATAGTTAGCTAGTATTGTTTGTTCAAATAGCTCTGAGACTAAGGGCTGTGTAATTATTTTTACAGTGCCAAAAATTGCTTGCCACTCCCCCTCAGCCTGCCAAGAATTGCTTGTCCCCCTCTCATCCTGCCAAAAATCAAGTCAAATTTTTAGGTTCCCAATTTGCAAACCTTTAACCCTAACGGAACCCATGGTTTTTTGCTATCGGAAGGGAAAGAAGAAACAAAAAGGAGAGAAGATGGACAAAGAAGTCACTTGGTACACCCGTGAGATTCGAACCTCGGACCCCTTGCATGCAAAGCAGATGATCATTGACCCGTAGCCACAGGGGTTTCGCTGGCACAGCCAGCAATTCTGTGGTTATATGACTTAAAGGCTGATTGCATCATGACATGAGTGACAGCATGTGTTAAAAAAATGTGGTCTTTGGGTGACAGCAATGCTGAAAATGGGGTCTAGTAACAGCCCTACATATGGTCACCTCCAAAGTGGGAGTGTCCCCCAATCCATGAGGGAGGTGAAATGTACATCTGCAGGGTAGAAGTTGCGTTCATACAAATTATTATAATAAATACCTACATAATTTTGATTATCTATTTCCGCTGTTGCGTTCATTTACGCTGCAAATTTTGACATAGTCATGACAAGTTACAAAGAAATTCGAAGAATTGTAGCTGCAAAGGGTTGACATTAACTTGGCAACCAGTATGATTGGATTTAAAAACACCAGTCGTTGTCTGCATCACATACTGTCATATCTCAAAAGGCTGCCTTGTGTGATTTAAAAAAAAATTATTTATTATCATCTTTGTCATGAGATATACACTGTAAAATTAACTTCATGCAATAGTTTTGAGTTATTATCACAATATTACAATCTCATGTTCATTCATAAACGAAATAAGCATGCTGAAATATAAAATAACAATATGAAATACAACAATGATAATAAAAATCACATAAGGCAGCCTTTTGATATATGGCAGTATGTGAAGCAGAAGTGTTGTATGGCTCAGTGTCATCTGATGATGATGTCACTGAACTTGGCTAGTGTTTAACAACAGAGGGCAGCAGGTAGGTTACTTGACTGGTTTGTCTTTGGGCACTTTAAAAACTTATTGACCTTGATTGGTGTTTGTATTGTTAAGTGGTTTTGCTTGGCTACTCTTCTGTGAAAAAAATAATCCTGATATTAATAAATATTGACTAAGTTATGAAAAATGTGCACTCTGTCCTGATAAAAAGCAACAGTGCATGTCATCAACATAGGTAGCACTACTGTAGTAGTAGTTGCATTTTAAATTTTGGTGGTGTTTTTTGTGTGTATTTTAATTTTTTAGGAATTGAACTACAGTAAACAAGTACATAAAATAATGTTGCTACCATTATGATATATTTATTTATGACAAGATCAGTGAAGTCAGGTCACATGAAGTTTTGTAAAACAATGTTTTTATCTCAAACATGCACAGATAAGTTTGCAAAAGTCAACCTGGGTCAGTTAGTTATCAGACACACACAAAAAAACATTTTAAAATCCTGCATTTCGCATAGCTTATTTTCCAAACACAAAACAAAAGCAATACATAGCACATAGATACAATGTATTTTGCAAAATAAAATGTTTGGGAGTCAAACTTTTATACTTTCACTTAGTTATACTCTGTTCTCTTAATTTGCTATTTACATCAGCATGAAATGTATTAACAAACTTTTTTTTTATTATCTATACAGGTTCCAGGAGAATTACATTCCAAGCCAAAGAATAAAACCAGAACCAAGAAATGAACAACTCCATGTGATCACAGTCTTCCACTCTACAGTACAAACAGTATTCATTATATTCCAATGATAGAGAGAACTCCTTCCGGAATTCCATCCCAGATTTATATTATTCCAATCGTGCAACCAAAACATATCATCTCATCTTGGAATTTATTTGCATGCATGTTTTGATATCTCATCATTTTGGGGATTTCATTTTGATATTATAGTGTTGTGTGCCTTGTATAAAGGTTTGCGGTGTCAGTCTGGCCTTAAAGACCATGGACAGGTCATCATTGGTCCTGAATATCTCTTCCAAGGATCCATTTCTATCACAGGTGAGTTTGTTTTTTTGTTGTTTTTTTTATTTTTTATGACTATTTTATACCTTTTACAATTTATGGCAAGGATTACTTTGGTTTTTATCATGAGGAGGCCACTGGCCCACTGCCTATTCATCCCCTCGGCGATGTCACAGGCAAAATACAGTCAGCCTATTATCTTCATTCTATCATTGACCGTTGTGTGTAAGAAACTTATTACTTGACGTGGAATCTTTAGTTAAGCTTGACGTGAAACGTGCGTGGTTTTTTAGGCCTGAATCTTCTCTGGCGCTGTCTCCACATGTGAGAGATTAGTGATGGTGCTAAACACACAATTATAGCTATATGAGCGTATAACCAATACAGGAAGTAGAAGGATATGTTGTATTGGTTAGGCAATGACAAGCTGAACTTCCCAGTATCGTCGTAAAATGGAATGGATAGGAAGATTACAATAGCTTCTGAAAAGAATCCCAGTGGATAAAGTGGAATCCATACTGTGTATCGCAACCATGTGAGAACTTCACTAGAATAATCTATCACACCAGCCATATAAAATGGATACCTGAATACTTCCACTGAACTCCATACTAGGAATAAATAGCATACCATAGGATCTGATTGCACCTCAGGATTGGGAAGAATCACCAAGAATAACAGTACATTACGACCAAAAACCTGCATTAAAGGTGCCATGATTCCCGTCTTGACCAGTCCAATTAAAGGGTGCAGAATTTCTAGAAATGCAAACATCTGACAGATGCCTAGTGGAAACAAGTACCGTCGGATCCGTAGCGGTCGCTGCGGGAGAAGGAATTCAATTTTGCAGTGTTGGTGTCTTTGAAGCAGGTTCAAGTTTGACCCCTATTTTAACTTGTAACCCCTCTGTGAGCTTAACCTTTGAGGGCGCTCATCTTAAAATAATGCCAGAAAGGGTATTTCCATCCACACCAAAAAAAAAATCAAAATTATAAAAATTGTGTTCGGAAACCAATTTTGGACACTTTTGATGTCCAAACGATTTTCGGGAAAAAAGCGTCCTGACATCAAAAGTGTTCGAAACCGATTTCGGACACTTTTGATGTCCAAACGATTTTCGGAAAAAGCGTCTTGACATCGAAAGTGTTCGGAAACCGATTTCGGACACTTTTGATGTCCAAACGATTTTCGGGGAAAAAGCATCTTGACATAAAAAGTGTTCGGAAACCAATTTCGGACACTTTTGATGTCCAAACGATTTTCGGAAAAAGCGTCTTGACATCAAAAGTGTTCGAAACCGATTTCGGACACTTTTGATGTCCAAACGATTTTCGGGAAAAAGCGTCTTGACATCAAAAGTGTTCGAAACCGATTTCGGACACTTTTGATGTCCAAACGATTTTCGGGAAAAAGCGTCTTGACATCGAAAGTGTTCGGAAACCGATTTCGGACACGTTTGATGTCCAAACGATTTTCGGAAAGAAAGCGTCTTGACATCGAAAGTGTTCGGAAACCGATTTCGGACACTTTTGATGTCCAAACGATTTTCGGGGAAAAAGCGTCTTGACATCTAAAGTGTTGAAACCGATTTCGGACACTTTTGATGTCCAAACGATTTTCGGGAAAAAGCGTCTTGACATCAAAAGTGTTCGAAACCGATTTCGGACACTTTTGATGTCCAAACGATTTTCGGGAAAAAGCGTCTTGACATCAAAAGTGTTCGAAACCAATTTCGGACACTTTTGATGTCCAAACGATTTTCGGGAAAAAGCGTCTTGACATCAAAAGTGTTCGGTATCCGATTTCGGACACTTTTGATGTCCAAGCGCTTTTCGGAAAAAAGCGTCTTGACATCGAAAGTGTTCGGAAACCGATTTTGGACACTTTTGATGTCCACACGATTTTCAGGAAAAAGCGCCTTGACATCAAGTGTTAAATCCCCTAATTTCCTTAATTCTTGTCAATTTCCCTTAATTCACCAGTATTTCCCTTAATTCTCTTCAATTTCCCTTAACTTCCCTCAATGTTCCCAATTTCCCCTCATTTTCCCAAATTTCCCTTAACTGCCCTCTATTTTCCCAAATTTTCCATAATTCTTGTCAATTTCCTTAATTCACCTGAATTTCCTGAATTTCCTTAATTCTCTTCAATTTCCTTAACTTCCCTCAATGTTCCCAATTCTCCTTCAATTTCCCTCATTTTCCCAAATTTCCTTAAATGCCCTCTATTTTCCCAAATTTCCCTTAATTCACCTGAATTTCCCTGAATTTCCCTTAATTCTCCTCAATTTCCCCTAATTCACCTGAATTTCCCTTAATTCTCCTCAATTTCCCCAAATTTCCCTTAATTCCCCTCAATTTCCCCCAATTCCCCTCAATTTCCCTTAATTGCCCACAAAATCAATTAATTCACCTGAATTTCCCTCAATTTCCCTTAATTCCCCAAAATTGCCCTTAATTTCCCCCATTCCCCCCAATTTCCCTCATGTTCCCCACTTTTCCCTTACTTGCCCTATAGCCCCTCTCCCTCACCAAGTAGTACATGTACCATAGCCATGCGACAAACGATGTTGACGTAACAGCATTTTTTAGAAAATGTTGAAAATCGTGTAATGCCCCTTTAATGACCTAATTAGCATATTTCGGGAATGAAACTCTTTTCCAGTATGGGGCGGTACCTGCCTTCCCTCTCACCAAGTACCATAGCCATGCGACAAACGATGTTGACGTAACAGCATTTTTTAGAAATTTAGAAAATCGTGTAATACCCCTTTAATGACCTAATTAGCATATTTCGGGACGAAACTCTTATCCAGTATGGGGCCGGTACCTGCCTTCCCTCTCACACCTTGGTCTGGGGCGGACATTTTAAAAATGAATTTAGAAGAGCAGCAACGACATCACTTGCATTACATTCCAGATGTTAAATCTACATCATATGCAAAATTTGAGGAAATTCGCACGAGTCCGTTTTATTTTAGGGCCATTTTTCTATAACTGGTCTTTACATGTAGCCCTATGGAGAGAGTGCCCGTTGAGGGCGCTATAATCCCCATTTTAGGAACAAAAATGTGATTTTTAAAAAATGGACTCGTGCAAATTTTCTAAAATTTTCAGAGTATGTAGTATGAACATGTAGAAATATAATCAAGTAGTTGCCCTACCTGCTCTCCTCCGAAAAAATAAAAAGTCCTATACCTCAATGATAATGAAACCTAGGTGCTCACCAAGTACCATAGCCATGCGACAAACGATGTTGACGTAACAGCATTTTTTAGAAATTTAGAAAATCGTGTAATACCCCTTTAATGACCTAATTAGCATATTTCGGGACTGAAACTCTTATCCAGTATGGGGCGGTACCTGCCTTCCCCTCACCAAGTACCATAGCCATGCGACAAGCGATGTTGACGTAACAGCATTTTTTAGAAATTGTTGAAAATCGTGTAATGCCCCTTTAATGACCTAATTAGCATATTTGGGATGAAACTCTTTTTCCAGTATGGGGCGGTATAGACCCTCCCCCTCACCAAGTACCATAGCCATGCGACAAACGATGTTGACGTAACAGCATCTTTTAGCGTTTGTTACTAACGGACTAACAGACTAACGGACTAACAGACTAACGGACTAACGGAGAGACATGGTGACTTATTCGCTACTTGCGGTTCCGCCATTATGCACTATGTGCGGGAGAGCCTCGAACTGGCAGCATACATGAAAGGAAGAATTATGTAACCTTACACAGAAGCGTTATGACTAGTTCAATTCCCATTCATGTATGCTGCCAGTTCGAGGCTCTCCCGCACATAGTGCATAATGCATGGAACTGCAAGTATAATAGAGCTGCTTCCGCAGCTAAAAACCCAACTAATTATAAGCTTTCCTTATCACCCGAAACCACCCTTTGCATGCAGTGTTGCCAAAAATCACAGGCGAGTGGTATACAAATGGTACCTGAGATTGTAAGAAATAATGTTCCCTAACCCTAACCGCCTAAGGGCTTTTTGGCAACGGGAAGGGAAAGAAGGAAGGAATAAAGAGAGAAAAGAAGGAAAGAAGTTGTTTGCTCTGGGTGGCAGGCACTGCATGCCAGGCACTGGGTCGGCGACACTTTGCCACGGGTCTTGGGCCGCTGGCCAGCGAAACCGTGCCTATATATCACTTAGGGCGATTGCGTCATCACACCATGTGGGATGCATGCACGAACAGCGCATATATCAAGTAGTATTTTGTAGTATACCGTCCTGTTAGGGTTAAGGAAGCCTATATTGAGTTTTGATAGTGGTAACCTAACCCTAACCGCCTAAGGGCTTTTTGGCGACGGGAAAGAAGGAAGAAGAGAGAATAGAAGGAAAGAAGTTGTTTGCTCTGGGTGGGATTCGAACCCGAGACCCCTCGCATGCCAGGCACTGGGTCGGCGACACTTTGCCACGGGTCTTGGGCTTCGCTGGCCAGCGAAACCATGCCTATATATCACTTAGGGCGATTGCGTCATCACACCATGTGGGATGCATGCACGAACCGCGCATATATCAAGTAGTATTTTGTAGTATACCGTCCTGTTAGGGTTAAGGAAGCCTATATTGAGTTTTGATAGTGGTAACCTAACCCTAACCGCCTAAGGGCTTTTGGCGACGGAAAGAAGGAAGAAGAGAGAATAGAAGGAAAGAAGTTGTTTGCTCTGGGTGGGATTCGAACCCGAGACCCCTCGCATGCCAGGCACTGGGTCGGCGACACTTTGCCACGGGTCTTGGAAGCTTCGCTGGCCAGCGAAACCGTGCCTATATATCACTTAGGCGATTGCGTCATCACACCACGTGGGATGCATGCACTGAACAGCGCATATATCAAGTAGTATTTTGTAGTATACCGTCCTGTTAGGGTTAAGGGCTCGGATAGCGACGTTTTCACATATATTTTGTGGGACCTGATGAGAGCACATCAGACACACTAAATAGAGGTTATCCACTTCACTCGTGTGTGATTTCTAACAAAAGGCGCTGGTTCCCGTAGTATTCCTCATTCAAACCAATTCAATGCATGACCTCGGAGTTACCTGCATGACTTTGGCGGGCTATTTTGAAATGGTTATGGTTGCACATGCAGGACTGCAGGTACTTCTTTTGAAAGTCCAAAACAAGGTATAGCAGTCGCTGATAGGATATGCAACTTATATATAGAACACAGATAACCTCTATTGCATTCTGAATATGAGGAATGTCCTTCTGATATCAAATGGCAAATGATTAAAAATGGATATTTTTGAAATTTAGCAGTCCTCAAAGTAAATTGTATAAATCTAATGATATGTGCTTAAAGTGTATGTAGCTGTGATGAAAAGCCGGCCATCATATGAAAATGTTGACCTTTCGTATTGAGGATATGTATTTTTTTCCAAAAACACTACAAAATTAGGACTTTTTGGGAAAAAATGTATATCTTCAGTATGAAAAGTCAAACTTTCAATTGATGGTCAGCTTTTCATCTCAGTTACATACACTTTTTTACTTAAAAGTACATATCATTAGATTTATAAAGTTTACTTTGAGGAGTGTTAAATATCTAAAATATTTAAAAATATCAACTTTGATAATTTGCCATTAAATATTATATCGCGAATTTCAAAAAATAAAATTATTTGATATCAGAAATCAGAAGGACATTCCTTGTTTTCAGAATGCAATTCGATATGTCCGATGTGCTCTCAGGCCCCACAAAAAGTACTGTACAAACGTTGCTATTCGAGTCTTTAAGATAATTGGGATGGCAGGAGTGATACGTTTCCAGTTTTAGGTATCACACCACACTAAATGTATTTTAATGGGCTTCAACTTTTTTTGCCAATTTTTAAATGACAAAAATACATAATGACAGTTTTAATGACTTATCCTTAACTTTTAGGCAATTTATAAACAATTTTAATTTTTTTGCACTTTTGCTGGGATCACTGAAAGGGCCTTTAAAATGCACAGAAGAATTTGTCATTTTCTCATGGTTAAAATGTTATTGTGCATTCAAAACACCATTTTGCTAAAGGTTTATGCCGGGGGTTTATGATATATTCTACTCAAGAACCTGCAAGTTTTTGGTGTTTGAGGGGCTCAATTTCCCCTGTGGTGCTTTCAACATGATGTACACCATACTAAGGCTCTCACCAATTCCCGGGTACCCGAGTTCCCGCCCGTTCTTGGCCTACCCTAGACCCTCCCTCGGGTCCGTGGAGAACGACTGGTAATGTAGATTACATAGCATTAAAAATCAACCCAATACACGGACCCTCCCAGTCTGTAGGCAATTTGACTTCCAGCTCCCACAAACTGCTGGAAGTTCACTTTTACGGATTTGGAGTCACGCAATCTTTCTATATACCACGTCCATGTTTTCACTACATTAACGTTTGTGTAAGCGACTAAACAACGATATTGTATCCGACCAATCAACGCAGCTTGGCAGCGGGGATATTTGAAAAGGCTTCCTAGCTAAATAATGTGCAAACATTTGCAAACCGCACGCGATAATATACGCAATATGGACAATAGGCCTAAGTCCGAGTCGAGTGGTTGCCTTTTATTATTGCGCTGTACCATGGGTCTATCAGGCGCGTGTCACTTGAGCTCAATACCTCTCAGTTGTTGACAAGTGTCCCATCCGATCTTCGTCACATCCGCGGCATAGCTTTGTGCTACCATATTTGAATTGAAACTGGGGCGGGCTTTCGTAATTGACATCGGAATCACCGTGCTTCGTTGAGCGAATATTTGGAAGTGAGATCTCTAACAGATTGGACCAGTCTGGAATCAGCGCTCAATGGACTTTCGCGTTCACTTATAATACTGAGTATATTTCTATATTGCTGCATGGTTGACTGTGGTGGGTGTAATTAGTGGCGTCGATTTGTGGATGAAGAGGAATGGGTTTTGGCATTGAAGAAAATAAGGGGGGAGTTGGCATTTTTTTCATAAGGCATTACGTAATTATTTATTGTTACATTATCCAGAGATGGAACCGAACCGAGACTGGGGCCAGTCTAGGCCTACCCGGTCTGAATTCACGGGTCAAAGTACCCGAAAATTTTTTTTTTTTTTTTTTTTTTTTCAAAGTTTTCGGCGACTTTAGAGAACCACTGGACCTATTCTGAAGTGCTAGGATCACTTACAGGTAATTTGAAAAAAAAAAATTACGAAAAAATTACAGTTTGTTAACCTTGCTATGCAAACCACAAACTAATATTTACCTCTTCATATATTACATATTATAAATGCATGGAAAACCAATGCATTTATAATATGTGATAGATGAAGAGGTAAACATAAGTTTGTGGTTTACATATTAAGAATAACAAACTGTAATTTTTTCGTAATTTTTTCAATTTTTTTCAAATTAACTGTGAATGATCCTAATGATCTTAGCATTTCAGAATAGGTCCAGTGGTTCTCAAATCGCCGAAAACTTTGAAAAAATAATAAAAAATAATTTAAATTTTTTTTTTTTTTGTTTTTTTTTCCGTATTTTGGTACCCGGATTCCCACCCGAAAATTCAATCGGGTACCCGAGTACATAATTACCCGTTAGTTGAGAGCCCTACACCATACCAATCTCTACAACACAGGGCATCTATGTTCAGTATGTTGTGATGTCATTTGGTGAACTCCAAAACATTCCTAAAATTCCAAAAATGTAGTATCTTTTTATGTTTAGATAGTGAGCAAAACATTCACAGAGCACAACTATCTCAAAAAATGTGTACATCAGCCTTCGCTATAAACTTTTTTCCATTAAAATGCCAAACTCATTCACCACCCTGGGGGTAGGGCAGCACATAATTATTGCACGACCCCTTAAATTGTCTGCCTTTTACCTCACAACTATGCCCTCCATATTAACTGTTCTATTATGGCTTCAATGTTGTTTCTTTCAGGCATTTGATGATCATGGTCCTGCAGTGATAGTGCAGACTGCTTATGGAATGCCTCTTACTCCGGGTGCCTTGTTAACTCCTACAGCCTTATCATATCTGGGGGAAGAAGTGGAAATATCAGCAATAGAAGACTTGGGTGAAAAGGCCATATTTCATTTTAGAGGTATGTAATACAATAGAACAGCATTTGAATACAATCAATGGTAGTCTACATTTGAGTGCTGTTTATCACAATGAATGCATGGAAAGTCACCAGAGTTATTTAGTGGATATGGTCTGCTGAATATGTCAAAAGTCAATGGGACAAAAACCATATAATGAAAAGATCTGCTTACATAAATAGTCGGTTCACATGTACAGTCTTTTTGTACATAAGAACTTTTGTGACCTTTCATTTATGCCAGAGTCATTGTTTGGGAGTTTAGGGGGCACATGCCCTGTTTACCCCCCTTGGGGCACCGAATTGGCCAATTCAGCATAGATTCTGCACCCCCTCCAAATGGTGAAAGTCAAAATTTTTGCTCGCTTCACACACATTTCAGCAAAAATTCATTTCAAAGATCATAAGATCGATATTCAACTTCATTATAACCAAAATTAATTAGTGGTAGGCCCTATTTGTGCGAATTTTTGTGCGCTCCATGCACATTTGTTTCAAGAATTGGGGAGGGGCGCCATTATGTATCCCTGCCACTGGCTGTGATGTGTGCAAAGATTGTGTTCAAGCTTATGTTACCATTTAGACTTAAACTCCAGTTACGAATAAGCCCTTTTATTTGTGCAGTTACGCCAGACACAGAATAAGGTGTTCACTTCGCCAAAGTTTAAAGCCATTGTTAAATTTTGCCAAGTATAATAGCAGATCTAGCACACAGCATCCATGGTGTGAACAAAACTGTTTATGTTTTTTTAGAAGTCATAAAGCAAAGCAGACAAATCAATCATTTCAATTCTCAGATTCAGGCAGGATTAACATTTTGGGGAAATATCTGAAAGTAAAATGTGTCGCTGCTTTCTCATTGTGCACAACAATTTGGGCTATTTGCAGATTGAATCCATACATCCTGTATGGAAGACAAGACCTTAACAACAGTAGCGGCACCAGGAATTTTTTACGGGGCATTAGGGAGAAAAGTGAATTTCAGGGGAAAAATAAACAAATTATGCATAAAATTACCGCATAAAGTGGAAATTTCAGAATTTTGGCTTTTTCCTTGGGGGCAAGGGGGGGGGGCAAGAGTTCTTTTTTTCCCCACCCTTGTGGCACCGCCACTGCTTAACAATGCTCCATGTACATTTCCCCTTCCTCATTTTTACACATTTTTTCACCCAAAGACCCCTTATATCGATCTGTCACTCGAAGGCCCTTATTTTTTACAAAAAATTTGAGCAGCAACCTTCATTTATCACTTTATTTTCTATTTTTCTCAATGACTTAGAAACCGTTATCAGAAAAGATGGAGTTCAACGATCAAATGACTGTAACAAAATGATAATCAATAATTAAAGCGACAATGGCGTTGAAATATGGCTTAAAATATATGTCTTATTATATCCTGATGACACATATTTTTTATCTGATAATGAACAAGATCTTCAAAATGCTCTCAATTCTCTGTACAGTATTGTCAAACATGGAATCTTGCTGTTAACCCAAGCAAAACAAAATTGTAGTATTTTCTCATGGGAAGATCAGAAGAAAACTATGATTCCACTATGGTAATGAGAACCTAATTGTATGTGATGATTGTAATTATCTCAGGGTAGTTTTTAATTATAATGGAAAGTATTAACAACTAAGTCAGCCAGGCAAGGCATGCTATGTTTGCATTTATTGACCAAGTCAATCAGACTTCATTTACCAATTGATATCACTTGCAAACTTGTTGACTCACTGGTCTTACCAATATTACTCTATGGAAGCAAAATTGGGGGTGTGGAAAATATTAACAAAATTGAGATATTTTATCGAAATTTTCTCAAAGTAAATAAGAAATTGTATGTTATGTGGTGAAACTGGAAAATATTATCTGTGAAGCATAATTGATTTAAAAAAATGATTAACTTCTGGAGTAGACTTGTAACTGGTACATTTTGGTCGCCCAAATGATGCAGAGAGAGAGAGAGAGGTGGGGGCAGAGAGGGAGAAACAAAGGAGATGTAGAGGACGAGAGACAAAAGAGCATGTATAGAAGAGAGAGCAGACTGTGGTGCAACAAGGGGCATAGTCTGACTAGTGCATATATCAAGTGACAGACACCTCCTATGACTTTCATCCCAACTGATTTAACAGAGTACATTAGCAATATTGAGCATCCGTTTATCAGTGTTTCATTTTAGGGAGTTCTCTTCTGTTATTTTACTAATATTTGAACAATTTTAGTCATGAAATTTGTTTGCAGTGCATATGGTATAAGCTAGTAGTTTGTTTGTTTGTTTAAACGGTCGCTCCGTATGGAGACACGCTTGGGTCCTGATGGGACCAGGCTCAAACAAAATGCTCAAGCCAGGCTAAAAAGCCTATATAAGCATGCTGTAGACTGCTTTGCATTCCCTATTTGATTAACAATTCATACCAGCTATGCCATCCATGCATTCAACACATCCCCAGTGACTGAAAGCTAGTAGAGGCATATAACAAGTCCAAGCCCCCCCCCCCCCCCCCCCCAATTATACTTGCAATTTATAAAGATATCAGCATCAAACTAAGTGGTCTACCATATAACTCCCATAAACATTTCTCACCTTTTTCCTATCCCTGGAAGTTGCCCACATAACATCATGCTCAAACAAGCATACACAATGTAGCCCACCAAGTTCAAGGTTTCGCACCATTAAAATTGAATTTAGAAAGTTTTCTGGGTGCAGTCATTGTACATGTACATGTTGACAGGGTCAATAGCTATTCACATGCGAAGACAGATACTTGCTATTTGTGTGTCGCGCACATACAGGAGACACAACGCATAAGCCAACTTTGGTCATTTGTGATCAAACAGTGTTATCAATTTCTGGTAAGTTTTTGTTTTGTGTGATGGGTAAATTGCATTGTATGTGGTCCTCTGTTACATGCAGTGCCTTGATTTTTTGAGTTTTGAATTTTATCAATTCCATTTTACACCTTTTTGATACACCTGTGCACACTTAGTTTTTAGAGTTTTAAAGTTTTTTTGATTATTAGATATAGTTATTGTGACATTTGATGTGTCTTTCTTAAAAGCCAAAAAAAATGTTTGCTTGCCCTCCAGTGGGATTTTTGGGGTGGGTCGGTAGGTCTGCTTTTTAAAATGACACAATAGGCTTAGGCAATGAGCATTGCTCATGTGGAAAGATAAATCAATACTTCGATCAGACCGTCAATGTGCATGATTTAATTAGGGTGACTAATGACTTACAGGCATAAGACGCAAAGTTTATTGGAAATATGTGCAGGAATGGACAGAAATGTTTTATGAGTTTACAGTAATGATTTTCTTCTTAACATAAATGTTGTTGGCCAAATTTAGCTTTGAAATGAATTTTGCACACAGAGAAGTAATAAAAAACCATTAAAATTTATCTAAAATCTATAAAAACATTTTTTAAAGGGCCAGCCCCGATTTTGGCAAATTTGGGGTCTGTCGATGGAGGGCAAGCAAACAATTGTTTTGGCCTTATAATCATGTCATTTGAAAAGTACAGTTTGATATTATTATTTTTATTTCCCTCATGACCCATTATTCAAAATCGTGGACATGATTTGTTAAAACACATCACATGGGAGTGCTTTAATTCTCGCTATTCGCAATAAGGGCGCCGCCAGCGGTTTGCGATGTAATCGTGATGTATCATGGGAAAATCGTGATGTATCATGGGAAAGGTCGACATCAAGTCCGGCATAATCTGAATATTACCATGCTATTACATAGGAACACGTGACAATATTTTTAGTTTGTCAATATAACGGTATTACACACAAATCGATAGAGAAAAAATTAATTGTGCACATTTCAAATCACATTATTAAGTATTATTGAGTATCGATTCGCGTGTAACACCTTTATTTTGACAAACTAAAAAAATATTGTCACATGTTCCTATGTAATAGCATGGTAATATTCGTATTATGCGGACTTGATGTCGACCTTTTCCCATGATACATCACGATTACATCATAAACCGCTTATGGCGCCTTTATTGCGTAATAGCGAGAATTCAATAATGGGTCAAGTGCGGTAACACATTCTACACATAGCATTCCGCTTGGTAATGCATGCAATATATCTGCGATACGTGCTGTCACTTATACGTACGCGACTCACTTTGAAGTAAAGAACTAAAATCTTTGTGAAAAAAGTGATATTTTTTCTTTAAATTGCACTATTTTGTGGTAATAGAATAGAAGTATTAAAGGTGTAGCATTATCCTATAATCAATGTGTTCTCTGCAGTAAAAATGTTTTCAAGTTCCGCTGCATCTTGTATGCCCTCTATTTGCATTTTTGCTGCCTCAGACACATTTTGTATGTAAACGATTCTTAAGTTAGGGGTGTGGGAGTTCAGCTTTAAAGCTGATTTCAGCTTTTTTTATTGGCAAAATTTATGTGTTTTCTTTCATTTTCAGCACATATTTGGTGTTTTACCCTGATTTTACACTGTTTTCAACTTTTTGAGTGATTTTCCTCTTTTCTTGTCAAGGCCTCTCACCCCTGGATTCTGCATCACCCTTTATTTCTTACATGAAGTAAACTGATAAAGCAATGTGAGGACAATCTTTCAAAAGTTGGTTTTGAGTAAGGCTGACTTAAACTTAAGAGTGTAATTCTAATATTGTCTCTTTATTGTATGTTTGTCCTAGTAGACATGTCCACAAAAAATAGTTTCCAAATATTTTAGTTTCAGTTTCAATTTCAGCAAGCTATGCATGATTATAATATGTAGGCCTATATACATTAGTCCATAGGTGCATTAGTCCACTCTGCTGTAATTTTGTTCTTTTTAAAATAAAACATAATACCTGGGGGGTCACTCCCATTATGGTCCGTACACCTTCCGCTATAATCAACTTTTGAAAAGCACCCTAAACAAGGATTTAACCCTTGGCTAAAACAATACCCTAAACAGGTGTTTTCACACCCTAAACAGGGATTTTATTCCTTGCATCAAATTTCATACCCTAAATTTCATTTCCGCATATTAGCAATTGCAATTTTGCTACCCTTTTTTTTTTTTTTTTATGTTTTTGACACCCTAAACGTGTTACGCAGCGTATCGTGCGTACCACGAAAAACTACCCTTTTACGCGTTTTCATTATCGCGGATGGTGTACAGGCCACAATGGGAGTGACACTTCCCCCCCCCCGGCATAATACAGAATGTGACAATATTTTTGCTGAGCAAATGAATCAAGAATTATTTTGCACACAAATATTATGTAAGCCAGAGTTTTCCGGTCCGGCGGTATGGTATAAAAATCATATTTTTCCTGGGAGAAAAGTAGTGGAGGAGGCTATGGATCATGAAATGCCCCTTCAACATTCTCTTATTTTTGGTGGGCCGTGCAGGCACACCCTATATTAGTGTATGTTACTTGCTTACTAACTTATTTACTGAGTATACCTTTTGGTCTTAAATGGGCGTATCTCAAAATGCCACAAGCTTCTGTAATCCCCGAGTGGTGTCCAATGAAGGAGAAAAAAGTAAGAAATACAATGAAAAAACACTGGGGCTCTACTGCTAGCTATGTTTTATGTTCATTTAATAGATATTGTTGTTTTTACTACCATTATTTTGTTGTATTGAGCTTATATTTAGTTCACTTGATGATTTAACCTGGCTCATGATGCCCTCACCCCTAGGTATAGTAATTGTCAACTTATGTGGCTCATGATGCCCCACCCCACCTAGGAGGTAGGCCTAATTGGCATCCTATCTGGCAACCTATCTTGCTTATGATGCCCCACCCCCAAGTAGTATTTAGCAACCTATCTGGCTCATGATGCCCTCACCCCACCCATGTGGTAATTGACAACCTATCTGGCTCATAATTCCCCTCCCCCAGGTGGTAATTGGTAACCTATCTTGCTCATGATGCCCCCACCCCCAGATATGGTAGGCCTAATTGGCAACCTATCTGGCTCATAATGCCCCCACCCAAGGTGGTAATTGGCAACCTATCTGGCTCATGATTCCCCCACCCCAGGTGGTAATTGCAACCTATCTGGCTCATGATGCCTCCACCCCAGGTGGTAATTGCAAGCTACCTGGCTCATGATGCCCCCACCCCAGATGGTAATTGGCAACCTATCTGGCTCATGATGCCCCCACCCCCAGATATGGTAATTGGCAACCTATTTGGCTCATGATGCCCCCACCCCAGGTATAGTAATTGACATCATGTCTTGCCCATGGTGCTCCCCCCACCCCCAGGTGGTAATTGGCAACCTACCTTGCTCATGATGCCCCCACCCCAGGTGGTATAAATTGGTAACCAATCTGGCACATGATGCTCCCACCCCAGGTGTTAATTGGTAACCTATCTTGCTCATGATG
This sequence comes from Amphiura filiformis, assembly GCF_039555335.1. Taxonomy (NCBI): domain Eukaryota; kingdom Metazoa; phylum Echinodermata; class Ophiuroidea; order Amphilepidida; family Amphiuridae; genus Amphiura; species Amphiura filiformis. The sequence goes on from NC_092636.1 coordinate 16,059,530, forward strand.
CCCTACCCCCAGGTGGTAATTGGCAACCTATCTTGCTCATAATGCCCCTCCCCACCCAGCTGGTATTAATTGGCAACCTCTCTGGCTCATAATGCCCCCACCCCAGGTGGTAATTGGCAACCTATCTGGCTCATAATGCCCCCACCCCAGGTGGTAATTGGCAATTTATCTGGCTCATGATGCCCTACCCTCAGGTATAGAAATTGGCAACCTAACTTGCTCATGATGCTCCCCACCCCAGGTGGTAGTTGGCAACTTATCTTGCTCATGATGGCCCACCCCAGGTGGTAATTGGCAACCTATCTTGCTCATGATGCCCTACCCCCAGGTATAGTAATTGGCAACTTGTCTTGCTCATGCTGCCCCCCACCCCCAAGTGGTAATTGACAACCTATCTTGCTCATGATGCCCCACCCCAGGTGGTATAAATTGGCAACCTATGTGGCTCATGATGACCCCACCCCAGGTGGTAATTAGCAACCTATCTTGCTCATGATGCCCTACCCCCAGGTGGTAATTGGCAACCTATATGGCTCATGATGCCCTACCCCCACTAGTAATAACCTATCTTGCTCATGATGCCCCACCCCAGGAGGCGGTGGTGTAACGTGGGTCATCACATGGGGGAGCACCAACCATGATTGGGGGGGTACCGGATCTGATTGGGGGCATAAGCCATTTTTTGGCAATTTTCCTATGGGATTTTTTTAAATTTTCAAATCGATTGGGGGCATGTATGTGCCCCTATGATGCTACGCCACTGCCAGGAGGTAAACACAGCCAAAATAAAAAGTCTCCATTAGTTCCATCCCCATTTAATCAGAGTCTTATGAGTTAATGGCAAAATAATTCATATAATAATTTTCTATGCACTTTCCTTCGAAAGTTGATACCAAATTTGATATCAAAAGTTTAATCATCGTGAGCATAGGAGCCGTTGTTTGGAAATTTGTGCAATTTTAAAAATGACAAATTACGAATTGACCATGCAAAAGTCAATGCATGGTATCAGCTTATTATGTGGCCTGAAGCAACCCGTACAGGAATCATTGTATACTTGCCTGCGCACAATTGAAAGAGCGGGTATTTGATTTGCATTTTGACATGCATGGGTAAACCTTTAACCTGCCGGCCTATTCAGGCGACGTAATTCCCCGGGCATAATTCTTGGCACTCACGCTAGCTTCGCTACGTGATACAATTCCCTATGTCATTTTTAAAATTGCACGAATTTCCACACAACTGTTCCTATCCTCACAGTGATTAAACTTTTGATATCAAATTTGGTATCAACTTTCGATGGAAAATGATATAGAAAATTATTATATGAATTATTTTACCATAAACTCATCAGACTCTGATTAAATGGGGATGGAACTAATGGAGACTTTTTATTTTGGCTGTGTTTATATAAATTGGCAACCTATCGTATCTGGCACATGATTGGCTCACACCCCCGGTGGTAATTGCAAGGCAACCTATCTGAAATGAATCACAATGCCCCCCCTAAAAAAAAAGCCTAATTCTCAGTGGTATATAATCAGTGGATCTTTGCCCTCACATCCCACCCCAGGTGGTAATTGGCAACCTATCTGGCTATGGCTCATGATGCCTGACCCCCAGGTGGTAATTGGCAACCTATCTGGCTCATGATGCCTGACCCCCAGGTTGTAATTGATAACCTATCTGGCTCATGATGCCTGACCCCCAGGTGGTAGTTGGCAACCTATCTTGCTCATGATGGCTGACCCCCAGGGGGTAATTGGCAACCTATCTGGCTTATGATGCCTGACCCCCAGGTGGCAATTGGCAACCTATCTGGCTCATGATGGCTGACCCCAGGTGGTAATTGGCAACCTATCTGGCTTATGATGCCTGACCCCCAGCTGGCAATTGGCAACCTATCTGGCTTATGATGCTTGAGCCAAGTTGGCAATTGGCAACCTATCTGGCTCATGATGCCTGACCCCCAGGTGGTAGTTGGCAACCTATCTGGCTCACGATGCCTGACCCCCAGGTGGTAGTGGGCAACCTATCTGGCCCATGATGCCTGACCCCCAGGTTGTAATTGACAACCTATCTGGCTCATGATGGCTGACCCCCAGGTGGTAGTTGGCAACCTATCTTGCTCATGATGGCTGACCCCAGGGGTGATTGGCAACCTATCTGGCTTATGATGCCTGACCCCCAGGTGGCAATTGGCAACCTATCTGGCTCATGATGCCTGACCCCCAGGTGGTAGTTGGCAACCTATCTTGCTCATGATGGCTGACCCCCAGGGGGTGATTGGCAACCTATCTGGCTTATGATGCCTGACCCCAGGTGGCAATTGGCAACCTATCTGGCTCATGATGCCTGACCCCCAGGTGGTAGTTGGTAACCTATCTTGCTCATGATGCCTGACCCCCAGGTGGTAATTGGCAACCTATCTGGCTTATGATGCCTGACCCCCAGGTGGCAATTGGCAACCTATCTGGCTTATGATGCTTGACCCCTGGTGGCAATTGGCAACCTATCTGGCTTATGATGCCTGACCCCCAGGTGGTAATTGGCAACCTATCTGGCTTATGATGCTTGACCCCAGGTGGCAATTGGCAACCTATCTGGCTCATGATGCCTGACCCCCAGGTGGTAATTGGCAACCTATCTGGCTCATGATGCCTGACCCCCAGGTGGTAGTTGGCAACCTATCTGGCTCATGATGCCTGACCCCCAGGTGGTAGTTGGCAACCTATCTTGCTCATAATGCCTGACCCCAGGTGGTAAATGGTAACATATCTGGCTCATGATACCTGACCCCCAGGTGGTAATTGGCAACCTATTTGGCTCATGATGCCCCACTTCCAGGTGGCAATTGGCAACATATCTGGCTCATGATGCCTGACCCCCAGGTGGTAATTGACAACCTATCTAGCTCATGCATGAACCCCAGGTGGTAATTGGCAACCTATTTGGCTCATGATGCCCCACTCCCAGGTGGCAATTGGCAACCTATCTGGCTCATGATGCCTGACCCCCAGGTGGTAATTGGCAACCTATCTTGCTCATGATGCCTGACGGTGGTAATTGGCACTGGCGGTGCCAGGAATTTTTTTCGGGGGCAAAGTGAATTTCGGGGAAATCAACAAATTTTGTGCAAAATTGCAGCTAAAGGATTTTTTTTCGTAATTTTGGGTTTTTACTGGGGCAGCAGGGGGGAAAAAGTTCGGACGGGCGCATTCCCCCATGCCCCCCCCCTCCCGTGGCGCCGCCAATGGTAATTGGCAATTTATCTGGTTCATGATGCCCTCAGAAAGTCTAAATCTCAGCGGTATTGCATAGGCATTCAAATGATGCTTCCCCCACCCCACCCCATGCAGGTGGTAATTGGCAACTTTCACTCTAATTTTGTAGGCCTGACCCACTAATCTTTTTTTATCTTTATTTTTTTATCTCTACTTTTTCGTTTTTATGTGGTTTCATTTTCATTTTGATTAGTATATCAGTACTTTGACTGGGGGATGGATAAATGGCGAGTTAAGTGACGGTAAGTTATGGGCGAGTTACTGTTAGACCATTGGGCGAGTTACTGTTAGACCATTGGGCGAGTTACTGTTAGTACTGTTAGACCATTGGGCGAGTTACTGTTAGACCATTGGGCGAGTTACTGTTAGACCATTGGGCGAGTTACTGTTAGACCAATGGGTGAGTTACTGTTAGACCAATGGGCGAGTTACTGTTAGACCATTGGGCGAGTTTATGTTAGGCCAATTGGCGAGTTATGGTTAGACCATTGGGTGGATAATTATATGCTAAGATGGTGGTGGTGTAGTGAAGGAATAGGGTGGAAAGCAGTTATACTGTAGCTTGGGGTGGGTTAAGGTGTGGTGGGTCATTCAGGGTCATCTGCGGTCAAATCACTATAGATTGTCGCAGGTTTATGAAATTTGGTGGGAACGATCACTGAAGCGAGACAAAAAATGTGAAGGTCATTTTGGGACCATCCAAGGTCAAATCGCCATAGATCGTTGTATGTTCATGAAATTTGGTGGGAATGATTACTGAACGAAGACAAGAAATGGCATGATCATTTTGGGGTCATTCTGTTTATATGACTAAACTAAGCATCAGAACTCTATCAAAAAAACAAAAATTAAGTTGTTTTGTGTATGGGGGTGGGGTGTGTGTGCATGGGGGTGGTGAGATTCACTAAACCCAAATAGTTTCTTGTGTTTTCATGGCACAGATCATGGGAATCAATAACATCAGATCTTTGGAATATTTAATAAAGACTGTAAATTGGTTTTCTTAGTATCTAGTTCTAAGGACAAGGAAGTAAAAGATGATATTTACTCAAATTTTAGTGCCATTTCACTACCGTACTGGTAGCTTCTTCAGATTGGCAGCCCATCCTTGTTTTCAGCTTGTTTTTATTATTGAAGACCAAAAAAAAAAAAAAGACTAGTTTTCATATGACGTCCTCTCAACTGGACCAAAATGCTGTACTGCGCAGATCAGCAACCGATCAAGTCGCGCCTAATACCATGACGTCCGATGCAAACTAGTCTTTTTAATTCGGTCTTCAATTATATCAGCAGTCGCCATAGAGGGCATGATGAGTTGGTCAAAGATGTTGTTGAGTTTGCAAGTGTGGAAAAAAGTAAAGGTTGGAAATTTGGATCTTGGTCAGTTCCTTTAAAGCCATAATGTGTGATTTGCATAAAGAATAAATTCCTATTTTTAAAATGTTAGTTTTCACTGATCACATTGTCCACTTTTAATTTTAAGCCAAACAAGTGAGGCAAAACGAGGAAAATTGCTATTTCATTCCAGCGTCTATACAATGTGTGTGTTAGCTCGCCGATCATCTTATTATCATGAATATTGGCATAGTTTCACACAGCTAGGATGAACAAACAAGACGTAAGACTAATAGCGATATGCACACAGTTTATACGTCACTGATTGAATGATTCATTAATGCACGCAATGTGTTTAGCCACCACTCGATCAGTGAACTCTGAATAAAACCGGAGATCCCGGAGATCTCCGGTTTTATTATACAAAAACTTAACTTTTACTGTAATTAAAGCTCTTCCAGGTTAGTCTAAAGTTCACATGCTGTACACCATTGAGTATTACAAATTTCAAAAAAATGTTCCCATTTGTAAATTTAAATTTGTAAATTTAAATTACAAATTAAATTCGCCAAATGGTCTAACCATAACTCGCCCAATGGTCTAACAGTAACTCGCCCATTGGTCTAACCATAACTCGCCCAATGGTCTAACAGTAACTCGCCCATTGGTCTAAAAGTAACTCGCCCAATGGTCTAACAGTAACTCGCCCAATGGTCTAACAGTAACTCGCCTATTGGACTAACAGTACAGTAACTCGTCCATTGGTCCAACAGTAACTCGCCCAATGGTCTAACAGTAACTCGCCCAATGGTCTAACAGTAACTCGCCTTTAACTCACCGCCACATAACTCGCCAACTAACCATTCCCCTTTGACTGAACTGTCAGTCTTATCAAAATGAAAAGTTTCCATTTTATTAACAAATTGACAAGATAAGGACTATGCAGCTTAGGGGCCTATTATGCGGATTACCCATTTCATTTTAACAAGATTCTGTTATGTCCCCCTCTGACAAGACCAACTATTCGCAGGGATGCAAGCTGACCTGAAGGAAAAAGCCTGAAAAGTGCGTGAATCTGGGCCAAAAGCCTCCAAAAACGAAAGAAAAGTAATTTGGACTTCAGGAAAGCAGGAAAACTTGCATCCCCCGGTTGCATCCCTGCTATTCAAATTTGATTTTTTTGGTGTCATTTTTGACAATATAATATAAACAACTCAAATTTGGCAAGTGGGTCATTTTTGACAAGAATCTATTCATTCTTTTTAAATGACAAGCTAATCTTATCCAATTTTATGAGTTTCTTGTCAGAATATTCGTTTTGAACAGTCAATATCCCAAAATCAAGACTTCTTTTGGTTGAAAATCGCCTGATTTTAGGGGTTGATAAGGGTCTTTCAGAGCTTTATTTTGGTCAAATTCAGGGGTCTTTCGAGCTGCGAAGTCCAAAAACCGGTACCGCGCTGTCCCAGGGTGTCATTAAATCAATTAAAAGATTATCTTAGCCACTTCACGAGTATAAGAAAACATTTCGGATGTTGTTGAAAAACACTTCCGGTATTGCGGCAGGTGTAAAAGCTGCGCATCCATCAATCAAGCCAGGCGAATGCGTTTCGCGGCTATTCAAATAGCACTTCGTTTAATTCAACATTTTCTACAAATAGGATAGTCAGTCCTGAAAAATGTTGGCATTTATTGGGCTTTTATTTACCTCATAATATTTGTTGCATTTTTGCATGCCCCAAGAGAGATTCAGAGCACCAAAGCTTTTCTTGGGGAAAGTGAAATCAATCTTGAAACTAGGGTAATTTAAATGCTTTGAGAACTTGATTTTGATTGGTCCATTGTGTTCACACTTGGTCGCGTGGAGAAGACTTCTATTTGGCATTGCATAAAGTTGCTTTGACATATCTTCCAGGAAATGTCTCCAGATTTATTATTGTTAGTTTAACCTGTCACAATATCCGATTAGATCCATTTTTCTTATGTTTACTTCCTCTTTCAAACCCGGTGTAAAAGTTCCATGAATGAAATTAAGTAACCAATCAGAAAACGTTTTATAGAGCTCGCTGTGATATGCAAATTACTTCCGGCATTTCGCTTGGCGTAGCGATATGAGTAGTAGTTGTTCGGCACATAGCGGTGAAGTGCATGGATAAGCAAAATAAACGAGTGTTTGGATCGTATTTATGAACCATAACGATGGCATCAGACGTAAGGAAGAATCTGGATTTGCTTTTAGAAGCGGGTAAGAACATCACTATTATTTTCGGAAATATGTTGTGTGTTCAAATATTCAAGATTTTACGTCAAATCGTGCATTTTGTATCGTATTTGTGGTGAGAAATTGCTTGAGAGGAAACCAGGAAGTGCTCCGTACACTACATACGGTCGTACAACGTGGGATGACATTCGCGCCGCTTCCTGTTTCTACGATCGTTTTTTACATGCTTAAAACTCGCCAAAATGGGAAAGGCATTCATTGATACATTCGATATAAATGTCAAAAATATTAAGGAAGGCTATGTTGGTAATAATTGTTATTTTTTTCCTTATTTTAAAGCATAAAATGAGGTTGGTTGTCGCACATGCCGAATGCGGAAGTAGGATTTGTTGTGTTTGTTGATACACGCGCTGCCGATCGCTGATCAATACATACACACAACATTCAACGATATTGAAAAGTCGATAGAAACTTTAACGTATGTGCACCGTTCCCGGAGTACTTACAAGCTAAATTACTTGTGTTGGCTTAAAATTATGTTGAGATTTTTTTGCAAACATAGTTTGTCTTTGCATTGTATTGTTCATTTTAGCAGGAAGATTTAATATCCCGCGCGAGTGTTTTTGTCTATTGGTGGCTTCCTGATGTGTGTAAAACCTTTGTTTCCATTGACCATGTGAAAGCACTGAACCAAGGCAAAGCCCGTTTCAGTTATTCAGCACCAATATTTTTGTTATGATACTGTCATAATCTATCAGATATTTTTTGTTGAATAATTCTGTTAACCTAAACTTGTTTTAAAATATCACAGTCACAATACTTTGGAAATTCCCCCAGCCCAGTATAATTGCATTTTTTCGGAACCGTTTTAACTTTTAAATGTAACATTCAATTGTGTATTCAATTGTGTTAGTGCATCAGCAGCTGCAGCTGATCTTTGCAAAAATTATTTCACTTTGGTATTAGCAAAATGATAATGACACTCAACCAGGCTGGGAAATCAGTGGGGGCCAGGGGCCATTTAGCCCCTGGTTCATTGAAGATAGCCCCTGGTTCCCTGTAAAACCCTGTGAACCAGGGGCTATTTTTTGACAGGCCCTGGTTCGGCCCTTCTTATTTCCCAGCCTGCACTCAACATATCTTGTACCTTTTGTATTTTTTGTTTGTTTTGTTTCAAGATAAATATTTCAATAAAACTTTTGTGACTACGGTACATGCTTATGTAATATTTGTTTTATCATTGACGATTGTATTTAAAATGTAATTGTAAAAATAAAACTCTATGCTTGAAACAGAACAAGATACACATGCTGTTTACCTCTTCCCTGGTCTTGCTTGAAATCTGAAAGTTCTGAATTAATGTCGAGTTGGTGCTCATTTTAGCCTGTTTTGGGCATATGGGCTTAAACTTGCACCCTTTTTTCAGACTTTTATAGGTTTTTTTAGAACTGATTGACATCTCTGCAAATTGACAACCAAGGAGCACTATTTATTAAAAAATGAAGCCATGAACAGAGATAAATTACCACACCTGGATGCTGATTCAAGACAGACACTGGTAGTACATGGTCAAGAAGAATATTTCGGCTAAATAATATACTGAATAGAAACTAGTAAATTTAAGGAAAATATACATATGTATTCAACGAGCTAGCATTTTATTGTTTGCAATGAGGAAGTATATATTTGGAGTGGGTATTGTTCTAAGTTCTAACTTAGCTTTGGTAATTAAGCAGGAAATAGCACTGTGCTGCATTTCAGGTTGAACTTGGCTTCATTGTTTCATTTATAAATGGATGTAATTTATATGCATAGATGCATTCAGACAAAGTCGACTATTACAGATTTTTATAAAATCCAAAACCAAAAAGTAGTTCTAGGGATGTGCTGCTGAGAATTTCACAGTGGACCTATCAATCAGGGTTGGCAATTTTTTGTGATGGCGCACTAACTAAATGCTATCAGATGGTGATGGATGACTATTCATCAATGTAAAACGTAAGCGCCCAACCAAAATTATTTCAGTAAACTTTTGGGAAGCGCCCTGGCTGGTTAATGGAATTACTAATTTGACCCCTAGATGACCTCTGGTGACCTTGACCCGCTAACCAATACAAACTTGTTCTGTCCCGGGTCAAGACGCACCCACCTGTCAAGTTTGAGGAACGTGCGACCCCCAGTCTCCGAGAAAAACAGTTTTTACTAATTTGACCCCTGGATGACCTTGACACACTAACCAATATAAACTCGTTCTTCCTCATACCAAGCTGCACCCACCCACCAAGTTTGAGGAACGTGCGACCCCCGGTCTCCGAGAAAAGAGGCGGACAGTAGGCCTGGCATTTTCGGGTAATTTTGTACCGGGTACCGGTAGCGTTTTTGGCGGGTAAACAGGGTACCAAATTGCATAAAAACTTTTTTTTTTTTCCTTCGGTTTTGTAGTGTCGGTGGACCTAGACCTAAATTAGGATCATTCATGGTTGACCTAAAAAAAAAAAAAAAAATTTCAAGATGTTTTGTATTTTTAATATGAAAATTGATAATTTGTATTCATGTCACAGTCATACTCTATTAATGATTTCAAAATGCATTGAATTTGAATGCATTTTGAAATCATTAATAGAGTATGACATGAATACAAAATATCAATTTTCATATTAAAAAATACAAAATATCTTGAAATTTTTTTTTTTTTTTTTTTTTTTTTTTTAGGTCAACCATGAATGATCCTAGCGTTAGGTCTAGGTCCGGGACACTACAAAACCGAAAAAAAAAAAAACTTTTTTTTTTTTGAATTTGGGTACCGGGCAGGGTATTTCCTGCCCGGTACTGTAAACTCTGGCAGGTACCGGAATACCCGACCGAAAATGCCAGCCTTAGCAGACAGATAAACAGACACACAAACAGACAGATTCTGGTGAATTATAGTAAGATGAATTATGGTACCGGTACATTAAAATTAGAATTTGTTGCTCACTTGTTAAACATTGGCTCATTGTATTTGTAAGCCATAATTCACTCTGATCCAGTTGATACATGACAATTAAACTGTGAATGATCCTAACACTTCAGAATAGGTCCAGTTGCTCTCCAAAGCTGCTGGAAACTTTGAAAAAAAATTATAATTAAAAATTTAATTTAAAAAATCCTGATTTTTTCATTGCTATCGGATTGGTAAGCTTAAACCAATAAAGTTATTACATGTATTACATTTTGAGCTGGGTTGGTACGGTAGGGGAGCGAGTGGTATTTGCACTCAATTATTGAGACAAATAAAGCTGCCACACAAGAGAAATAGTACAGGTTCTAAAAAGGAGATACCAAGGCTACAATGTACATAAATCAATTTTTACCACATTTGCATATTTTTTACCAATTTGTATCAATTTTTTTATGGAGTTGTTGTTGAGAATTGTTTTCAAAAGTAGGGAAATGTTGTTAGACAGATGGCAGTAACATTAGATACATATACATGTATTGCCACACATGTATATTGCTTGTGCATACCTTGCATATTACAGAAGTTGTTTTAGAGATGGGATTCAGGAAGTTGGATTGCTTGTGGTTGCCTAATTGGTAGTCTGAATTACATCCTGCATTTGATGTCAACATATCGTAGGCAAATTAATTCTTGCCCAATTTCTTCACAAAATGGTATCAATACCATCTTGTAAAAATTTAGTACACTCTTTTCTTCAGCAGGATGGGAAAATGTTTTTAAGCACCAAAATGGAACCCAGAAAATGTCCATTCATTGGAATGCTAAGATTCAGCGAAAGACAAAATGTTTATGATTGTTTATGTATGGCTGATAAAATACCTATTGTATCTGACACATACCTTCCCTTGAGCAGAGAGGTCTTACAGTGCACAACAACCTGACCCAGTTTGTTTGTTTAAAACACCTTTAGGCCCTGATGGGACCAAGCTCTTGAAAGCGAAATGCTCAAGTCAAGCAAAAAAGCCTATACAAGCATGCTGGCTTACTAGTATCTGGAAAGGATTATAAATGAGAGAAAAAAATATGAAGATCAAGGCAAAGAAGGCCACTCCCAACAGTCCAGTTAAGGTGGTACTACACCCTTGATAAATTTGTGACCATTTTTGCATTTTTCTCAAAAATTAATAAAACAAAAGTTATGTATATTATAGGGGCAAGGAATCCAGTTACTACAATATACACTGGAATTTCAGTGACTCACTCAAGTAGTTATTGACTTATTGATCAAATATTGGGTTTCCCTCATTTTTGACTGTAACTCCACAACTGTTGTCTGTGCTGAAATAAAAGTTCCAGTGCAGTAGTTGTAGTCCTCGCCCTATAATATACATATCTTACTTGTCACCAATGCGCTATAATTTTTGAGAAAAATGCAAAAATAGGCACAAAATTGGCCAGGGGTGTAGTACCACCTTAATAGTTTGACCGCACAACCTTGCTGAAATAAAACTAACACTTGGCACTAGATTGGTAATGGATATTTATGAAGATTTACCATCAGTGGTAGATTTTGTATTGCTGTACATATTGCCTTCTTCGTATGGTACTCAAAGCTAAACCTTCCCTGCACAACAAAACGCTTTCAAAAATTTACCTTGCAGTACATGTGCTGTGTAGTAGCATCTCAAGTAACATATAAAGTTCATTTCTTTAGTGTGTGATTATGCCATGTATGGATGTAAACTATTTATAATGAACCAGCTGGGTAAATGATAAATCTCCTTGTAGCCAACACACTGTCCCAACATGTATCTCTGATTTCTCATGGGAGATACCACACAGATGAAGAACACACTTTACTAAGCTATTTATCAGCTCCTAATAGGATTGATGTAGATTGGCGTACATGCAGCTGCGCAAACCACATGACTGACTGACGTGCAAATTTTGAATATATGCGGGCTAAGTTGGGATTTTACTGACACATGCAGTAACAAATTTCAAAAAATACAAACTAGTCATGATATAGTAAGATCGGCAGCGAAATTCACGGATATCAACTACTTCATGTTTATGGCATAATTTTGAATTATATCTACATGTACACGATCATCATGCTATACATGACAGACTGACAGTCACTATCAAATTGACACATTCTAAACACGGGTCAGTGTACATTAATTTGACTGCTGGTATTTTGTTCCAGGGAAACTTTTAGTTAGAAAGTCTTTGTTTGTTTTGGTGCAGAAGTACATTGTACTCCCAAGCAATAAAGTCTAGGTCAAGTTCAAATAGTCATTCAACTGGGTGGTTTTGGTTGTTTTTTTTCCTTAAAAAGATTCTAGTTTTATTCTGAATAGATATTTTGATGTTTTGATTCCAATTATATTTTACGTTTTATATTTTAATTTATTGTTTGTTTTTTTGTTTTGCTATGTTTTGATATTAAAGGAATATTTTGTGATCCTGGCATCCTCTTTTAATGACATTTTCCAGTTGATATTTATCAACAAAAAAGCTTATTCCCAAAATTTCAGTTAATTCTGGTCTGGCATTTTGAGAGTATTTGCATGATTATGTGTATTACACTGTACTCTAGGCCACTGCTGTAATTTCGTTCTTGTACACCAGAACGTAATTCAAATAGGACCAATATTTTAAAGCTTATTCCCAAAATTTCAGTTAATTCTGGTCTGGCATTTTGAGAGTATTTGCATGATTATGTGTATTACACTGTACTCTAGGCAATGTGTTATAATTTCGTTCTGGTACACCAGAACGTAATTCAAATAGGACCAATATTTTAAAGCTTATTCCCAAAATTTCAGTTAATTCTGGTCTGGCATTTTGAGAGTATTTGCATGATTATGTGTATTACACTGTACTCTAGGCCACTGTTGTAATTTCGTTCTGGTACACCAGAACGTAATTCAAATAGGACCAATATTTTTGCTAAACGAATTAATGCAAGACATTTTTTGTACATACATGTACATGATACACGTTATGTAGGATTCCAGTGGCATAAAAACTCAACTTTTTTTGAGAAAAGTGGAAAGATGATGATGTGGATCACGAAATGCCCTTTTAAATGATGAAGCTACATGTGGTAGATTTGATGTTGATTTGACATTGCAGTGTAATTATATTGAAGTGTGTGAACTCATATTGTGGCCTTATTGTCCTTTAACCATAATTTGCTGTGTTACATAGGTAACAATACATCCCATAAAAGCTAGTGCAAACTATTCTTTATTTGAATTGTTTAAAATGAAAACATGAAGAGTTTAACACTTTTCGTAACATTTTCATGTTTTTGACCTCATGGAGCAAAATAAATGTGTGACTTAGGTCTACCTTTCTATCAATTTTCTGAATCAATACTTGAGTCAATTACATAATTGGTAATGGTATTGGTAACATAATTTGAGCAAGTTTGAAATTTAACCCCAATACAACGATTGATGATCTTTTCCAGCCAAAAGTTACTCTGCTCCAATTGCTCTCATGCAATTTTTTGGTACAATTTGTGATGTCAATTATGGTAGCAGTTATGCTTTGCCCCTCCCCCCCCCTACAGTGGTACTTCCTAACCTACCTGGCTCACCCACTAGATATGTGTCTCCAGTTCCATTTATTTGTTCTATCCTTTGAATATTATTATAATGTACTGATTGCACATATGTAAATTTCCTATTCGCATCCATATGGACCAGGTTTTAAAATAATGCTGGGGGGGCAAGCAGGGCAAGCAGTACATGTAGTTGGCACACCATTTTAAAATTGATCCCTCCGTGGGCCTCGCAATAGAGGCCGTCAGCCTTTCGCCATCTTGTGTGTACAAATGATACGCGTGTGCATGCGTCGGACACTACGCGCAGGGCGCAGCTTGCCACGCAGCTGTTATCGCGCATCGACACGGTGATTTTGCTGTTCACGCATGGAGATCGAACGACCATCGCAGCGTGTACCCACAAGATGGCGGCATATGACGTCACGCTGACGGCCTCTATTGTTGCACAGCCCTTTGTGATGAGCACCTTGTAAATTATAAACAATCTTCTTTGTCTGTTTCATTACAGCACACGCATGTGATGGTGGCAAGACTAATGACTTATTATTGTTTGGTGGAACCGATCCTGAACCTTCACCACAAGACAACGGTACAATAATGGCAGCACAAGCTTTACTAGATATTTCACCTACAACGAGTGGAGAGGATAAGAAATTCCCTTTACTATCACAAGCCAGTACACTTCCTAGTAAAGGTGAGTTCCTGTAAAGTAGTTTGCCTGATATCATTATGCAACAGCATTAAAGTTGTGTACATACTTTTGTTTTCATCAACTTGCCTAAATGTTATGAAGAACAGTAGCAACTCTTGTGGGTTTTTTTTCAGCTGATTTATCAGTTCCCCCATTAGCTGCCATGTGTACCTTTTTTTTAAAAGATTTTGACTGCCCAGTGCCAGATGTGGTAAGTGCAATAGCTGCCATGTGTAGATGAGTACAATATACTGACTGTGTGTAAATTGCCTAGTGTTCACAGGGCAGCTATTGCACATACCCACTTGTGGCACTGTCTATAGGACAACTGTTGCAGATATGGTTAAAGTTGCAGAAAGGCCATTATGTTGAATACTTGTGTGCAACCAGGATGCTCTTAGGGGTCAGAAAGCAGAAAAAGGTGTGATTTCCAACTAAAATTGACAAAAGGTACAGTGTGAAAAAAAGGCCCTTTTTAAAAAAAAATCTGTGCAAGTGGGCCTACATCTTCCATTTTGACTCTGTTGTCTATTTTCTTTTGTCAGGGTCCCTTCCCCCAAGTCCAGCAGACAGTAATGGATCAACAGACAAGGAGAATGAGAGTAAATATGTACCTGGTGCTGCGAATGACAGTAGGTTTCTTACTGCTACTACAGATGAAGAAAGGACAAGACTGTTAGCAGATAGTAAGTACACTATGATGTTGGTAACTTGATAAGGGCATGGACTACTTGCAAACTATATCGTCGCTGTTCTTTCAAAACCACTCAATCATATTATATTATACATACCACATCAGATAGCAATTTACACTTGCCGAAGGGGTTAGTTATACACTTTATGAACTAGACATGAGATATTATGATGAAATTGGTCTATAGACTATACATACATAGTTGTACATGTATCATCATCTGCATCAGGCCTTATATTAAGTGTGCCTGGACCAGGAGCTAGCTCCTGATCCCAACGGTGGCTCCTGGTCCTATAGTTTGTTTTGTAGTGTAAAATATTGGACACACCAGAAGCATAAACTGGGTATTAGGGGTGAAAAATGCCGGGGTGCCTGCTTAATATAAGCCTTGATCTGCATCACATAATGTCGTATCTCAAATGGCTGCCTCGTGTGATTTTTATTAGCATCGTCCAGGGTTCGAATTCAGTCAATTTTTTTGCATCGCAGTTTGTGCTATGCAAAACACATGTTTGCATAGCAGTATAGCACGTTTAGCTATGCATATTGGAAAAGTGCATAGCAGTTGATGGAAATTGCATCGCATTTTGCGATGCGATACCGTTGAATTCGATCGCTGGCATCGTCCCATTTCATATTGTTATTTCATATTTCAGCATTCTACTTTCTTTTATGAATGAACATGAGATAGTAATAATATTGTGATAATACCTCAAAAAATTAACACAAAGTACATTTTGTAGTGCATCTTATTACAATTAGATGATAATAATAAATAAATCACACAAAGCAGCCTTTTGAGATATGACAGCGTATGATGTAGACTATGATATTATTGTCTCGCATTTTGTGGTGCAAATAGAAAAAAAATTTCATATGAAAAATCTCTGAAAAAATTCCACACAGATGAGATTACCAAAGATGTACATCATACCATCATCAGTCTTAATGAAATTAGCAGTGTAATATGATACAATTGTTATTGTCATAAGGTAGCTGTATCCATAATTATGTTCCTTTGCTTAGTTACTCAATGAATTTATTTTTCTCCTGCAGGTGTCAAAGATGCTTTCATCCCACCTACCTTATTGTTATCACATCAACATCACCATATCAAAACAGGTAAGTCAATCAAATCAATAGCAACATATTACACACCTGCCAACTAGTACGCTTTTTCCTGTATTTCATACGGGAATTTGTTAAAATACGGGGAGTATGTTTAAAAATGGTTTGACCATTGACCAAAAACATTTCAAAATACCATTTCAAAATGGCTGCGAGTGTAGACTATATAAAACTCAAGCTCCGATCTCGTAAGCTAACGCATCCGTGATTGGTGCAAGGGTATGTAACAAAATCATATTAATTGATCAGAACGTTCAAGTTGCATACAAAAGTGCTGGGTACCCTACGAGAATTATCAATTGCCGCCATTCATGTATTGTGTAGTGAAGACGATAGTTTCACGATCAGTTTGAGCATGAAATTTTTTAAATATGGCTTTGACTTTGTCAACTCAAAGTTCAAAAAACGATCAAAGGAAGCAATCCTTCAAACCAGAGTATTTGGTGAAATGGAAATTCATACAGTCGTCTCGGAAAGGAGAAAATCATGCATGGTGTGCAATTTGGTGTGTGGATTTTCAGCATCGCTCACACTTACAGTGGATAGTTTAACACCATGTATGTAAGCTCATCAACGCTTGATATATTTGGAAAATACGATTTTTAGGGTTTCAGAATTACAGTTTTGTGATCTCAAAGGTTGGCAGATCTGATATTACTTGCAAAAGTTTCTAGATAAGGAACTGATACCTGACCATTAAGCTGTCTCGTTTTACGTTGCTTCACTCATCATTTATAGTTGTGCACTGAACTAATGAATTGATTGTAATTGGTATTATTTTCTATCCACCAGAATATGGTACACATGATGTAGATCTTCCACTCGCCACAGTACCGGGTTATCCTTCTTCACCAGAGCCTGCAAGAAGACACTCCAAAAAATCTCCCAAAAAATGTGAGTCATATTGTCACTGTTCATGCTATAGTGCTTAACAGCGTTATTTTTTGGCTCTGAGCGGAGCTTATCAGTGCCTTTGTCATGCAACTAACTAGCATTCATTTTCAGGCCACAATACGCTGTTGGTTTTTATGCTAAGGATCATTTAATGACTGATATGAAGACTTAAGTTTCGTTTCTAAGTTTGGCTAAGTTATTTTGAATCGATTGCACTCCAGATTTTATTGAAATTCAGGCGATAAAAGTATTATTTTTTTTTATAATAGACCAAAATAGTCACGATAATCGAGTTATATCTTGGTTCCCTGTGTGTGCTAGAGATTATTCTGGTCTGTATAATTTAAGATGCGTAATACAGACGGAAACCAATGGAGGTACATTTCTTAAGATTTAGTTCAGATCAGAAATTATTTGACTACTTCTTAACTTTTCTTCACTATTTCTTTATAATTTAAATAAAGAGATAGGTAAGGAATGTCAAAAAATAGTCAAGAACATGTCTGAATCTTGAATAAATCCCGAATAAATCTGAACAAATGACTTTTCTGGGGACTATTTGGCTTATGCAAGTGCAGTACGAAAGCACTGTGCCGATTTTTTTGTTAAAGGTCACGTTTTTACCGATAAGCTGCGATGCTCAACAAACTTCGTACTTTTCTATGAGGCTATTTTGAACCAATAAATCGATTAGTTTTTCTTGATTGATGACATCACCATTTCTGAACCAATCAGCAAACAGTTTTGTGTGATTGACCGATACTAGCAGTAGTCTCCACAGCAGCCAGTTTGGTTCCGCCCCTTCCACACAAACATTTTTGTGGAGGGAGCGTAACCAAACTGGCTGCATAGGAGACTAAGTTCACTGACCCACTGACCTTGCAAACTCAACCACAGAGAGCTACGGTGCATAATCGAGGTGAAAATACGCTAGTTTGTTTACCATTCTGAGCTCATGAGCTTCTGGTAAATGTCATTCAAGCATTTACTTGAGCATACCATAATATTTTTTTATTAAATATAAAGATGTTTATTTAAGTTATTTGTAAAATTCAGCGATGGACTTAATCTAGAAGTGGTTTGATTTTAGTTGTAAACGCGGGACTCGACCGGCATGACAAGTTGAACATGTGAAGTTCCAAATTCGGAAGCCATGTACTACTATTCCATGTAACGTAGGTCTCACACGAACTGCTCCGAGGTTATACTGACTACTAGATTGTCTACTTTTGTACTTTCGTAAGTGATGAAATTGAAGAAAAAATCATGAAGTGAAATCTATCAGAAATAAACACTGATGTGATGTAGGCTAGTCCTGCTTAATCGGAGTACAGCATCCAGACCAGGCAGATCCAGATCCGAACAGAACTTACGATTGTTCGGTTGGACTGGTTCAACACACATGACACAACAGACATGTCAGGACAGAACAGTTTTGGTGTTTACAAAAAATGCAAATGATCTCAAGTCACAAAAATTTGTTATAAAATTTCATTTTTGTCTCGCCTCAGTATTTCTGTCTGTCCGGGGTGTGGATGTCCGTGTGTCCGTCTGGAGCTGTATCTGGGAAACTGTAAGACCTACGCAGTACGTGGACGCTACTTGGTGGGAGGAAGGGTATCTAAGTTTGCTCCGTAATTGTATGTTTTCGGTGAAAAATAATGCAAATTAACATAGCTAATTTGCATAATTTATGCAAAAATCAGCGCAAATTGATAAAATTTCATTTCTGAACTTTGTTCAGGATGGGACTTAGTAATCACTATTTCCGTCTGTGTGTGGGGGTGGGATGTCCGAATGTTTGTCCGGAGCTGTATCTGGGGAACCGTAAGACCTACGGGGACGCTACTTGGTGGGAGGAAGGGTATCCAAGTTTGCTCCGTAATTGTATGTTTTCGGTGAAAATATGCAAATTAACATAGCTAATTTGCATAATTTATGCGAATATCAGCGCAAATTGATAGCGGTGCATGGTAACGAAACCTTGTGACAGGAATGATACACACCTGCTGATCACCTGATTAGTTTTTGGCGAAAAGTATGCGCATTTAGTTAAGTTGCATAATTTATGCGGAACGCTTAACTACAAAATGGTTGGAAATCTGAAGAAATCCGCCTTGTGAAGCTGTTTCTGGGGATCCGTAAGAATGCTAAGCCCTATGATGATGAAGCGTGGTGGGGTAGCATGACCAGAGGATCTCGACCTGATTCGATTTTCAGCGCAAAATATGGTAATTACCTACCTAATTTGCATAATTTATGCATAATATGCAAAAACCTTTTTCTCGGAGACTAGGGTCGCACATTCTTCAAACTTGGTGGGCGGGTGCATCTTGACCCCAGACAGAACAAGTTTGTATTGGTTAGTGGGTGAAGGTCACTCGAGGTCATCCAGGGGTCATCTAAGGTCAAATTACTAAAACTGTCGTATGGGCATGAAACTTGGTGGGTACAGTTAACATTTAGAGTCAAATTTTCTGACGGTCATTTTGGGGTCATCCGAGGTCACTTAGGGGTCATCCGAGGTCAAATTACTAAAACTGTCGTATGAGCATGAAACTTGATGGATACACTTAACATTATGAGTCAAAGTTTCGGAAGGTAATTTCGAGGTCATCCAAGGTCACCAAGGGGTCATCTGAGGTCAAATTACTAAAACTGTCGTATGGGCATGAAACTTGGTGGGTACAGTCAACATTTAGAGTCAAATTATCGGACGGTCATTTGGGGTCATCCAAGGTCACCAAGGGGTCACCTGAGGTCAAATTACTAAAAACTTGTATGGGCATGAAACTTGGTGGGTACACTTAACATTTAGAGTCAAATTTTCAGGCGGTTATTTTGGGGTCATCTGAGGTCACCAAGGGGTCATCTGAGGTCAAATTACTAAAAACTGTTGTATGGGCATGAAACTTTGTGGGTACAGTCAACATTTAGAGTCAAATTTTTGGAAGGTCATTTCGGGGTCATCCGAGGTCACCCAGGGGTCATCTGAGGTTAAGTTACTAAAAACTCGCATGGGCATGAAACTTGGTGGGTACAGTCAACATTTCAAGCCAAATTTTTGGAATGTCATTTTGGGGTCATCCAAGGTCACTCAGGGGTCATCTGTGGTCAAATTACTAAAACCTCATGTGGATATGAAACTTATTGATGGATGTATTATGCTCTGCAAATAAGATATAGCTACCAACCAGCAAGATGTATGATTGCATGTGATCTGGCACATACAATGTATATGATTTCGCCTGTTGCACATTCGACTGCAATTACTTTCACATTCAAAAAAGCACAGAGCCACAGCGCCATTGGTGCTCTTGTTTTAACAGGACATACACTTTTTTTTCCAAAAATTACGCTTTCTATCTTCCATTGAGGCCAACCATGAAAACAAAATGCTTCCAATTTTGGTTGTATTTTGGGTTTAATATACTTTGAAAAATGTGTATAGTTATTCTGCTGAAGACCTTAAATTTAAACATGCCGTACCATTACATGAAAAAGATAACTGACAATGAGTCATATTAATGATTGGCACTCAAAAAAAAACTAGAACGCTTGCATTACCAGATGGTGTTTATGTTATTTCTGTTAAATTTTACAGCACGGAAGTCAAAAACAAGAACAGACTCGACAACAAATGGCGGTGTCAAAAGAAGAACAAGAGAAAAGGATGGTAAGCACACAGTCTTATTATAATCTGTAAGAGTACAATGTAGTCTGTAATTCAAGCTCTTCATTCATGTTAGAAAACGAACAGACTCTGAATATTCGATTTAGAATATACGAGGCAATGTGTCTTCATTATTTTTATCTGTTCCCATTCTATTTCCAGTAATATTTAAAGATTGTTTGATGACTGAAATTTGATAATATGTAACATCAAATTTCTGGTGGAAATATATTATTGATTTTACTTCATCAAACAGTCATTAGAAGAAGTTAAATATTACTGGAAATAGAATGGGAACAGGTTATTTAACAGCGGCATATTGCATCGCATATTCTACATCCACTAAAAAGTCTGTAGTGGCCCTTAACTCTCTCCACATGGGTGTCGACTGCAAGTTTCAATTTTTTTTAATTAAAAAATTTCAGAATTGTACGTTTTCATGACCATACCGTATTGTTTGTAATAAACGCTCCCCCTCTAATAAATGCCCCCCTCCAATTTTTCTGTGAAAAATTGACAAAAATGCAAACATTTCCATGCTATATCGTGTGAGTAAGCTTAAAACCGGCATCAGTCAGTCAGTCTTGTCATGGACGATCGGTAAATTGCATGGACAAAACCTATTGTAACTCGCACTTCTATCCACTCCATTGCCTAATTATGGTAGAATTTCACCAGATTCTTGCTTGATGATGCGCGTATGGGTGTAATTTTGATGTATTTACCACGAAAATGATATTTTCCATGGGCGTCGCCATTAGTGAAGCCATAAATCCCTCCTTCCTACAGGAGCACCATCGGGCAAATTTAACCCGATTTTAAACTTTTTTTTCACTGACAATTCACCTTCAATAAACGCGCCCCCCTTTTGAAAAATGCAACGCCCAGGCGTTTATTACAAACAATCACGGTATTTGGTTTCAGGGTGAAAAATGCATTACAATGAGTACAAACAAGCCTAGTATTGGTTCAGTGGTTGTTGAATTAGCTCTTGATAATTTACCCAAATAAATCAAAAACTTGGGATTTTTTATTTTGAAGCTTATGGCTAGCACGCAGAGCATACTTTTAAAACAGTAAAACTAATGCACATGTTTCTGTTCTTTTCCTAGGTCACACAACCTATTTATGGGAGTTTCTGTTAGAACTTTTACAGAACACAGAGACTTGTCCCAATGTGATTAAGTGGACTAATAGGGAGCAAGGAATCTTCAAGTTAGTGGACTCCAAAGAGGTATCCAAGTTATGGGGCCAACATAAAAACAAGCCAGATATGAACTATGAAACAATGGGAAGAGCACTCAGGTGAGTAGTGTTTTGAATACAGGGCCATATAATAGGACTAAAGATGCTCAGTCAGGAGTTCAAATTCGCAATCAATTGTGGGAACCTATTTAGGTTCTCGCAAAAGGCTTTTGCGAGAAGCTTTGGTTCTCATCAAAATAAGGCTTTTGATTCTTGTAATATTGAGAAAAACAGGCAAGATCACCTTCCCCTCATGTACCTGGCCTTAATTTTTTTGCAGTTTTTCTGTCAGACAATGCATGTCGCTTTCACTACCCTTTCAATATAATACTCAAACAACTAGTTCTAAGCCTATGAGTTTCCATTCGTGATCGTACAATAAATTGGCAGCTAAAATGAAGAAAACTTTACCTTTTTTCCCAACATTTCAGAATTATATTTTTGGATTAATAAGATTATAAAATCATATTTCCGTTGCAAGTAAAGGAAGGTAAAATGTAACACAACATATGATCTGAGATTTGGAAGATTATGAGAACCAATTTTGGGAACCAATTTTGGTTCTCGTAGTTGTAACCCAGCGAGAACCTTCAGGAGAATCGGTTCTCAGGTTCTTGTCGGATTCCCTGTCAGTCACCAGAGGTATTTTCAGCAGTTGCAGGTGTTCAACTTATTTGTTTTACTATTTGAAGCAGTGGCAAGAAAGCACTTATGAATTGACCCGATTGTTATTCCTTTATATCTCTGCATACAGGTATTACTATCAACGAGGAATCCTTGCAAAAGTGGACGGACAGAGGCTTGTCTACAAATTTTGTGAAATCCCCAAGAACATCCGTGAAATTGATTGTAGCTGAGAACAGTGCAACATCTTAAATCCTCAAATAGACAATGTGTGTAGTACATCCATGCTCGATGAATGGATTTATTGTACGCCTGACTAGCCCATGAGTGCAATGCTGAAGACAAGGATATCAACCCCTGCCACTAGGAGCCACAACATGCTCATCTATCAGGGTTAAGTTCTTTAACCCCAATGCATCTGTACATTCATTGAATGACCTTTGAAAATTTGGGTACAAAAACTAATACTCTGTAACTTGAGGTCCAATTTTGCCCTATTATTGTTTCATTGAGGTTATTGAACTATGCCATTGGGATGATGCCACTGTGGTCCGTAGTGTGTAGTTCCAAAATGCTGCATCAAGTTTTCTAACCAATATTACCACTTGAGAAAATGTGTGTTTAGGAAAATACCCATTCTTAGTAAGGATGCCAATAATGGTTACTACAGTCAGTCTACTGTGAAGTACAAAGTACCAACACGGACACACAGATTGTGCCGACTTTGAAGGTACGCATACCTCAGCAGAGACGCAGCACTGCGCACTGTTTACGCGCTGTATATGTGCACGTTGTAACTTTGTACTTCAGAGTGGACAAACTGTATGGAACTGTTAGATGTGTCCTTCCTAGCAAACACAGAAAGGTTTTTCAGAAAACGTTAAAATATTGGGTTTATAAAGGCTATATAATTATGCTATAAAATATTTTAATAACATTCAAAAACATTGTCAACACTTGGTGCAAAAAACATACCATTGTTATTCAAGTGTAGACAAAATATTTTGCAGAACTGTTTGCCAAAATATATTTCACTGTAACATTTTGACAACATTTTCAAAATGTTATAGTAGTGTTTTTTCATATAAAACGTTTCCATGACCTTTATATAACCCAACATTTAAATGTTAATGTTGTTAAACGTTTTGACAAATACCAAAATGTATTTATAACATTTTAAAAGCATTTTGGTGTTTGCTGGGTTTTTTTCATTGATCAATATATTACATATTGAAGTCATTAGACACAAACAACTATAGTGTGAGTGAACCTTAAACGGTTATGTCATAAAATGCATTCGTAAGCTTCTTTGTATGTGCTTAAAGAGTGAAATAACCCTAGTACATTCCTTGTAAGAAAATAACTTGCAGAAGTTCTAAATTATTTTCTTGTACCCAGATGACGTGCCAGTGTAGCAATGCTGCTTAGAAAAAAAGCTAGAGTAGTACAGAATGTGTAGTTTGGGGTTGTTTTGGTGGAATATTGTAGAAATGTTAAAGCAAAGGAAGATATATTTTTATTTTATGTAAAAGATTTGAACCAAATTGCTTGTCTGAACTATTTCAAATCATTTTTATTTGAGTATAGTTTGTGCTTGTGCCACCATGGTATTATTATTAGTTATTAGGTGGAGCGGAGGCATGGGACAGGAGAGTATCGTGCAGGAAGTACTGGGTGAAGCCCAGGGCTTAAATCCAGTCATTTCTATACCATACCGATGCTGAACCTAATAATAAAAATTTATCATACTACTCATGCATTCTAAACATTTAATTAATTATGCTGTCAGACATTCTAATTATTGCAAAAAATGAAAAACGTTGCAAAATTTGGATGATCGTGTTGATAACCCATTCATATAATGGACGGTTCCAAATTTGCATTTATAGGCATAATACGCTGTCGCTGACCAGATGTAACGGAAGTACGCGCTTGCTGACTAGATATGAAAATATGTCTGGTTGGCGGTGTTCTTTGATGTTTCCCTTATGCTTATAATTATGTTCTTAGTGGTATGATAAAGGTTGTGATGTAACTAGGCTTATATGTTACTGCAAGATTTGATCAACAGCATCCTATAGGATAACTTACTGGATATCAAACCACACACCATTCAGTACTTGTAAGCAATTGTATTACCTCTTGAAAATTGTAATTGGCCACAGAAACCCAGTTACTTTTTCACAGTGGTCATTGACAGGTGTAAATGTTATTCTTGAAGACCTACAGAAAATGCTGTTATCTAAGAATGACGATCAAAATTTGTCGGTCGCAACACACAGTGGCGTATGTGTAGGGCAAAATATGTTTCTGAGAGAAACATGTTTGAAGGATGTGTTACTAATAACAGAGTCGATACTCCTGTTATCTCTCAGTAGCCTGTTTCCATTTGAAATTGAAGTTAAAGGTTCAAATGTTAAACTGCATCTTTAATAGTTTATTAGGATTAACTAATATAGGATATAGCTAGCTCTGAACCTTAAAACCTCTATGTGAAACTTTTGAAAAATCACTCTACGCCACTGTATCTTCTGACCAACAAATTATTCAAATAGAAGAGACCTTGAAGATTGATGTTGATAGATTATGTAATTAACTATGAGCCTGGTGGAGTACTCAATATGGCAAGGGTTTAACAATTTTTTTTTTTAATGTACATTTGTGTAAAATACAATTTCGGGTAATAGAACAATTTAGGTTTGTTCATGTTTTATAAAAGTTCTACAACTCCTTTGTATATTTTGTATATTGTATAAGAGTTAAACAAAAAAGTAAGAGATATATTATACGTTAAAACTGAATGAAGCACATGCTTAGATTACTACCTTAAAATAATAACAACTGGTATTATTTTATGGTGGTTGGTTAATTGCATCTTGGTAAAGGACAAAATGGTTCAGTTCTCCATTTAAGGTGTCTGGTACCTTGACTTTGACTGAACCGTAGAAGGCGACTTGATTGTGAACCAAATGGCTCAATAATTGTGTGATGTAATGATCAAGTCAATGTAGCAGGCAGCATTCGGCCTTTGCGCGGATCTGCCATCTTCCTACCAAAATGAGGTTCTCCCTGCAAACGCATGCATTTTTGTTTCGCAAGCTTTTCTAACAACGCGCTAGAAGGCCTTTGTAAAACATATGTGGTAATTAAAGCATGCGTATGACAGGAGTATGCACAGTGTGCACACACAACAAGTACTTTGTGGGTAAAACCTCGTTTTGAGATGACCGTGCAATCGGCGAATAGGCCTCTTCCTACACTACCAGATTCTTCTTGCTGTCGCCCCAGAGATACACTGCCATGGCCACGCAGCTAGTAGAATACCTGTGTGAGTACACACATCCTAATCACACATAAAGTACACACACTGGTGCTGCACTGGTGTGAGTAGCCACAAAGTAGTTGGGCAGTAGTTTTTCCTGCGGGGTCAGCAGGAATAGGAATCTGGTAATGTGCTAGTCGGGATTTTTTTCGTTAAAAGAAAATGATCCTAAATTGTCCCTTCAAGAAATGATGTTCTGGGTGATAAAAACGCTGAACTTATTGGTATCTGTAATGGTCAAGGCAATAGTGCTTGATAAAGGTAGCAGCACTATCCAACCGAACGAGTGGTGCTTTCTCTTCAGTTCCATTGATTTATTGCTGTTTTGTAAAAAAAAAAATTACTATATGGTGTGTTGTGGTGACCATCTATGCATAAAATAATATGCATTGATAATTGCTTGAAAGTTGTATAGCTAAACCAAATCAGTTTTCATATTGAATAATGAATATGGTTATTATTGATTGTTTTAGAAAGGCTGCCATTATGATACTGGGATTGTATTATTCCATAATGGGTTGTTCCATTTGAAATCCACACTACCCCTGTGGAAGATTTTAGAAATATCTTCCATAGGGGGAGTATGTTTTTTAAATGTAATTAGTCAGGGTTAATAATTTTGAAACCCATACTCCCCCCTGTATTATTGTTTTACCCATATCTTCCACAACTGGAGTGAGTATTTCAAATGGAAGTTACCGAATTGTCTATTTTATTCAAAACTCATACTCCCTCTGTAAAAGTCTTTAGTTAAATCTTCCACAGGGGTAGTGTGGATTTTAAATGGAATAGCCCATTTTGTCCTTGTGTTCCAAAGTATCTTCCCTCTCACTGTCAGCCATGCATTCTGTCCTATATACATGAGAGCTAGGCCTCCCATATTTCCTGAAATTAACGAAGAATGAATGCTTCTGCTAAAACAAAGGTGCTAATCACTGCTGAATTTTTTTTACAAATGTACCAAAAATGCTGAACAGGCTGGCGTGCAGCCGTCCTTCCAATGTAGTCTCCAAATTGATTACGATTTTGACCGTTTGAAGCCTGCGAGTAGAAATCCACTAGATTCCAAAATGGCTTCTTTGTCCAGAATGTTAATTAGCATGCCATTTTTGCACATTTTAATTTTTGTAAATTTATAAGCAAACAAAAATGCAAGTTGTTTGAATAGTGAGGTGCTGCTCTCCTTAAATCTGATAAAGGAGAGTGATTTTTAGCACTCCTTAGTTGACCATTCTATTTCTCCTTACATTCTATTGTAAATGCTTTGAAAAGCTCTCCTTGAAGGCAACAGAAGAGCTATTTAATGCTCTCCTGCAAATTCCAAAAGACAGTCCTGAGATATATAAATGATTCAATTGTGTGGTGGAAAATTCAAGTCTTGCCAATTGTTGAATGTTGTTCTAATCAATGAATGGGAAGTCTAATCTGTGAATGTGGGGGGGGGGTTAAAAGTTCTGAAATATTATTGTTATTAACCTTGAGATCTTAACCCCATTTCTGTGATTTAGATTTAGGTAATTGGTGCATAACCTTGCAATTTTAAATTGACAATGTTATAATGGGGTCTATCCAAACTCTCCTGGTCTATTGCATAGCGTAAATGTGATGCGATCAAGCAAAAGGAGTCAATTGTCCAGCTAAACTAGGAATTTGATGTTAAGTTCATCATATGTGCCATTTTCAGAGCTCTATGCTAATGAAAATGCCATCACAGTTGGACACAGAGTTATAGTCATTGTAGTGTTGCTCAGAATAATAAAACACATAGGAAGTTGATTAACATTATTAGCTGTATCTCAATATCAATATTAGAGACAAATGACTCATTTGGCTTGATCACAAATGTGTATAACATTGCTCTTTATCTCTTGCGATTTAATTGTTACTAATCATTAGAATGCGCCAGCCACCCCACAAACACTTGATACAGGGTTCACCAAGTTGGAAACAAAATATTCAAGCGTAAAATATGCTGCAAGTTTGTTGGCTGTGTAAATGTGTTTATTTTATAATGTACATAGAGATTCAGGGTTATGATTGTAGGCGAGCACAGGTGTGTGAAAATGGTAAATATGTCAGGTCCAGGAAACTACAGCAACAATTTTGTACTTGTTATGTGAAGAAAAGAATTCCCACATTGTCAAATCCTATATGTAGCATTAATTGAGGTAAAGATAATAATTATGGGTAGCAAATTTAGGATTTTGGATGAATTTAGAGACAGGTTACAAACTGCAAGAGCCAGGTAATATGCTGGCGTAGTGCACGTTCGATTATGACCATTGCTCGGGTCAACTGGCTCCCGCTTTCTTTGTTATGAACCACTGATCGAAATGATCACAGCACAAAGCTTATGGCATATCATTTATTCTGAACAGGTGTATGAGCCCAGGCTTGAACCAGTAACCAACGGTTACTAATGTGCAACTACGGCAGTGAATTCGTGCATCTGTAAAAACACTGAACTCAGCTTTGTGTGTGGGCCATAGTGTCTACATGGTTCAATGTTGCTTTTAAATGATTGAATTTATAAACTAGTTTTTATGTGCAGTCTTGTCTTCATTGTGAGGGAAATACACACACATACCTCATTTTCTACCATTTTTCAAAATGTATCCATGTAACAGCAAATTTGTATTTTACAGTCTAGTAGGATTTTGGTACAATCTCTTTTTTAAACAGATAATCTGTGATAGAACCCATACCATTTCTCTTGTGGGTCAGCTTTATTTGTCTCAATATTTGAACGAGAATGCCGCTAGGTCATGATCATCTCCAACCTGCCTTAATATTTGTGACTAAATTAAGGTGCCCCATATCAATTGATAATTTTAATTAATTTGTGTCACTCCAAGTGATATTAGAAAGATATAAGACTGTATTGAACATAAACAGTAAGAGTTATTAGTGAGCATCTCAAGAGTTTGCGACAATAAACTCTTTTGTGAGGAAATATGGCTCAGGTTAAGCTACTGATTGCCTAATACCCCCTCCAGGATGTAAGAAAATATGTAACAATTTGTGATGCAAGTGAAACACCTAACCCCATGAGAACGACCTTCCGATTGGCCAAAAAGAAATTTTCATTATCAATTGGACCAATCGGCAACATCGTTAGAATAATTTCACTGCGCAAAAAAATTGGGGTGAATTATTTGCAAAGCTCCATTCTGATTGGTGATTAAAGTGAAAATATAATGTAATTGACCAATCAGAACCAATGTTAGATCGGCAGGTAGTGCTCAGGGGGTTAAATGGGTTATTGATATTACTTGCAAGAGTTCTATTTTATGTAAGTGTGACATACATAATTTGTTTTATTTTGCTAAATATATGATTGATGTAAAGAAGCGGATTATTAGTTGACACAAGAGAATATATATTATTACGATTTAGAAAGAATGGTGCAAATATTCAAAGGAAAAATGTGAAGAAAGGTGGAAATACAAAAAAATTAGTCTAAAAGCTAGTGTTATTTTTTGTACTATTTATAGAATAAGGTGTATAAAATACTAGTAGTTTGATGGCGGTGCAAGGTTTAAAACATTAAGGTCTTTGTGTTAAAATCTGACACCTTTATTAGAACAAACAAGTAACTCATTTGGAAATGCGGATTTGTAGGAAGAGGGACATGCATGTACATATGCAACCAAGTATTGCATGGAGATGGTCTGGTTATTTTTATAGTACTTAATTACTCGCTGGAGGCTTTTTCATACATCCCTCCGTTCATAGTGTGTTGCTTTAAATATTTCATCCAAGCTTGTAATTCGTAGTTTTCATACTTCTCAGTTTGTACATTTTTTTGGGTACTGATGTTATTCATGTACATGGGGTGTATGATTGAAGTCGACTGCTCAGTGCCAGAAATGGGTAAGTTCAATGGCTGCCATGTGTAGATGAGTACAATATGCTATAGGGAAATTGCCAAATGTTCACAGGGCAGCTGTTGCACTTATTCACTTGTGGCACTGAGCAGTCAAAGTAGTCTTTATTATACATGTAGCATCATTGAATAGTTAACAGTATCAAGCTGACTAGTATGTTTAGCTATGTGCGTATTTGTCGTGCTTCCAATTCAAACCAACAAGACTGGAATACATTGAGATTTAATTCTAGAGTGTCCACAAAGTGTATCATTGCTGTAAATTTGTATTGAATATGCTTTATGAATATGGGCTGTAAAAGAGTTTTTATGTATAGATTATTTTTAGATTTTTTGCAGTTAGACAATTGACGGAGTTCTTGTGTATGACTTAGCTGATCCCCTCTCCTCTTCTATTCAAAGATCCCAATGAACAAGTGGTTATCCAGTTACATGAAATTATATGTATCAACTTGTGAAGGTCATACCAAATGACACTGGCTTTGCATCGTGGATTTATACAAAGCAAAGCAAACTTGAGAGTATTCACAACAAACTTTTCGTACAAAATAATTGAGAATATATTTTGTATTTGTTAGTAATGTACAGGGGTGTGAAATTTCAGCTTTTTTTATTGTTAAAATTTAAGCGTTTTCTTTTATTTTCAGCCCATATTTGGCGTTTTTACGCTGTTTTTCAGCTTTTTTTAGAAATTCTCAGCTTTTTTGGTCTGGGGCCTCTCACACCCCTGAATGTAGCTGTAGGGCCAAGAATCATTGTTAATATTATCTGTAATAGCTGCCCCATAGACATTTGGATAGTTTCTGCATTTTTATATTGTACACATTTAAGAGTATGACACCTGGCAGCTATTGCTGATAGAACTTTATTTTCCTGCATACATTGTATTTCATCATGAGGTTTTAGGGAAATAATGCCCTATCTGCAATAGCTGCCAAGTGCCATATTTTCAGATTGTGTACCATATAGAAATCAGAAATTGTCATGTCTATAGGGCAGCTATTGAAGGTAGGACCTTGTGACCCTAAACCTGTGACATGAATGTCATGATGATTGTGATGTATCAAAACACATCAAAGAATCCTTTATAGAAATGACAGTAATCCATGGGTCCTAGAAAAATTTGAAATTGGTCATTTGGTGGTAACATTTCCATTAGAACTTTCAAATTATTTTCACAAATTATTGGAAAATCAAAAATTAAAAACACAAAAAAATAACAACAGTGCATGCATCAATTAAGAATTGAGCAATATATACAAAATCAGACAACGGTAATAAAGAGGTTGCAAATAAGTTTCTAGAACTTTTTATGGTTTGAATAAAACCTTAGCTAATCAATTTGTAAAATGTCAAAAAACCCAACACACCTTAGTGACAATACCTCTGTAAATTAAAATTATGTACAGGGTGTAAATACCTACCAGGCAGAATTATTTTTTTGTCCTGTTTGTTTTTTTGCATATATGAATGTATATAATATGTGTATCTTGCATAATGCTGGTACGGCTATTATAAGTGTACATGTGCCAAAACCAGTGAGAATAAAATATCAGTACGCTTATGAGTTCCAAGATATGATTCGAAAACTTGCTGTGCATTTTGTAATTTTGCAGTCTCTGTCTTACCCTTAACTATCAGTGTCCCCCCCCCCCCGTTGAAAATATCTGGTATCGCAGGCCATGCATTTTGAACTCGCCACCCAAAAAAAAGGGGGCGATGTTGAGTATTTCCATATAGTGTTCCGCTCAATTCATGTTATCTCCACCAAATGCTACATCTTAAAAATACAAATGGCATTACTAGGCCTTTGATATACGCCTTTGATTGATTGATCGATTAATAGCCATTTCACATATTCCAAGTGTATGTGGAACGTCCAGATTTGAATAACATCGTACATTCGATAAATATCAGTATAGATTTATTCTATTCAGCAATATCAAGGACTACTATCAAACTTCTCACAGCAAATAGGTAGTTGGCTTAGTGGTAATGCATTGAGTTTCAGAACCGCGAGGTCCCAGGTTCGATTCCCAGCTGTGCCTACTTTTTTTCAAGGCTGGGAAAAATATTAATTTCTGAACTGCTAACTTATTTGGCGCGTGATCTGAGCTATTCCTTTTCTGATGGCTGTGTCTCTTGCAAGGCACACTCCCTCTGGAATCCAAACCAGGCTCCTGCCCATTACACTTCCCTTAAGCAAAGACGTGATGGAATTACAAGAGATTAAAAAAAAAGATCCTGTTTTTCCCAAATGGAACAGCTAAATCCTAATCGAAAAGAAAAAGCAAGGTACACCAAACACTTCCAATTCCAAGGCCTACTGAAGTGTTAAACCTGCAATAATAACAGGGATCAATGGGAATACAAAAGTGCACTGGAACAAGTGATGAAAAAATCACTGTGCACATAAGCTTCTAAACTCCTCAAAAAAGTTTGGAACTTTTAAAACGGCTGTTTGAAATCTATCTCCATATTGTTTCATATCAGTGAAAACATTGTTGTTTCCTGTCAATAATGGCACCTCATTTGTGACAATAACGTATGATCTCCAAGCTAGTAAAAGCCAAGTTTCGTCAGACCGGAGATGTTAAAGGCAGACCCAGAAGTGGCCGCCCAAGAAAAACAACGGTTGCAGAAGACCGGTACATCAGACTGGCAGCGTTTTGAAACCGTTTTTAATGAAACATTGTGATATTCCTTATTCATGTTTACTGATGCAAATGGCGCAGATTTGGTACCAGGCCCGTACGCAATAAAAAGTTCCAAAATTTTAAAATTTGCGAGCGTAGCGCAAAAAGCAAAAAAATCTGTTTTTTACGCTTTTTTGGACAAAAAAGATTCAAATTTTGGGTAAAAAGTCCACTTTTTCAAAATCAGCACCCCCAAATGAAATCCTGCATGCGTACCGTGGGCCTGTTTGGCACATTTTATTTGATGCCTCTTTGTCTTTCAAAGACAGTTAGGCCTACTCAACCATGGAACAAGTTATGGTCACAAATTTGGTGTCATATTTGGCAGGAAAGAACAATGTTTGTATTGATATGAAACCGTTTTGGAAAGTTTCCAAACTTTTTTTGAAGAGTTTAGATTATGAATAATAAATAAGTGGCGTATAAGTTGACTGTTACAGTCCCGGGGCAAAGGTTATAATAAGGGACGCACCAGTAGATATTATCGGGGGGGGGGGGCTAGGGAGGGTTTTTGGTTGTTGTTTTTTAACTATGCCCACCAGTGAGAAAAAAAAATTGCCCACTAGCGAGTCGAAAAAAATGCCTTACTGGTGCCTAAAAAAAACCTCCCTACGCAACTCTGTATTGAAAAAAGACAACATCGCCACTTCGCGGCGAAAAAAAAACCTTTGCCGCCAAAAATTTTGCCTGAAGGTCCGTTCATAGGGAGTTAAGGTCCGTTCATACTACCACCGCATTTGCGATGCGTTGCTTTACTGCAAACTACTACATTGCGATATCGCAATAAAGTTAAATACATTTTAACTTGGAAATGCGACGAGTTGCGTTGAGTTGCGGCAAAAAGTAATCGATATATCGGCATCGCAAACAACGCATCGCAAATGCGGTGGTAGTATGAACGGACCTTTAAGGTCCGTTCATACTACCACCGCATTTGCGATGCGTTGCTTTGCGGTGCGGTGCGTTGCCGCACTGCATCGTACTGCAAACTATTGCGTTGAGTTGCGGCAAAAAGTAATCGATATATCGGCATCGCAAAGCAATGCATCGCAAATGTGGTGGTAGTATGAACGGACCTTAACTCCTAGCCCCCCCCGATAATATCTGATGGTGCTTCCCTAAGCTATCGGTAAGCTATGCACGCGGGACTGCACGACATTTTTATTCACAACGTACACGGTAATTGCCCTGCTGGTTGGACTCTCTATAGCGTCTCTATATAGGCCTACAATACCGGGTGAGTGTCGCATTTCCTTAAAATGACAAAATCTTCAGGTACTGGAAGGAGGGGGAGTCATATGTCAATTGATCCAAAACAGGCATTCTAAGCGACCAGCTTTTTCAAGTTTTAATTGTTTATCATCCACCATGTACCAGTATAGGCCTACGTTCGATCGCATCATCGAGTAGGCCTACACTATAATACTGTTCACGTTGATACATTGACACCTTCAGAGTGTTTTTGAAAAAGTTGTGTCATGTAGTCAAAATTTTGTATTTTGACAGTGCCTGACAAGTGGCGTACATTTCTTTTTGACATTGTTTTGTGTGGGGGTTTTTTTGGGGGGTGGAAATATTTCTTGGAAGTATAGTGAATCCAGCACCTTGGATAAGTTAATAGTACAAATGTCCACGAAGCGCGCGAAAATTTTTCCCATATTGAAGCTAAACTGATGGTGAAATATGGTGCAAAATTGAATAAATGCGCGCGAAGTGCGCAAAGATTTGCAATTTGGGGGATAAAATGGCCAAATATGAGGTTAATTTGGTCATAAACCCACATACAGATACAGGCGTCAACATTGGGGGGATGATTGTATGGACCGCCCCTGCAAAACATTGTGGGATTTAGGGCCTACATCCACCCCACCCCCAATACGCCTTTGCTGACACAAGAAAGTGTCAGCAGCGCAAAATTTGGACAGTTTCCTTTGTCAAAAAATGGAACAATACGTAATTTTGACATCTCTCTTCCAGTCTAACTGTTAAAACAACGACACAACAATGTTCATTTCAGGATCTCTGCAAGGAATTAAATATGGCACCTAAGATAGTAGTCATCACTGGTTGTTCCTCTGGTATTGGTTTGGAAACTGCTGTGCACTTGGCAAAGGACAAAGAAAACCGCTTCAAAGTGTATGCAACAATGAGGAATCTGACCAAGAAAGATCAGCTAGAAACCGCTGCTGGATCTACGCTGTATAAAACTTTGTTTATTCGTGAGCTTGATGTCACCAAAGAGAATTCAATCGTGGAAGTTATTGATAAAATCAATAAAGAGGAAGGCAGGGTGGATGTTTTAGGTAAGAATCATCAATCTTGATGTGGTTTCAAACTGCTCAAAAGTTTCACTGATATCAGGGGCTGTCCAAAGATGAAAATGCAGCACTTTTTTTTTTTGGGATTAGAAAAATATTATCACATTTTGCCAAATGATACATAGCTAAATACTAATCCTTTAGTTAGTTACTATAGTAATATTACTTGCAATTAAAGTCAAAATTGAATTTTTTTGCAAATTTTGGAAATAAGGGCCAAAAACATGAGTTTTAAGGATTTATCTTTCGTATACAATCAATTAAGCCCAATGACTTATACTAAGACTTTTCCATTCCTTGTCTTTCATTGGAAATTTAAATTTCTTAACTCTTCCTTCTTTCACATCCTCATCCGGGATCCTCATATGTCTTTTCTTTGTCACTTTCGGTTTTATTTATTGTTCTTTGCTTCTTTCTTCGAACTACAAGTACATGTATATTATTTTTATTTTTACTTACTTGTTCCTGCTATTTCTTTTCTTTCTTGGTTTTGTATCTTTATTTGCCATTCTTGGGGTTTTTTTTCTGATGAAAGTGGTGAAAAATGTTTTGAGAAAGAAATGGAAAAGCGATTTGTTCCGGGTATACTTTATAGCTCTTTGGTCTTGTATCATTTGTTTTCTTTGGTCCAAACATTTTGCGTTTATATCTTTCGTTTTACAAACTGAACATTTATCATGAATCAGGGATTTCCTGATTCTGTTTCTATTTTCTTTGCATTAACGATTAAATATTCAACAATATGTTTTCTTTTCTTTCATGCTTGGACAGGCCCGTACGCAGGGGGGATGCGGGGTGCGACGCACACCCCCTCCCCCTTCCCCTTCATTCTCTCTCTAATTTTTATACAGTAAATAATGCAGGAATAACACAAGGAGGTGTGATGGAAAAAGTACCAATGGACCAAATAAGAGCGGTGTATGAGACCAATGTATTTGGTTTGATTCGATTAACTCAAGCAGTTATTCCTGGTATGAAATCTCGACGATCAGGACATATCATCAATGTTAGCAGTGCGGCAGGTCTTGTAGGTAGGCTACATAATGTTTCAGGCGACATCATGCAGTGGCGGCGCTAAGGGGGGTGGGGGTGGAAGGGGGGCATTTCCCCCAACCCATATTTTTCTTGCCCCACCCCCCGTTTTGAGGCAAAAAACCCAAATTTACGCTTTTTGCAGCAATTTTTCGCAAAATTTGTCTATTTTGCCTCCCCCGGTAATTTACTTTGCCCCCCCGAAAAAATTCCTGGTGCCGCCACTGGCAACATGAAGGACACTTTGGCCCCTATGGACTGTTATTAGCATCTTTTAGCTCAGATTAAGACCTCATTCGTTAAAATCGTTCAAAACAAAACAAAACAAAACAAAACAAGGAAGATGCAAATTCAAAAGCTGCAGTTTGCTCCATATTGCATATTGATTTGTAGGCTACACAAAGCGTTCTCGAACAAGACAACTAGCGCCAGTTTTCCATTCAATCATATCGAAAGGTTTGGCTACAAAACCATGAAAACGATTCTTTTATAAACGCATCTAGGCCTATAATACACAGTTTCTATCTCGATACACCTGAGTACACCGCGCCGTGGAGTTATTGCATTTAGCTCGAGAGCCGATAGGCTCGAGAGCTAAATGCCCGGGGCTAAATGCAATAACTTTATGGCAAGTGATATTATCTTGACGAATACATTTGCACGAGTACATTATGCGTCATATACTTTGAGTGTATTAAAACAATAGGCAATATTTATTGCTGCATTCATTGTAGTTTGAATATTAGGGAAAATATCTTAAATTTTAAACGATGAATAGAAACGGGCACTCGAAGTATATAGCATCATAAGAGCTGTGCGAGCTTCTAGACCATGTAGACCCCGGTTCTAGACTCAATCCGAGTTCGGTCGTTCAACATGATATGTCATTGGTATAGCTCCAGTTTGTGCGGGAGTCTGTGGTCTCACGGACTTGGCAAGCCCGAAAGTAGAGATAGTGTTTTTAAAAGTGCTGATATGATCATGAGGGAGCAAAACTTAGATTGCCTTGGACAACTAAGGTTAATTTTCAAGCTCATTTTTTTAGTTCTTGTATACACTTTTATCATGTTTATAGGTAATATGCCATTCACTGAAATTTACACATCAAGCAAGTTTGCAGTTGAAGGGTTCTCTGAATCTATTGCACCATTATTGAAGAAATTCAATATCAGGTAAATTTTGAATTGTATCAGACTTAAGGGCTCGGTCGCCCACCTTTGCACAGTATTTGTTGTGCGACCTGAGAGCACATCAGACACACCAAATTACATTCTGAATGCGAGG
The DNA here is from genome assembly GCF_039555335.1 of Amphiura filiformis. Lineage (NCBI taxonomy): Eukaryota > Metazoa > Echinodermata > Ophiuroidea > Amphilepidida > Amphiuridae > Amphiura > Amphiura filiformis. The sequence goes on from NC_092636.1 coordinate 16,096,375, forward strand.
AATGTCCTGATGATATCAAATAATTTAGATGTTTGAAATTCGCGATACAAATTTTATGGCAAATTATTAAAGCGTTAGAAAGTGTATGTAGCTGGGATGAAAAGCCGACCATCATATGAACATTGTAACCTCTTGTATTAAAGATATACATGAAGTGGGGGTGCTTATGCCTATTTGTTCCAGGAAAATTGTGGGGGCGAATTAAAGACGCTAAACGCCCTATAGTTATAATAATGTTCTGCTTGGAGTGAAAGGCTGCTGAATTTGACTACTTTGATGGGCAATTTTTGAAGACTCCGTCTGACCATGAAAGAGATGCATCACAAAGTTGCTATTTGGCTCCGATGTAAATTATATAAACATGTTCAATTTGACGTAAGATTCAAATTTCTGGTGAACTGTCCATCATGTCCATCACGTTGTCGTCCAGCCATGGATGGGGCGCTATTTTGGGACCAGACGTTTGTGGGTCCAACTTTGGGGCTCTACCTATGATTTCCTTATTTGTTGGTTCCTAAGACTATAATTGCTCAGAAATGTACATATGTGCCTAAATATCACATACTTGTAATTAGAGCATACCGTGACCCTCCCATTTTGAAAATATGTGACCTTGAAAATTGGAAAAAGTACTGCCGTGTGGCACAAATGTGGATTTTCAGGCACATACATGTATTTATACCCCCCCGGGGGCACTCAACTTTGGAGGTGACGCGTATGTAGGGCTGTTAAGACCCCTTTTTCAGCATCGCTGTCACCCAAAGACCCCATATTTTTTACGAACACATGCTCGCTCCGCGCTGTCACCCGAAGACCCCCTATTTTTCCATTTGATCTGTCACCCAAAGACCCTTACAAGTTCAATTTGAACAGCAACTTTCATTTATCACTGATTTTGTTACTTATTTTGAAAAAATAAAGAAATTTGAAGCCATTTAGAACTAGAAATTCGATTTTCGAGGTTTTTGTGACGCTGTTTTGGTTCTCACCCAAAGATTCCATTTAAAAAAGGTCATGTTCTCACCCAATGACCCCATATTTTTTACCGTGTTGCTCTCACCGAATGCCCCTTAGTGCGAAAGCGCCAGCCCTACACCTATATCCATTTCAAATTGAAGTGCCCCCCCCCGGGTATACCCCTAACATGCCTAAGTCAAAAACTACGCAATCAGTTTTCGATGGAAGATTCGAAAAATATGGGGAAAAGTTACCCAGAATACTAATTTTGAGCCTGGTACAATGTACCTGCTTGCATTCAGAAAATATATGAGTCTTCAAAAATGTCAAAAATCAGTGACGCGACGCACGACACCGAAAGAGGGGGGGGTCTTGACAAATCTTCAGAGGGCCATATCTTGAAAACGATTTGGAGTACAAGGCCAAACTAGTGTGTGTGTTCATTCTGGCCCTAAAACAAAATTTAGGGGAGTTTCATCAAAATCTGAGGGGGTTACCTGGCAACTTCCTTGAAAAGAGGGTCAGCGATGACTCTAAAGTGTATGTAGCTGGGAGGAAAAGCCGACCATCATTTGAAATCTTTGTCCTTTTGTATTGAAGATATACATTTTCCCCAAAAGCAACAAAAGACCTACACATTTTTGGTCTTTTTGGCAAAAAAAAATGCTTATCTTCAATACGAAAGGTCAAAATTTTCAAATGATGGACGGCTTTTCCTCCCAGCTACATACACTTTTTAAAAGTACATAGGCCTATCATTAGATTTATAATGTGTACTTCGAGGACTGTTAAAAAGGCCTATCACAAAATATTTTTAAAAAAATTTAAAAATAATTTGCCATAAAATTTGTATTAAATCGCGAATTTCAAAAATCAAAATGATTTGATATCAGAGGGACATTACTCATTATTTTAGTATGTAATTTTGTGTGTCGGATTTGCTCTCAGGTCCCACATGACATGCGAACACGTCGCTATAATCTGAGCCTAATTGTCATTTATTTTAGTGTGAGCGTGATCGAACCGGGGCCGGTTCATACTTCAGTCTCTGCTAACATGGCTCTCAACAAAACCGGTAGCTTCAGGTTTGAAGATCTGGATCCCGACGTGGACGAGTTAACCAAACAATATTTCAAGGCAACGTTTACCAATACTGAATTTATAAAACAAATGAAGTCAATAGTAAGTAGGCCTATATAAAGTCTTGAATTCGACGTCGGACGACCACGATGATGTTGTTGTTGTTGTTGTTGTTGTTGTTGTTGTTGTTGTTGTTGTTGTTGATGATGATATGATTATGATGATGGTGATGACGATGATGATGATGACGACGATGATGATGGTGATGATGATGATGATGATGGTAGGCCCTAATGATGATGATGATGATGATGATGATGATGATGATTAGGGATGATGATGATTAGGGAGGATGATGATGATGATGATGAAGATGTTGATGGTGGTGGTGATGGAGATGATGATGATGGTGATAATGATGGTGATGACTTATTGTAGATTTTCAAACAATTCAAGCAGATGCTCTATTTTTGCCAGTATAACATCATTTACTGTGACAGTACCAAATAGGCCTAGATGCCCTATTTATTAAAATAAAGCGGAAACACTGCATATGCACGGCTGCAAGCTCATACATTTGCTTTGATTTTTCAAATTTTAGATGCAAGCCGGAACGGAGATAGCGAACATCATCCAAGACGTCATCTTATCAGAAGAACCTCATCTCCGTTACCCCACCTCAGATGCCGTCAGGGAATTGGCAGCGATGAAATATACTGATCCTTCTGGAGATTCGATTGTTCAAAGTATTACTGCGCAACAACAATGGAAGGAGTGAACTGTTCTTGTCTTATAATAAAGCCAAAAAATGATTGTTTGCTTGGCCTCCACAACTTTTTCAGAATTGGGTCGGTCGGTCGGGATTATTTTTTTCTCTACTGTATACCACTTCATTCATGTTTTTAATACAGTTTAGAAGTGTGTAGAAACTGTAAAAAAACTGACTTTTCAGGATGTCAAAAATGTTGAAAGAACAACTTTTTCTGGAATTTCCAAAGTTAGGGTCGGTATTCATTTGTACAGTAAAAAACAAAAAAAACAAAAAAAAAACAGAAACAGATTTTCCAGATCGGTCGGTGGCATGGAGGACAAGCAAACAATCTTTTTTTTTTTTTGGGGTGGGGGCCTAATTGCGACAAGGCGACTTTATAGCATGTTCGTGCAGTGAGAATAAAAATCCGTGTAGTGAGAATGAAAAATCCGTGCTTAAAATATTTCTATACTAGTTTCAGCCCGACAAATAACCAAGAAATTAAAGAAGTTCCTCTATAAAGTAAGACTGATCGCAAACATTCATTTTGTGGGGGAAAGCTTCGGACAAAATTCGCAACAGGCGTGGGGCAGTGGACCCAGACGTCTTTACCGGACAAGTCAGGTCCATCTAAAGGATAAATTGACCAGAACTGCCCAGTGGCGTAGCTGCCGGGGGGTGGGGGGAAGGGGGGGGCAATTGCCCCCTGGCAAAAATTACCTATTTGGGCCCCCGCCCCCTAGCGCAAGGAAAAAAGAGAAAAAAGGAGAGGGAGAGGAAAAAAGAGAGGGAGAGGAGGGGAAAGAGAGGGGGAGAGGAGGGAAAAGAGATGGGGACTCCATACGATATGCAATACCACATACGATTATTATCAACAAGCCTGGCAAAAATTGTCTATTTGGGCCCCCGCCCCCCTAGTGCAGGGAAAAAAGAGAAAGGAGGGAGAGAGAGGGAAAAAGAGGGAAAGAGAAAGGGGGAATAGGCCTACGATATGTAGTGCCAAATACTCGACAATATAGGCCTACTTGACTTCTTGAAGACAAAAATATAGAGCAGTATATTGACTAAAACAAATAAACAACCGCCCCAAGTCGAAAAAGGTGGTCAAGAAGGCTGTGTCCGACATGTTTCTTGTATTGCATGTCCCAACCGAACATTTTCAGTATCGACACAAAATTGGCCGATTTGGTCATTTACCATTGAGCTATTTCAAACTTAGGGCCGGATTTACCATTAGACCAGATGGGTACGGGTCCAGGCCCCTAAAATAGCCTAAGGTATGTTCCCCAAAACACCATGTTTTGGACCGAAATATGGCAACATTGCAAAATTTTGCGCGCTTCGCACTGGCCTTTACGTAAAATTTACCTTCATTTTGGGCTAAAATTGTCTGAAATTGGACATTTTTAGCGCGCTTCGCGTGTACTTTAACCAGGAAATTAGCAAGAATTATGGCCAAAATTCATTTCTATTAAGACCAAATTAGTAATAAAAAGCTAATTTTTCTCGTGGAGCGCGCAATTTCTTTGAAAAGGTAATAGGCCTAACCCAGTTTACCATTTTCCCTCTTGGGCCACTGTATTGCCAAATTTAAACTTATTTCCTTTGTTTTTTATTTTCCTTTGATATATTTGAAAGTACTTTTCTCTGAAAGTACACTTTCTTTTCGATGGGGGTGCGTCGCACCACCCGCACCTACCTACCCCCATTTTTGTTTGGTGGATTTGGGCCCCCCCCCATACAGGCTTCCCCCCCCCCCCCCGGAAAAAATCCCAGGTACGCCACTGGAACTGCCCTGTGTATATTCGTTTTTAGACCGCTAAACAGCTCTAAACCCTCAATAATTTGGGGCAAAATAGTGTAATATAGCAAATTGCCCTGTATTAACGCAACATATCACCTTTATTTTGGGCTATGCGCTCCGTGCGCAATTGTCCTACATGTAGTAAAACGGGCCAAAGATTATGACCACCCACTGCCCACCAAAGATGGGCCACTGGGGACAACACACAGTGTCATCGCCCCGATATCTTCATGGCAGAAATCGTCATGGTAGGTTGAATCCACAGCCACGCATGGCCATTTTGTTCCGACTTGTTTAATAGTTTTGAGACGCATAATGGGCCGAGGGACATCCGACTAAGGCTACTGACAATAGCCTGGTAACTGACCTCTCTCTGTGTGAGTGAGCATGGTATACGCCATGAGGTCAACTGCTTTTAGACTGCGCTGCGCTATAGTTCGGCACATATAAATTCAGAATTTTTGTCAGTTTTTGAGCTCAATACGCACGGTTCTTTCTCAATACACAAGCTAACGACTATCATATCCTTTCAACACCTATGTTCAAGTGCAAGCAAAAAATATGGCTTCTTTAGAATAAAAAAATTACGGGAGATATTCATCTTTTTCTACCCCGGTATCCAAAGATTTATCGTCTGAATATCAAATCGTGCATAGCACATTCACGTGTATCGATCCTGGGTATTGATTTTAGTGTCGCTGCTGTACCAAGTAATTATTAACCAGGCGATGTCGGTGTGCAACTACTCCTCTTTTCGCCAAACGCCAAGTGTTTCTGAAATGCTGCTAAAATAAGAAAACTTTTAATGCTAATTTATTGCACATTCTAGGGAAGCGTGGTTACCTTTTTTAAATAGCCGAGTGAGAGGATTTTCAATGAAATATTTTTTGTGTCAAAATTGAAGCATCCAATATGTATAAAAGAATGTATGAATATTTACTGCACATCATATATAACGATTCGTGATACCCAATTGTGGCACATTTGATGTCGTTTAAGAGGCAGAGAATTTTATTTCAACTTGCCAAAATATATTTTTAATTAAGCGAGAATAAGGATAGAAAAACCTTCAATTCTATGTAAAAATTACATTAGAGCCCGCCAAAGATTACTGTTTCGTTTTTATGGTAATCTAATCTTATATTTTGTTTTATATAAATGATAAAAACATCGAACTTGTATACAAGAAAAATGGTAAAGGCTTCAATATTATACTGAGCCACATGTATATACGAGCACGTGCGAGTCAAAATCGATATAATGTATTGTCCATGTAGAGGCCCATTTATTGTCGGATTTCTGTATGTAGAACACGCAGTTAACAACAATTGAGCGCTATTAATACACATTAATGTTTTTAAGCAAATAAAATTCCAAAATATGGTACGTTTTCTGTCTTTGCTTGTCACGTGGTAAGCCTATGTTGAAGTTGCGATTATATGTTCAAAAAAGTTTCAAGATGGATACCAACAAGTCATGTGGCCGAGCGGTTTAAGGCGCTAGGCCCATTCAGAATTCACGATAGCGGTGCGGCGTGAGTTCGAGCCCCACCTCTGCCAAACTAAATTTCCTTTAAAAAAACAACAACATCATATTATGTTAGGGAAATGTGGCTGGGAGAATTTATGTATGACGAAGAGTGGTGTGGTGTTTACCGGTTATGGGAAGTAGGGACCTAAAAAGTAGGTAATTGCTTGGGTATAACAAAGTGAAGAAAATAAGTCAGTGGGTAAGAATTTTGAAAGAACCCGGTCATTTGGTACAACATCTTGAAAAAAAAGGGGTCATCAGGTAGAAAATTGCAACAAAAAAGTGGCGGTCAAAATTCTATATTGATTTCCTGATTTGACAAATGGACAATACAAATTTGCTGAAATGAGAGAATTAGAAAATGTCCGTATTATTTTATGGAATTTTAATGAGAACATTCTAGAAAAAAAGTAGTACCAGTAATTTAGGTAGCCAAACCTAAAAATAATAAACACCCCGTTAAAAGGGAGTGCCCAGGCCATATGAAAGTCACATCGGACTGCCCCCTCCCCTCCCGGCTTCCCCAACCTCTGCTCCACATGGAAGACTAAGCATATTAAAACACAGGTCTTCTGATCAGTCAAGGATATGGTGATGTGATAGACTGTCCCACAGTCTCGGTTCCGTCTCTGGGTAAATTAGAGCTAAAACCACCTTCTCCTTCACTCTATAGAATAATACCAACACACTATACTAAGCCCTAACTGCCAGCAACAAAGTTATAGTGCTCCTGGAGCACTTGTGTGTCGACGAGGCTCAACTTGTTTATTTTTTTTAAATAATAGCTCTCCTAATCCGAGACTGTTACATTTTGAATAGAAAAGTCCCTTCCAAATAATTATCAAGCTATGTAACGTGACTGTTGCGTCAATTATGATGGTGACATCGATGGTCAAAAAGGGGGTCTTAACAGCTCTACATACGCGTCACCTCCAAAGTGGGAGTGCCCCCCCACCGGATTTCAGCACATCACATCAAAACTCCCATTGGGCGCCCCATTCCTTTTTTAAAGGATTTTTTTAAAAAGTTGAGTGCCCTCTCGACCATGTCGAAAAATACGAAGCTATGGATTTTAACATCAGTTTGGTTCTGTAGTGCCCAGTGCGTTGAAAGTATAGGGGGCCTATATTGGAGGTCAAATTCAAGCCATACAACTAGCTCGTTCACGTAGCGTTTTCGTTGTCCCACTGGCCTACATACAATAACGTAGATTGCCTGGCGATCGGAGTGTTATCGTCAGAGCACCTCGGACTACCATACAACCTGCAGGTGCAAGATACGTACAGGTATGGAAGTGCAGCAATGATTTAAATAGCGTGCACAATATTTTGTTATTCACAACGTACTTGCATGCCCTTTGGGTTTATTTTTTAAAGCAATCTGTGTTGTTCAAAACGGATACCATTGGATACCGGCGGAAGAAGACTTGAGCTCTAGCTTCTGTATATAAATACGGGTGAGTGTCAAATTTGTAGTCCTCTGACAAAATTTCCACATTTTAAGCCTGAAATATGTATATATCAATGTATTTCTGCATGGCTGAAACATAATGCAGAAATAGTAGGGCCTATGGCAAATCAACGACACACAAACAGTATCTGTATTTTGTCTTGTTGAAGTATGCCAGGCAAGTTTTAAATATTAAACCACATGCGGAACTCGGTATCCGTCTTCATTAACAGCTTCATTGATAGTCAGTCATTTTAGAACCCCGGATTTTTTTTAAAATCGCAAATATAAACACTAGCTAGTGGCAAATGGTGGTCATAGACCATAGACCACAAACCTAACTGGGCGTGTTGGTGTTGTGGAGGTATCTGACCCCTACAAATGTTCCACCGAGTTTAAGTCCTGTAGGCCTACTCCTTACAGATGTCCAGAAAATGCAATTCTAAGATTTGACCCCAGGTGACCTTACCCCTGAATGAATGTTGCAAATTGTTCCCCTGGTCACAAGGTTTGTTGTCACCGAGTTTGAGCCTCGTACCACTTACAGATGTCCAGATAATGCAATTCTAAGATTTGACCCCAACCCGTGAGTTGACCCCTGCAAACTGTTCAAAACTGTTTCCCTGTTCATGAGGTTTGTTGTCACCGAGCCTGAGCCTCTTATCCCTTACATATGTCCAGATAACGCAATTCTAAGATTTGACCCCAGATGACCGTTGACTTGACCCCTGCAAAATGTTTCGACATGTTCCCCTTGTCACGAGGTTTGTTGTTACCGAGATTGAGCCCCGTACCCCTTACAGATGTCCAGATATTGAAATTCTAAGATTTGACCCCAGCTGACCTTTGACCTGAACCCTGCATAATGTTCCGAAATGTTACCCTGGTTATCATCATCTCAAGTTTATTGTCACCGAGTTTGAGAACCATACTCCTTACAGATGTCCAGAAAATGCATTTCTAAGATTTGACCTCAGCATGACCTTTGACCCAGCCCCTGCAAAATGTTCCCCTGGTCGTGGTATTTGTTGTCAAGGAGTTTGAGCCCCATACCCCTTACGGATGTCCAGAAAATGCATTTCTAAGATTTGACCTCTGCGTGACCTTTGACCCGACCCCTGCAAAATGTTTCCCTAGTCGTGAGATTTGTTGTCAATGAGTTTGAGCCCCATACTCCTTACAGATGTCCAGATAAATGCAAGAAGCATTTTGAAGGTAGTTGGTTATATACCGGTAATGCCCCCTTAATGACCTTTGACCCGAATTTTTTAACACCCGAATATTTTTACACTCTACGGAAACTTGATAAAGCCGATACATATGTGCAAGTTACATAACTATAGGGTGTAACACGTAGGAGGAGAAGTATTTTGAAGTTTTGTTGCTAGAAAAAGAAAGAACGGATAGGAATAGGATTAGAGTACCTAGCTGGTGGTGTAAACCCCCCAGCTAGGTAATATAATAACCGGATATGTGTCCGATATTTGAAGAGCTTATTTCCAAACCGTGCTAAGTCCACAAAATAATACATAATAGAGAGATTGCGATGTTCCAAACGCAGCACGTGAACCGTACGTTTTCACGTACGTTTTTACGTACGTTAATACGGTGTTAAATATTGCTTGTCTCGGTTCCAAACTGGATTGTGCTCATTCGTCACGAAGGAGAACAAGTCGGTTGGAATAAAGACTATAAATCTGATCTAATCTAATCTAGGTCGATAGAGGGCATAGTGATTGAAAAATTAATAGTAAGTGCAGGCTACTGACCATGCGCGTATTTTTTTTGGGGGGGGGGGCTTTGGGGGCGCCAGCCCCCCGGGGTAAAAGCAGGGGGCGGCCAAAATAAAGGGGCGGCGGAAGAAGAAGGGCGGCAAAAACAGGGGCGGCAAAAACGAAGGGGCGGCAAAAAGAATTAGTGAATACAAAAGGGCGGAAAATTTGATAAAGCATAAAAATTTTTTGAAAAAATGGTACTATACATCAAAATGTGCTGCCTTTAGGGCGGTAGCGCCTGAAACCCTTTTTTTTTTTGCTCTTCACTTTTCAAACGACCGAGAAAAAATTAGGTCAACCTTTTCGGGCTGTTGAGGAAGGGCGGCAAAATTGAATTTTCTTCAGCCCCCGGGGTTGGGGCGGCCACGGTACGCCACTGCTGACTATCTGCCTAATTCAAACAGCCCGCTTTTGAATTTGACTAAAATTTTGACTTAACATGCTGCTTAATCTTAATTGTATTTTTGTTCTCCCCAAATATTATAGTTGCCCAAAAACATATATTTTGGTAGATTAAAAATCACTACATCCATATATATCATGACATGAATTCAAAATGAGACTTTTTCGTCCTGAAAATTGGGCGCGTTGCATGAACTTCGACATAAGGTAAAATCAACATATTTCAACGTAGCATCTGCGTTTTATACCACATTGGAATCCAAAATGGAAAAATCGCAATGTCATTTTTTGTACGCAAAGTATCACACACATTTCAATGGGCAATCTCTGCGTATGGACATCGCGTATAAATTTAGTCGATTTTCAACACATCGCTGTACCTTTATTATAATGTCAGATTTGTTACAAACAAAAAGGATCATAATAGTAATTAGACTTTCCTTCGTATGTTCATTATCATTGACTGTCATATTGTGAAATGGACAAATTTTGTGCATTTTCAACGATGTATCTACGTTTATTTCGCACGTGGAAAATCTTTAAAACTAGCTAAATACGTGACCTCGCTTTGATACAGGAGAGTGGTTTTGAATATCAACGTACGTCCGATACCTACGTTTGGAAATCGCAATCTCTCTAATGTCTGATTTTATACCTGTGCGATATTGCTATGGGTTGTGATGCTATAGGTATTATAGTTTCAGTTGGATGCACCAAAGCAAACAGTGGATGGACACACAGTAACAATACTGGGTGAGGCCTTTGATTCCCAAATGAGAACAACTTAGTCTGCATATTGTTAACCAGCATTGTTGTAGTAAACAATGGCTTGTTGATGGTACAATTCATCATGCTCATTGTTGCTAATGTCAATCTTGTCAAAGTATAAATTGTGATTGTATCACTGTCACACAAGTAAATGAGTAGACTATGCCATAGTCGATTTTTGATAAATAAAAATGTTATTAATCATGATGAACGCATTCAGTGGAACTCGAAATTATACTGATATTTAGTAGGCCTACATCAAAATACTAGTATAAAATGGTTATGAAAAAGTTTAGGCTATATAATTATATTTGTGACAGTAAAAGTAAAGTATAGGCCCTACGTAGGCTTATATTATTGAATGCAACATACCGGTATCATAATGGCATAATTATAACTGTGATTATAATGACACTTCAATACTGAACAATTCTAATTTTAGAACAAACAGAGGGCGTACGGTGACTGAAAAGATCAGTTGTGAAAATCTATCAATTGTGCACTCATTAATTAAATCAGAGTTTTAAGCTTAAATGTAATAGCCAGAGTAGTGCACAATTGGCAAGTGGACTACGGAGAAGTCTAGTAAATGAGAGACTTGTGATTGTGAACTTAACACGGTTTGGAAATAAGCTCTTCATTTGCTAAGCTATTATATACTTATGGTCTTCTCTACACTAATTGTTTACTTTATTACTCTATCACTGAACGAAAAGCGGTTGGAATTTGACCAATGAGGTACATGTAGTAGCGCTTTTCCCATCGCTCTACCTCACTGGGTAAATGCCGATCGCTGTCGCTCAGCTATGTAGTATAAATTTAGCTTTAGATGTTATGAGTGCAGGCAAGTTATGCCCCTCTTTTTAATACGCTGATTTTTGGGTTTCTGAACAAAAGAGAAACCAAAACTTATAATTTGAAACGAGAGACCGAGGAGAGTAGATCGACCTATTGTCAAAATTTCGTAACTTTGACAGTGCCTGTTACAATTTACAAAAGAAAAGTGTCACGAAATTTGGACAGTTTCCTTTGTCAAAAAACAAAACGAGACAATGCGTAATTTTGACACCTCTCCTTCAGTTGAACTGTCAAAAGTTTGTAAACTTCGACACAACAATGTTCATTTCAGGATCTCTGCAAGGAATTAAATATGGCACCTAAGATAGTAGTCATCACTGGTTGTTCCTCTGGTATTGGTCTGAAACTGCTGTGCACTTGGCAAAGGACAAAGAAAACCGCTTCAAAGTGTATGCAACAATGAGGAATCTGACCAAGAAAGATCAGCTAGAAACCGCTGCTGGATCTACGCTGGATAAAACTTTGTTTATTCGTGAGCTTGATGTCACCAAAGAGAATTCAATTGTGGAATTTATTGATAAAATCAATCAAGAGGAAGGAAGGGTGGATGTTTTAGGTAAGAATCATCAATCTTGATGTCGTTTCAAACTGCTCAAAAGTTTCACTGATATTATGGGTTGTCCAAAAATGTACTACCATAGACCATTCCTATAGTTTGCACTTTCCTGCCGTTGGTGGGATGAACATCGATATTACGTATTAAAAACAAACGAAAGCAAGTATAAATAAATAAATAAATAAAATAAATCCTCAAGGTTGCAATTAGGGACCAATCAATTAAAATTAATCTTATAGATTTAAAGATTTCAATTCAAAACCTGTACGATTTAATTTTAAATCCAACACTTGATAGGCCCCTACAATCCCTTATGGTTTATTTTAAATCCATAAAATTTAGAGTGTGATATTTTGGCATATTTGTAAACTTACATGTCCAAACTTACAGCTAATTGGATTCAGCCAAATTCATTCCGTTTTTAGGACAACAGATATAAAAAACGTATAAAAGACGTATAAACTTGTTCTCTAAAATCAAGTATTCTCTCAGCAATTATATAGGCCTACGGTATTCCAATGAGAGAAATGTTGGTGCGTTGGATGTAGCTTTCATGTTTATCCAGGTAAAGAGGTAAAGGTAAAGGAGGCGATCCTGCATATAAACAGTGATCGGCGTGTCCATCTCTCTTTCATTGGCGATTGGGCCAGACTCCTCCATGTAAATGTTGCTATAGGGAGATCGCTACACCTCCACTACAGCGAGTATGTTACCTTCCCTGCAGCATTTAAGAATGCCGGTACCCATTTATACACCTGGGTGAAGAGGAGTAATCGAGATAAAGTGCCTTACTCATAATCACTTTATTGCATCAAATTATAATTATATAGCCGCTTTGAGATCAAACAATTGCTAAAGTTGATGCGTAGCCGAATGGTGATATGAATCAATTTTAGTCGGTTCGAGTCCCCGTGTGGTTGAATTTATTTCTTTTGCTCTTTTTCTCATTTTTTCTTCATTTCTCAAGTAGGGTGAGCAACATAGATTTATTTCATCACATGTAACACATTTTCCAGACGGTGGCTGAAATGTCAATAGATTTTAAAATTTAGAAAATCCCATAGGAAAATTGCCGAAAAACGGCTTGTGCCCCCTCTCTCAGCATCAGGCCCAGTGCCTCCCCCTCACCCCTATCCACCTTCCCCCAGGATGACACACGAATTACGCCAAGTTTCATGTCTCAGAATATGTATATCGATATTCTCTGCATGGCTGTTTCTTTTATTAACTTTACGCCTCTCTGGTAGCAAGGCATGAAAACCTCATATGGTAACCTTAAAATGACCAAAAAACTTTCCTGATAGCAGTTGTTACTAATAATATTTTATAATATTTGACCAAGAATAACCAAAATACAATTTGACGGACATCGTATATTAAGGCTTTAATTTCATGTCATTCTCTCTATATTTTCTTTATACAGTAAATAATGCAGGAATAGCGCACTTGGGTGTAGTGGAAACAGTACCAATGGACCAAATAAGAAAGGTTTACGAGACCAATGTATTTGGTTTGATTCGATTAACTCAAGCAGTTATTCCTGGTATGAAATCTCGACGATCAGGACATATCATCAACGTCAGCAGTTCGTCAGGTCTTGTAGGTAGGCTAAATATAATTTAAAGGTAAATGAAGGAACACTAAGACCGCTGTCATTGGCATTTTTAGCTCATATTTAAGACCTCGTTTTAATCGTTCAAGTAATAAAAACACGATGATCCAAAAACCCAGGGAAGATGTAAATTCAAAAGTTGCAGTTTGCTCCATTGCATATTAATTTGTACACAACAAGTGTCGTGCTTTCCATTGATTAGAACATAAATGTGCAACTTTTGATTTCGTTACTTCCCTGGGTTTTAGATTTTGACATTATTTGTCTTTGTTTACGATATACAGGGTTTTCATTGCATTAGCCTATCGGTATTTCTCTAGTGCATTAACCGTAGAACTCAGTACTGAGCCATGTTTTGTAACACAGACTACTATTGGCGCGGTTGTTGCAACCCCCCTAATTTTCAATTATAAACGTCATATACCGTTGATATCAAAATAAGTACAAACATTCCCCACATAATGTCGCTATGACGTCATAATGTGAGGACGCCCATGCAAAAAATGCGATTTCGCTGAATTTTCTCCTGAATATAAAAGGAAATGAATATTTCCACATAACATAACAAGTAAAAGGTCAGCATCTCTTGTAATTATTTCACAAGAGCGAAATGAAAATCATTGGAGCCTCACCATCGTCCCTCTACTCTATGGTCATCTTTGCCAGTCCTACCCCCGGGTAATGTGCTGGTGTAAAAATGTTATCACTAAAATGAGCGCAAACAGTGGATCTACGATTAGCTTAGGTCGTTCGGGTGTAAACATTGTAAACGCGTGCGGTTTTTTTATGACGGATAAAACTGTATCTTAGGGGGTTGGTACACGGTACAGGGTTATACTATTATGTAGGCCTATATTAGATATACATATTATTTAGCCTTGTCCAAAGCTTAAGTTTCTTAGCACTTGAACCCTATCACAACTTTCGGGCTCGCCAAAATCATGAGGGCCAGAGACTACGGCTACCAATGACCGTGGATTCTACAGTCCCGGTCTACAGTGTGGTCCAAAAGGTTTATTTCGCCAGGAAAACTCCGGTAATAACAACATAGTCACCATAAAAAACGAATAAAAACACCGTCTCTCAACACGCGATATTCAAAATTCCCGGTCGCCGAAATTGTCGAGCGCAATGACGTCCCAGAATTACAAAGAGGGCTGACGACAATTGAACTGACACAAATAACCATTACGTCATTGCACTTAGACAATTTCGGCGCGGGAATTTTGACTATCGCGTGTTGAGAGCCGACTGGTTTTTTTTTCGTTTTTATGGTCAACATGAGTTTGTTTTAAATAAAACCATGTGATTCGTGCTTAATAATTATTTTTCTAAAATAAGACATAATGCTGTAATTGCCGGAGACCCCCTTTAACTCTCTTCACGCGGGTGTCGACTGCACAGACGACAAGTTTTAAAAAAAATTTAAAAATTCAAAAATTTCAGAAATGTAAATTTTCATGACCATATTTGGAATTAGCATGAAAAATGCAACAAAATGAGTACAAACAAGCCTAGTATTGATTCAGTAGTTCTTAAGATAGCTCTTGATATTTTGAGAAAATATTTCAAAACTTGAACTTTTTCCATTGAAGCACGCAGAGCATTAACATATGGTCGAATCCAACCAAAAGTGTCCACGGGCCAAAAATAAAAGTCCGAAATAAAAATGTCTCCACAATGTTTTCCTTTTGCCCATTGATTGATGACATATTGGCCTTATAGGAACCAAAAGTGCCATTACTAATCTTGAAAAATAAATCCAGGACGTGTGATAGTAAATGAGATATCAAAACCCAATGTTACCTACGAATACCACTAGGATGCTTTCACTATCGCAATACTAATCAACCTAAAACAAATGGAATATTCCCATTGATGCTTTTTTTTCGTGTAATGTAGACCACAGGGTGTCAGGAAAATGCTAGCTCAACCAGAAAATATTTGTTTTTATTTTTATAACGCGATCAATATGATCTTAGTCAATTTATGCTAGTTTATTTTTGAAAATGAAGTTTAGGTCAGTTTCTGTATTTTATTTATCAAATGAGTATGAATCAATTTACACATTGTATAAGAACGAGTAGGATATATGTTTTCAAGAATATTAGGAATTATAAGCATACACCTAACGCTTTATACAATGAAAAGGTGAACAAACCCGGGTATTCGTAGGTAACATGAGCGATTTAACAATATCTATATTGAGTTTAGAGGTTTAAAGTTTGCTATTATGGTAATGAATTAATAAAATGGTAGTTTTAGATCTCTTTCAGATGGTACGTCCAAATGAATAAATGCTATTACCTTAGATCAAAATTTTTTGATGCTTTTAGCAAGATTTTGACCACTTCATTTTGATATACAAGTAGTTAATCAGCAATTTTACATAATAAATAATTGTTGAATGAATCCGTATATGGGTAATAATAGTGTCCTGGGGTACCGCTTAAATTTTTGACAATTAATTTCCATTGGTAGCGACACTTCATTACACATGTCATGTATTATGCTGTATTCGTAAGTAACATTTCAGTATTTGTAGGTAAGAATTAGACTTTTGGTGGATATCCCAATCAAAACTTCATTTTATAAAGCACTTTGAATGTATCATTTTCTTTATGTGCGTTTATTGATACTTTAGACCCTATCATGTATTAATAATGTCGTTTCACAGCGGTTGAAAGAGTATTGAAGTAAGAAACAAAGGCACTAAAGTGACTTTAATTTGCTTAATTGCACACAACTCGCTTAAAACCGTTATTGCAGACTTGTGAAGTCCATCTTGGAGTCAGTTACGTCTTGTGGCCTTTCGTTTGAGGGCAAATACAATTAGCTTTATACCAGGGTCCATCATTATGTTGTCTAGATCATGAGACAATGAGAACAGTCGTTTTTCCATGGTATTCGTAGGTAACCTTAGCGAAAACGTCAAAAGTTACCTTCGAATAAATCAATTTGGACACAAATTACTCAGACACCAGAAGGTCGGTAAACATTTAAAATGAAGCACACATGACAGTTGACAAATCCAAGTATTTATCCCTTCTAATCTTCTTTGAATCTGATTTTTCTTTCAAATGAGCAGACCGTCGTTTATTTCAGTACATATTTTTCAACAATTAAGCCGTATTCAGTTTTGCATGGTGGGCATGTATGTGAATTCGCAACTTTCATTGACATATTATTTGATAGCAAACATACAGGCCTTCGTTATGTACCAATATGGGCATTGGCATGAATGGCGGTGTTTCACAATACTGTCATGATGTCAAATTGTATTCGTAGGTAACATTCGGTTACCGAAATTTACCTACGAATACTTGCTTTTATTGTTGACATCTCAGAAATATTTAAACGCAGGCTATTGAAACTTGGTAGAAATAAAGAGTGTATTACCCTGCACCTATTGCTTAACTGTTGTTTACTATTCTCTCACTTTGTGGAAATGACACAGCTTTTAACATGTATTCGGAGGTAATGCATATTTTTTACCAAACCTACCTTTGTGCCATTTAGAATTTCTGGCAGCTAAACACAATAATAAAGATGCCCGAATGCAATGCATTTCAGTATTGGACATATCAAAGCTTGTATCAATTGCGCATTTATTAGTGATTTTCATTTTTAAAGATATATCTAGTGCTATGAAAAATTGTATTCGTAGGTAATGTAAAAAATACCACTCAAAAAATGATCACAAAAATTCATAATTATGTACAAATATGTGAAAAATTGAACAGGCAATCTTTAAATACACGCCTTTCAGGAAATCAATTTAGATTCAATCCAATGACTTCTTTTCATAACTGATTTAGACGTTTTAAAAATACTTTAAGAAATATTTTGAAAAATGGGTAAAAATAGCATGTTTTGGGGTCTCTGTGTCTAAGTTTTCACAGAAGGGAGTCTTATTATATATGGCGCGAAGTGTATGATCAAGGCGAATAAACACAATACATAAATGAATGCCAATTGATTAATACTTTTAAGTTATGGCCCTGAACATGCCGTGTACACTTTTCGTTGGATTCGACCATATACGTTTTCCCAACTCGTTTACTTCTTGTACACTTTTATAGGTATGCCATTCAATGCAATTTACGCATCAAGCAAGTTTGCAGTGGAAGGTTTCTCCGAATCTATTGCACCATTATTGAAGAAATTTAATATAAGGTAAATCCGGATAAATTTTGAATTGTATCAGACTTAAGGGCTCGATCACCCACCTTTGCACAGTATTTTTGTGCGACCTGAGAGCACATCAGACACACCAAATTACATTCTGAATACGATCAAATGTCCTTCGGATATCAAATAATTTGGATTTTTTTAATTCGGGATATAATATGCCTACAAATTTTATGGCAAATTATTAAAAAATGCTATATACGTTCTTTTAAGTAGGCCCACGTAGCATTAGATGTATAAAGTGTATAGCTGGGATGCAAAGCCCCGTGTAAAGCCGACCATCATTTTTCCGATTTAAATTGCCTACCATCAAGTTTCCAATTTTGATTAATTTTCGGTCTGGAATTAATTAGAAATTTGCCTTATTCATGCTCCCAACATAATTTTTATTAGTGAAAATGTAAATATCATTTAACATTTTTAAGTAAAGAAAGTGAATAGACCTACTTCAATTCACTTTGATACAAAAAAATGAGTAGAACAAGTCGACTCCTAAAACAAGCTTGACACCCCACGTTTGAAACAGCTTCAGATTCAGATTATTTTATTTTCACATAATCACACATCTTAAAATAATACAAAAATATTTATGAACAAAATCGTACAATGATTGCACATATAGAAATATTTCAATTACACACAACAACCACCACTACCATTACTATTTATAATAATAGTAAATATTAATGATAATGAAAACAATAAAAGAAATATTAATTTTTTTATAATAGTCATGACAGTGGTGATAGTATGAAAAATAATGGTAATACTAGTAATGCCAAAAATAATAATGCTTGAATTAATATCAATAATATTGCTTAAATTAATATATACAATAATGATTTTATAATTGATATTATACAATAATGATTTTATAAATAATATTATACAATAATGATTTTATAAAAATCATCAGGTATCACAAAGTACCGGTATTAAGAAATAGTACCGGTATTAAGAAATACTAACTCTTGATTATCGCATACATGTAATATTTCTGTTTTTACTCTATTGTACAAGTTACTGAAGTTGTTACTTATAAACACTTAAAAAAACACAAAAAACTTTGCATTAATTTGCCTGGTTAATGTATATAAGTGATATTCAAGATGGGTTCCGTGTTGTTTTTTTTTTTTCTGTTTTTTTTTACTGATTTTTTTCTTTCTTGTGTAAATATCTAAACTTATATATTATTTAATGCAAAGGTGATGCATTGTCTTTCAGGCCTTTGGCTTTGTAATGCATCTACCTCATCACATCATTATTTTCAACATTGTTTATTTCTGTTATGCTGATCATGTATGTATTGATGATGATAAATAAAATGAATGAATGAATGAATGAATAAGTTATCATGACAATATGAGTATCACAATCAATATAGATAATATCATTACCCCCCCCTTTTTTTTTTAGCGATGACGTGCGGGCCTTTATCACTTAAGGGGGTGGCGTAAATTTCTTTATATGGTGAGATAAAATTAATGAAAACATTATGAAGTGGAGGAATTAGCGTGTTTAGCTCCCAGATTAAGTTTCTTGAAAAGATTCTGCGATTTGCCAATTTAAAGCTAAATGATCAAATATTAACATTGAACGAGACAAATGTGCGTGAAGCGCGCAAAAAATACAATTTGAAATTAGCGTGTTTAGCTCCCAGATTAAGTTTCTCGAAAAGATTCTGCAATTTGCCAATTTAAAGCTAAATGATCAAATATGAACATTGAACGAGATAAATGCGCGTGAAGCGCGCAAAAAATACAATTTGAAATTAGCGTGTTTAGCTCCCAGATTAAGTTTCTCGAAAAGATTCTGCGATTTGCCAATTTAAAGCTAAATGATCAAATATGAACATTGAACGAGACAAATGCGGGTGAAGCGCGCAAAAAATACAATTTGAAATTAGCGTGTTTAGCTCCCAGATTAAGTTTCTCGAAAAGATTCTGCGATTTGCCAATTTAAAGCTAAATGATCAAATATGAACATTGAACGAGACAAATGCGCGTGAACCGCGCAAAGAAATACAATGTGAAATTAGCGTGTTTTGCTCCCAGTTTAAGTTTCTTGGAACAAATTTTATGGGAAGTGCAGAAAAATTGCCCAATTTCAAGCTAAAATAAACAAATATTTGAACAAGACAAATGGGCGCGAAGCGCGTAAAAATTAGCAATTTGTAAGCAGTGCCTCGCTTCCAGATTGAATTTCATGGAACATGCTCTGCGCGGAGTTTCAAGCTAAAATGAACAAATATGAACATTGAAGGGGGCCCCGGGAAGGGGACAAAATGTGCGCGAAAAGTTGCCTTTGTCGACTTAAAATAGCCTAAATTTGGTGAAAAACATTCATTTGCATAACATTGATGGATGACTGCATGCATGGACCACCACGGATTTACACCTATGGAGGGACACGGGGCAGATATGGCAGTCAGAATTAATAGGTAAATTTTAACGGGAAAATTTTCTGGACACGTGACACCCATGGGCGCAGACATATTAGCATTATGGAATGTGACCCCGAGCACAGCGGGTGTTCTTCCAATGTATTTGAATAGGAAGAATTCCTCCTTTGATGCAAAATAAGTTACTTGTCGCAAGTTAATAATATTATGGTAAGAGTTTCCGTAGATAAATATTTTTTTCCGTAGATAGATATTTTTGAAATTACGTTTTGATGATATTGCAATTGTGAAGAAATTAAGATTACATAATATTTAATAAATTTGCAATGCACAAATTTCTGTCAAAATTGCGGTCAAAAATACTGTTCCAATTCAAAATTACTAAGACTTGAATAGCGAGGTCACCGCCGGGGTCAGAGATCAAGCTCGAGGTTACACTCACATTGATACGCATTGGTCACGTGTCCAGACAATTTTCCCGTGAAAATTTACCTATTTATCAAATTATTGATTCCTCGACTTTTTCCTCGTCTTTTTTATTGTGGTCTTGTTTCATGAAATGTCATGATGTGCAAGGGTGAAAAACTTTACAGTTACACTGATTGCCCATAATAAAGGTAAATATTTCTACATAAAAGGGTCATGGGCTCATTCGTGATTCGCGGGAAACACGTTTCAAGCCAATTCTCATCGTAACTTCATCCAAGCGGTAAAATTCATTTCCCATTTAAAAGTGTTTTCATGATTCCTGAGTAAGGGGCTGTGCAATAATTACGAGCCCTGGTGGGGCGTTGCAAGAAATTTGTGGCGAGCCAAAAAACGGGGGGGGGGGTGCAAGTAATTTTGGTAAACTGAGAGGGGGAAGCAAGCGATTCTTGGAGCGCCTTTTAAATAAAACGCTCTAAAAGGCTCAAGAAAACAGTACGGGTATACAACATGATTTGTTAATAATCGTATGGAACTACACCTATATTTAAAAGATTCCCTCTCTCGAGCTATCTATCTCTCCGTCACCCTCCTCTTCTCTCCCTCTTTCTCTCCCTATTCTCTTTCCTTTCCCTCCCTTCTTTTTCCTTTTTTCCCTGCTCTAAGGGGGCCAAAATATGCAATTTTTGCCAGGGGAAATTGCCCCCCTCCCCCGGCAGCTACGCCATTGCATTAAACAAATTAACATTGATGAACAATAACGGATTTATTAAAATAACATCCGTTTCCTGTACGTAGTGTGACAGGGGCAGTAGACAAACTTAGGTTACGGATCAGTTTTATAATTTTCATTTATTTTAGTGTGAGCGTGATCGAACCAGGGCCGGTTCGTACTTCAGCTATTGCTAACATGGCTCTCAACAAAACCGGTAGCTTCAGGTTTGAAGATCTGGATCCCGGCGTGGACGAGTTAACCAAACAATATTTCAAGTCAACTTTTACCAGTGCTGAATTTAGATACCATATAGAGTCAATAGTAAGTAGGCCTATGTGTAAAGTCTTGAATTCGACGTCGGACGACCACCCCAGCAAACACAAAACGTTTTCGACATCATTCGCAAAAGGTTATAAAAGGTTGTCAGAAAACGTTTAAATGTCGGGTTATATAAAGGGTATATTTAGAGTATAAAACGTTTTCATAACCTTAAAAAACATTTTTAATAATCTACTGCTCAGCAAACAAAAATGTTTTACCGAAAACGTTTAAATGTCGGGTTATATAAAGGGTATAAAAACGTTTTAATAACATTCTAAAAACATTCTTGAAAACTTGATACAAAACATTCTAAACAGAATGTTATTTTGGGGTTGAAAAAATATTTTGCGAAAAATGTTTGCCCAAAATATTTTCAATAACGTTTTAAAAACGTTTTCATGACCTTTATATAACCCGACATTTAAATGTTATTAAAAGGTTTTGAAAAAACATTTTAAGAACATTTCTGTGTTTGCTGGGTTCAAACATTTTAACATAATGTTATTTAAATATTGGCACAATATTTGGCAAAAATGTTTGCAAATATAGTTTACAATAACATTTTTTGAAAACATTTAAAAATATTGCTGTAGTGTGTTTTCATACAAAACGTTTTAAAACGTTTTCATGACCTTTATATAACCCGACATTTTAATGTTATTAAAACGTTTTTACCTAAACCAAAAGCCAAAATATAACTTATTTAAAACGTTTTTAAAACGTTTTTGTGTTTGCTGGGACGTTGTTGTTGTTATTTTGTTGTTGTTGTTGTTGTTGATGATGATGATTATGATGTTGATGATTATGATGTTGATGATTATGATGTTGATGATTATGATGTTGATGATTATGATGTTGATGATTATGATGTTGATGATTATGATGTTGATGATGATGATGTTGATGATGATGATGTTGGCATGATGATGATGATGATGATGTTGTTGTTGTTGTTGTTGTTGTTGTTGTTGTTGTTGTTGTTGTTGAGGATGATGATGATAATGTTGGTGGTTGATGATGATGATGATGATGTCGTTGTTGTTGTTGTTGTTGTTGTTGTTGTTGTTGTTGTTGTTGTTGTTGTTGTTGTTGTTGTTGTTGTTGTTGTTGTTGTTGTTGTTGTTGTTGTTGTTGTTGATGATGATGTTGATGATGATGTGTTGATGATAATGTTGATGATGATGTCGATGATATTGATGATGATTATGGTAATGTTGATGATGATGACGACCACTTTTTGTAGATTTTCAAACAAATCCACCAGGTGCTCTATTTTTGCGGGTATCATTTACTGTTACTAGGCCTATAAAGGGGTGACAGCACCAAACAGACCTATATGCCCTATATTAAAATAAAACTGCATATGCACTGGCTTGCCAGCCAAACAGAGCCTAAACATTGATTTTTCAAATTTCAGACGCAAGACGGAACGGAGATAGCGAACATCATCCAAGACGTCATCTTATTTGAAGAACCTCATTTCCGTTATCCTACCTCAGATGCCATGAGGGGATTGGCTGCAATGAAATATACTGATCCTTCTGGAGATTCGATTGTTCAAAATATTATTAAGCAACAACAATGGAAGGATTGAATTGTTCGTGACATGACGATTTTATAGACCCGTCATGAACAACAAACTAGCCAGTTTAAAATGAAAAAAAAATTCCTTTAAAATAGGAATCGGGGCGCCCAATGTGAGCTTGGTCATGAACGTGGTGATTTCCACGGTGTTTAGATTTGGCATTAGAATGATTGTTTTTTCTAGGGAAGAGGGGAAGATGCAAAGGATATGTGTTTGGGGGAGGTGTATGACAGGATCGTTTTGGATTGAATTTAATTCTATTGAAATAAATGGTATGAAGCTTCCGTGTCAATTTGTGATCATGTGGGTGGGGGGAGTTTTCATTTGTAGTGAGGGTATTGCATTGGATATTGAATATTGCTTTCGTTAAGCAGCAGGGGTAAGACTGTTATAATTGATAGTATAGAAGACAAGAATAATTATTTTGCTTTTACAAAGTACTAGTACCTTTCATTTCATTCATTTAAACAGACGGTAATATTGCACTGACAATTTTTATAAAAAATATTTAAAAAAAATTATTTCTAAGATGGGCATACTTTTAAGCAAAACAGTTGCGAAGTAAATCTAGCAAGACCGAAATTAGAATCGTTTTGCAAAGTCAAGCCAAATAAGGGGCCCGCCGTAGCGGGCGCCCCAAAAAGACAACGAAAAGACAATGCCACTGTTCGATCGCTT
The DNA here is from genome assembly GCF_039555335.1 of Amphiura filiformis. NCBI lineage: Eukaryota > Metazoa > Echinodermata > Ophiuroidea > Amphilepidida > Amphiuridae > Amphiura > Amphiura filiformis. Next base: position 16,120,234 of record NC_092636.1, read on the forward strand.
TCTGTAATTTTACATTGATAAGTACCTGGAATGTCGGTAATTTGTTTTGTTTGTGAAATTATATATATATAATATTGAATGGCTTTGAGTGTGATACAAGAATATGTTGCACGAGACAGAAAAATATTGCACGAGTCTTAAGGGAAGGGGTATGAACGTTTGGACAGTATTTATTGTGGGATATTAGAGCACATCAGACATATCGAATTGCATTCTGAATACGAAGAATGTCCTGATGATATCAAATAATTTTGATTTTTGAAATTCGCAATGTAATACACATTTTATGGCAAATCATTAAAATTGATATTTTTGATATTTAACAGTACTTGAAGTAAACTTTATAAATCTGATGATTTATACTTAAAGTGTATGTAGGTGGGATGAAAAGCCGACGATCAATTGAAAATTTTGACCTTTCATATTGAAGATATGGATTTTTTTCCAAAACACCAAAAAAAAAAAAAAGGTCTCTTTTGGGAAAAAAAATCCATATCTTCAATATAAAAGGTCAAAATTTTCAATTGATCGTCGGCTTTTCCTCCCAGCTACATACACTTTAAGAATATATCATTAGATTTATAAAATTTATTTCGAGGACTGTTATATATCATTTTCAAATTTTAATAATTTGTCATAAAATTTGTATTATATCGTGAATTTCAAAAAATGAAAATTATTTGATATCAGAAAGACATGCTTCGTACTCAGAATGCAATTCGATACGTCTGAGGTGCTCTCATGTCCCGCAAAAAATACTGTCGAAACGCCATAAACGCTCATTCTAGATCCCTTAAGACGAGTGCAATGTTTTTCTATCGAAATAAGCCATTCAATATTTATTATCATTTATATCAGTCTGATTTTGTAAAAACTAAATTAAATTTGACTGATTTAACCTAACCCATCAGCGAAAGGTATGCGCGCGAACATCATCTGCGCATACATTTTTTTTTAAATATTGTAGTCATCCGATATCCAGGTACTTAAGATGTGCTAAATAAACATCTCAAAAAAGTAACTAACCCCCTTAAATAATGGCCATTATTCAAAAAGGGACTATGTATTACAAATATGTCAAATTCGTTGGAAGCAGAATTTATTTCTGCGCATTTTGACACCTCACTTGATACGATAGCCCAGAAAACAATAAAACACGGGTCAATTTAATGTAGTGAGGTCCAGATTTGAAAGTTGCACTTGCATACAATACAAAAACACTCAAAATATCATAACACATATTTCCTTCCATATACTGAATACAAACTCAATACAATATACTGCAACTTTCAAATCTTGGGTTACATTGATTTAAATGTACGGTACGCTGTGACGTCAATATTTAGTCAATTGCTGCAAATGAGATGTTAAAATGTGCAGAAATAAATTCTGCTTCGAACGCATTTTACAAATTTGATATACAATCGCCCGTTTTTGAATAATAATCATTATCTAAGGGGGGCTAATTACTTTTTTGAGATGTTTATTACTCATTATATCATATTGTATAATGAAAATATATACAAGGTAATGTAAAAAGACTAATAAAGCCCGCTATCATGGCGTCATGTCTGGTTCATTATATCCCGTATCTGCCCCACACGATAAGGACTATTTAGCCCATTTAATCTTGCAGTGAGACTGTTCAGTGTAGGAAATTTGTATCCTTTTTTATAAACACGTTTGCCAGTTATAGCCATCACATGCTGACAATACACCCAGCAAACACAAAACGTTTTCGACATCATTCGCAAAAGGTTATATCAGAAAACGTTTAAATGTCGGGTTATATAAAGGGTATATTAAGAGTATAAAACGTTTTCATAAACTTAAAAAACATTTTTTGATAATCTACTGCTCAGCAAACAAAAATGTTTTACAGAAAACGTTTAAATGTCGGGTTATATAAAGGGTATAAAAACGTTTTAATAACATTCCAAAAACATTCTTGAAAACTTGATACAAAACATTCTAAACAGAATGTTATTTTGGGGTTGAAAAAATATTTTGCGAAAAATGTTTGCCCAAGATATTTTCAATAACGTTTTAAAAACGTTTTCATGACCTTTATATAACCCGACATTTAAATGTTATTAAAAGGTTTTGAAAAAACATTTTAAGAACATTTCTGTGTTTGCTGGGTTCAAATATTTTAACATAATGTTATTTAAGTATTGACACAATATTTGGCAAAAATGTTTGCAAAAATAGTTTACAATAACATTTTTGAAAACATTTAAAATATTGTTGTAGTGTGTTTTCATACAAAACGTTTTAAAACATTATCATGACCTTTATATAACCCGACATTTTAATGTTATTAAAACGTTTTTACCTAAACCAAAAGCCAAAATATAACTTAATTAAAACGTTTTTAAAACGTTTTTGTGTTTGCTGGGCACATACCCAGTTAGCAGCCTGGACAACCGATTCTTTAGAAATGCTTAGTCGCGCTGAAAGTCGATCGATACATGTTAAAATCAGCACAATTCAGAGATACACCTTTTTGCTATGAAATTAATTTTCTCGGTCAAATATAAAGCAATATTTTTTTTTCTTCAGTAATGTCAGTTAAAAACTTGGTGCTTGGATATACATTTTTTTTACAAATCCTGGTGTTAAAATTAAACATCAAATTGTGTCTTTTAGTGTGATATTTTTGATTTTATAGGCCTTCAGTTCGCACGCGAGCTTTTTACGGAATTCATTTTTTAGCGTCTCAAACTAATATAGTTTGCTAAAGAAAGATATTTCCCACCTCTGTAAAGCACATCGTGTGGGTCTATATATTATAGTTTTGTTAGAATTTCCGTTTTTATTTTACCCTTTTTCCTCCATACTCCGAAAATGTCTAACTCAGTACTTTTATCTCGAGAGCAACCAACAGAAATAGTCGATATTTCCTTTGTTGTTTATCCAGGTCAATTTTCCATTGAAAGCAAATTGCCCGACCAGCGATTTGGTAGCCCAAATCCCCAATTGAGTGTTCTGGTTAAACATGATCAGTAGGAGCGCTATAGGCCTGGGAATTTCTTTGCTATATTGAAGTTCTAGCAACACTGTAGCCATGCCGGTATTCCTATTAAACCCAGGGATATCGATCCACAATGCTAGTATTAGCCTTAGATTTCACTCGTTGATTTTGAAAAATGGTCAGCCAGCAGTTAAAATAGTGAAATGAAAACGCAAATTCTGACAAAACTATGATATATCGCTCACGGTGATGTGCGTTAGAAAGTTGGGAAAAATCCTTCATTAGCGAACTATCTTACTTTGAAAAGCTAAAAGGTTGATCCAAAAAAAGGCTCGCGGACAGAGTTCAAGCCTATCAAAATCGAAAATCTTACACTAAATGACTAAATTTCACGCCTAAGTTTAACACTAGAATTTGAAAAAATACAGTATCAAGCACTACAATTTTTCCTGACATTTACTGAAAAAATGAAAATGATTGCTTTTCATTTGGCCGAGAAAATTAATTTTACATCGAAAAGGTGTAACTAAAAATTTAGCTCATTTCAACACCAAATTCGATCGTTTGTATTGCCTCATTAAATGACTGAGTGAGCCTTGCCAAACAAAAGAATCGGTTGTGCAGGCTGCTAACTGTACCTGATTGGTTAATAAAAGCTAGGCAGGTCATAATGGTCGTGTACTTTGTTTACTTAGTGATAAGGCCTATCATATGTATAGAAAACTATGCAGCAAGCTACAATAGGCGATTTACTTCAGAAAAAGTTCAATATAACTACATTGCACAAAACTAAGTCCAATCTCTATAGTTAATTGGATGTTTATTGACTCTTGTAACCCAGCAATGTGTGTATAATTATGTATAATATATTTTCTGTTACAAAATAATAATTGGTGTTCATAAAACAGGGATATGAGACAAATATCCATGACAAAAGCTACTAGACCACAGTGGATGTGTAATTTGTTTAATTTAGTGATAAGGCATATTAGCATCTGTATAGAAAATTATATTCAGGTCTTACGGCCTTAGTAACATCTAGATTTTTCAGGATGTCAAGCACATTATCAACAAGAAATTTAATATTGCCAAGGGATTCATTTTGGAAAATTGGCGCATCAGGAAGGGTAATGTTTTAGCCCTACCTTAGGCTGGGTAAAAACGGAATAAAATAATTTTTAAACAGTGTAGCCTTGCTTGTGGCAGTGGAGGCACACTCATCACCACTGTAAATTGCTTGGGGCAGAGATTTCGGTCTGATCTCAGATCTAAAAAAAAGACCAGAACCTTTTTGGGTTCACCAAGATGGTAGTTCCAAACCCATCAATGTAATCTTCATACTTAGATCAGTGAAATCATGTTTTTCATCTGATTACGAAGTTTACGAAAAGTCGCCCGTGGTTTTCAGAGTTCGTTTTTGTTTTGGTTTTTTTGCCCGCTTCCGGGCATTTTTTGTTTTTGTTTCCAAGATGTCTAACCTCGGAATCAATCCAAGGAGGTGTAGTACTATCTTGGGGATGTGCATGTGCATGTTTGGCAATGCTTGGCATGTCATTAATAAAAGAACAAAGAGAGTTTCTCCCATCAACAACCACTCTCTGCTCCTGTCCAGTAAGGTAAGCTCTAAACCAGTTCAGGGGGGTTGGGATGAATACCAAAGGATTTAATTTTATGCCAAAGCAAAGAAGTTTGTGAGAGACGCTGTCGAAAGCTTTTGAAAATCAAGATAAATCATTTCGACTTGCCCAGCATTGTCCATGCTGCAGTAATTTCATGAAAAACGGGAAGAAGTTGAGTAGTGGTTGACCGTCCCTTAATAAAACCATGTTGCAGATAATGTAACTTTGGACTTTATTTCAAGGAATATAACTCGTGACAAAAGGAGTATCCGGCAAGCTGCTCACCTGGATTAGGAGCTATCTGACAGATCGTTCCATCAAAGTTGCCATATCTGACCAGTCATAAAGTAATTCATCCTTCAATGCATCAGTTCCCCAGGGGTCAATATTGGGCCCACTTTTATTCTCTGTCTTCTTTGATGACCTGTGTGATGAGTGTGAAAACCAGCTATAACTCTAAACAGATGATTCCATCTTGTTTTGCGTGATTACATATTGAGACAGCCCTGAAGCCGTTACTGATGAGGATCTGGGCAGACAGATGGAAGGTGACCTTCGAGCCATCAAAATGTAAGGCAATGACAATATCAAGATAGAGGAATCCAACCAAGCTGTTTGGTATAGGCATCTAGCATATGTATAGAAAATTATATTCCAACAAATTTGATATTTTGCCAACATGCAATGTAGTGGATATTTTCTTCGTAGTAATAACCAAATTCGTTTCATGTAGGCGGATTAAAAACCTAAATGCAAAATGAGATTTTTTTTAAAAGATTGTTTTCCAGAGTCAAGACGCAGGTATCATTATTATGCCTCATATCACTTATTTATTGGCAAATAAGTGCAGAGTAGGTTAGATATGAATATTGAAAGTTAGACCAAAGTAGCTCAAAGTATTATACACCTGATATGTGAACTTTGTTGACAGCAAGCTGACCTGGACAAAGCACATCTCCAACATCTCATTCAGAGCAGGCGGGACATAAGCTGGGCATTCTGAGGAGAGTTGCAAACAAACTTGATGTGAGAGGCAGAGCAACCGCTTACAAGGCCCAAGTTCGCAGTGTGATGGAATACGCCTCACTGTCTTAGATGAGTGCCAGTGCCACCACTCTAGGATTATCACACTCTATCCAAAGGAAGGTTCTTCGAATCATAGGTGTGAGCGAAGAGGAAGTGATTACAGAGCTGAACATCACATCTCTCCATCAAAGACGTCAAGTTGCGCACCAGCTTGTGCCCACCAGATCTGAAGGCACTGCTACCAAAGCCAGTTGTAGTCAGAAGAGCTACCCGTTCCAGCTTGTACTATAGACGAATCCAATTTCACGCATTCCTACACCTCAATGGCAGCCATAGCTGGGTCCCCGTCGGGTATGCGTCCTTGGCGGGGATTTTAAACTGCATTTCATCACCCGTGTTACACGTAGACAATAGAATGATGAAAGTTTACAATACGATACAACATAACATCGCTTTTTAAGCGGCTTTAATCCACCCAATGGGCAGTAACAACACCAGTTTGGTGCGCCGACTAAATTCTGATCATCACCGGGCTCGTTGGATTCGTCTATACACCTAATCTGTGAACTTGTCTTTTGGTTTTATTAAGGGACGGTCAACCACTACTCAACTTCTTACCGTTTTTCATGAAATTACTGCTGCTATGGACAATGTTGGGCAAGTCGATATGATTAATCTTGATTTTTCAAAAGCTTTCGACAGCGTCTCTCACAAACTTCTTTTGCACAAATTTCAATCCTTTGGTATTCATTCCAACCCCCTGAACTAGTTTAGAGCTTACCTTACTGGACAGTAGCAGAAAGTGGTTGTTGATGGGATAAACTCTGACTGTCATTTCAGGTGTCCCGCAAGGTTCGATCTTGGGACCTTTGCTCTTTGTTGTTTTATTAATGACATGCCAAGCATTGCCAAACATGCATGCAAATGTTGCTCTTTTTGCGGATGATTGCAAGTGTTACAAAAATATCAGCAATACTTCTGATTGTAAGCTACTGCAAACAAACTTGAATGCCTTGTATGATTGGAGTTTGATGTAGGACCTCGACTTCCATCCCTCAAAATGTCAGGTTACTACCATGTATTACCCTTGAGAAAATTGATGCCATTAATGATCTTGGTGTTAATGTTTCAAATGGTTTTGACTACAGTAATCATGTAAAACAAGTGGTTAAAAAGAACAACCGAAAGATATGGATGAATCGGATGATTATGTGTACGGTAGCTCGTTTTAATTCACCAGTTAAAGTGACTAAGACTCTTTATACTATACTAATGAGTGAATGTTCTTAGTCATCCAGTAGTTTCAAACAGAGTTTTGGAATTAAATCTAATACTGGAACTTACTTTTTTGCAACTATTGCTACGTTGCGTCTGGAACCACCAGACTTCATCCGGCAACACGTGACCAGTCCAACGGGTCAGTTGCCTGATGAAGTAAGTTGTCTAAGTATGAAGTAAATAAAAGTGACCGTAATCAATTGTCTATAAAATATTTACTTTAGTCAGTTTGGTATAGGCCTACCGTGCGCTGAAAGTTCTGGAGAGGGTCACGTTTACACCACAAAGGTATTTGTTTATAATTTCAACCTTTGCCCCTGGACATTTGCACCCATAAGCTTATACCTTTGTGGCGTGAACGTGATACTCTCCAGTACCTTCAGCGCATACGGAAGCGTCTAAGTGCTAGCCAACTTAGCGAGATAAATTATCTTGACATTTCAACTTATTATCAATATTATGTCGACATGCTCAGATAAATTATCACGTCAAGTTCAGTGTAAATAGTGCATAATATTTTATTCACAACGTAGGCTACTAGATACTCTGCTACTTGCCCTGGCCGGTACCTGTGTTGCTCAATATACGGATTTTGGATATCGGCGGGCCTAGAAGACCTATAAGCAGTCCTCAAAATATTAAATGACGAAATCTTCTGCCTGATCTGAAAGGTTAGTGATTTTCGGCTCTCTCGATTGCCCTACAGACGATAGGTAGGCCTATATATTAGGCCTATATACTTTGCAACGAAACGGACTACCTCAGTGTCTTTGGACACACTCGATGGATTATGTAGGCCTATAATTGCAGGTGCAGGGGGCATACGGTATATACACACAGGAAGCTACAGGAGGGAAGGGGTCAATATGTCAATTGATTCAAAACTTAATTGTATTACCTCTGACATTCTCTGCGACTTTTAGAATGCATACTAATAACAGATGATGGCCTTTATCATCCACCCCTAATATTATAAACATTCGATCGCATAATCGAGTAGGCCTACCCTATAACGTCAATTGTTAGGCCCTATTGCATTGATACCTTCAGAGTGTTCAAAAAGCTGGTAGGCCTAGCCTACTAATAGAAGGATACACTGTCGAAAACTTTTGGTTAATTTTAAAGGTTATAGCTTAAAGGAGGATTTCGGGATCCTTTAATATCCTCTTTTTATGACATTTTTCAGTAGATATCCAAGAGAAAAACTTATTCCCGAAATTTCAGTCGATTCCGAGTTTGCGTTTGCGAGTTAATATGCATGGTTATGTCTACTACACGGCTCCATATGCCACTGCATTGCAATTTCGTTCTGCAATTTCGTTTCGTTTTTGCTAAACGAATTATGTCAGATTTAATCAACCTGCAAGACATTTTTTGTACATAAATATATGTAGTCAAGGTTTCCAGCCGGGTTTCCAGTGGTATAAAAATCTTTTTTTTGTTGAGAAAAGTGGGGGGTGGGATGCTGTGGATCACGAAATGCCTCTTTAAATAAGTCCGCAGCTAAGTTATCAAAAATTCGACACTCAAAGTTTCGCAATTTTTGACAATTTATTATTTGAACACTATCGAATTATTTAACGAAATTTGACACTGGGGAGAGTAGACCTATTGTCAAAATTTCGTAATTTTGAAAGTGCCTGTTACAATTTACAAAATAAGTGTCACGAAATTTGGACAGTTTCCTTTGTCAAAAAACAAAACAAAACAATGCGTAATTTTGACATCTCTCCTGCAGTTTAACTGTCAAAAGTTTGTAAACTTCGACACAACAATGTTCATTTCAGGATCTCTGCAAGGAAATATGGCACCTAAGATAGTAGTCATCACTGGTTGTTCCTCTGGTATTGGTTTGGAAACTGCTGTGCACTTGGCAAAGGACAAAGAAAACCGCTTCAAAGTGTATGCAACAATGAGGAATCTGACCAAGAAAGATCAGCTAGAAACCGCTGCTGGATCTACGTTGTATAAAACTTTGTTTATTCGTGAGCTTGATGTCACCAAAGAGAATTCAATCGTGGAATTTATTGATAAAATCAATCAAGAAGAAGGAAGGGTGGATGTTTTAGGTAAGAATCACCAATCCTGATGTCGTTTCAAACTGCTCTAAAGTTTCACTGATATCAGGGGCTGTCGAAAAATGTACTATTGTATAGACTATTCCTATAATTTGCACTTTCCTGACGTTGGTGGGATGAACATCGATACGTACACTCTCAGAAAAGTTTGCCCAACGTTAATTAAGGAGATTACAGCCCAAATGTGGGTAATGTTTTGCCCATGGGTAATGTTTTGCCCAATGTTGTGTAAATTCCTCAGCCAAACCCAATATTAAGTAAAACATTACCCAACATTGGGCAAAACATTACCCAACTTTGACCATTATTATGTTCTCAGAATCTTCCTTCCTATACTTTGTACAGAGTTGAAGAGTCCAATATAATCAACACTTGGACTCAAAACTTGGACTGTGTTGGATAGGCTCACTTTTTCCCCCAAAATTGTTTTCTACAATTTTTTTACCAAAACTCTTTTTTGAATAATTGCTCATTTTTGACCACAATCACATTTTTGACCAAAAATCACATTTTTGACCACTATCACATTTTTGACCAAAAATCACATTTTGGACCAAAAATCACACATCACATTTTGACCAAAAATCACATTTTTGACCAAACATCACATTTTTGACTAAAAATCTCATTTTTGACCAAAAGTCATGTTTTTGACCAAAAAAAGATTCTGAAAACATAATAATGATAAAATTGGATGGTTTTTTCACCCAATACAAAATGTATTGGTCTCGCTATGAGTTTAAAAATATTGGACTCGACTTCGTCTCGTCCAATATTTTAAAACTCATAGCTCGACCAATAAATTTGTGTATTGGGTTCAAACCATCCAATTTTATATCAACGTTGGGCAAACTTTTATGAGAGTGTACTAAAAATAAACGAAAGCAAGGACAAGAAGGGTATCATGCCTGACAGTTGTTGCTAATAATATTTTATAATATTTGACCAAGAATAACCAAAATACAATTTGACGGACATCGTATAAGGCTTTAATTTCATGTCCTCTCTATAATTTATTTAAAACAGTAAATAATGCAGGAATAGCGCACTTGGGTGTAGTGGAAACAGTACCAATGGATCAAATAAGAGCGGTGTATGAGACCAATGTATTTGGTTTGATTCGATTAACTCAAGCAGTTATTCCTGGTATGAAATCTCGACGATCAGGACATATCATCAATGTTAGCAGTGCGGCAGGTCTTGTAGGTAGGCTAAATATAATTTAAAGGCAAAATGAAGGAACACTAAGACCTCTATGGGCTATGGGCTATCATTACTATCTTTTTGCTCATAAAATACCTCATTCGCTAAAATCGTTCACGATGATTCAAAAATTCAAGGAAGATGTAAGTTCAAAAGTTGCCGTTTGCTCCATTAATTTGTACACAACTAGCGCCGTGTTTTCGTGTCTGTGTTTAGGATATGCCGGGGTGAACATAACTGCCCCCATGTACCTTAATTGTTTCGTTCTGTAGGGCCCTATATCTGAACTGAGACGTGGATATTTTGCAATAGTTAACATTAGCCTTGCCCAAGGCTTAAGTTTCTCAGCACTTGAACCCTACTTCCGGGTTCGTCAAACCATGAGGGCCAGACTGGACTACGGCTACCAATGACCGTGCGTATGTTTGTTGAACGACCGATTTCAGTTTGATTCTACATGTACGATCGAGATTCAGTTTATTGCTCCTCCCTGGCGGGCTCGTAAACTCAACCCGAGTTCGATCGTTCAACATGATACGCGCGCGGCGAGGGCATTGGTAGCCGAAGTCCGGAGCCCGGTCCGGGAGTCTGTGGTCTCACGGACTTGGCAAGCCCGAAAGTAGTGATAGGGTTCAAGCACTGCTGGTCATGAGGGAGGAAAACTTAGAGGGGCCTTGAACAAGGCTAATTTAGCATACGTTTTTGCAACTCGTTTATAGGTATGCCATTCAATGCAATTTACGCATCAAGCAAGTTTGCGGTTGAAGGTTTCTCCGAATCTATTGCACCATTATTGAAGAAATTCAGTATAAGGTAAATCCGGGTAAATTTGAAAAAATCCACACCGATTTGTATCAGACTTAGGGGCTCGGTCACCCATATTTGCACGGTATTTTATTTGGACCTGAGCACACCAATTTGCATTCTGAATACGAGGAATGTGAAATGTCCTTCTGATATCAAATAATTTAGATTTTTGAAATTCTGGATATAGGCATAAATAGGCCTACAAATTTTATGGCAAATTATTAAAAAATGCTACGTACTTTTAAGTAGGCCCACGTAGCATTAGATTTATAAAGTATATATAGCTGGGATGCAAAGCCCCGTGTAAAGCCGACCATCATACAAGATAATATATCGTAAAATATAACACCCGTTTCTTGTACGTAGGGCCGATCCGGCGATAAATGTGTGACAGGGGCATTAGACAAAGGTTAAGGTTCAGTTTCATAATTTTCATTTATTTTAGTGTGAGCGTGATCGAACCAGGGCCGGTTCGTACTTCAATTGTTGATAACATGGCTCTCAACAAAACCGGTAGCTTTAGGTTTGAAGATCTGGATCCCGGCGTGGACGAGTTAACCAAACAATATTTCAAGTCAAAGTTTACCAATGCTGAATTTAAAAACGATTGGAGTCAATGGTAAGTATAAAGTACGATGTTGTTTTTGATGATATAAAATAAAGCTGCAGATTTCACAACACCAAATAGAGTTATATGGTTGTGCGCCCTTAATTTCAATTCTCAGAAAAACTGATAGACAGCTAAAGTAAGCATTCAAATGAGCAGAAATTTGCATAATTTTGGCAAAACTTGGATTGGTCATGATTAGTAATGTTAAATACAAAAAAGTGTACCACAGATGAGAGAGATCGAATAATGTTTAATGATTTTAAGCAGCCTCTTCTTTACAGAAACATTGACATGATTTTGCATGTAAATTAGGTAATTCCCGGATATCGTAGACTTTGAGGGCCAGTCGTAAAAAATAATGACGCACAGTGTCATCGCCCCGCTATCTTCATGGCAGAAATCGCCATGGTAGGTTGAATCCACCGCATGGCCATTTTGTATCGACCTGTTTAATAGTTTTGAGTCGCATAATGGACCGAAGGACATCTGACTAAGGCTACTGACAATAGCCCCGATTAGGCCGGTGACTGACCTCGCTAGTGTGTGAGTGACCATGGCGCGCCAATAGGTCATATGCTTTTAGACTACTTCCACGATTGGCCTATACACTGCGCTATATAATTCGGCACACATAAATCAGAATTATTGTCAGTTTTTGATTCAAGACGCAAGCTTCTTTCTCAAGACACAAGCTAACGACTATCATATCTGTTCAAAATATATATTCAAGTGCAAGGAACCATATCTGGTTTCTTTATACGAAATCATTTACGGGAGATAGTCATCATTTTCTATCCCGGTATCCAAAGATTTTCGTCTCATATCAAACTCGTGCATAGAACATTCACGTGTATCGATCCGGGGTATTGATTTCTCTGCAGTATCTCTGCAGAGAAAGTAATTATTAGCCAGGCGATGTCGGTGTGTGACGGTAAACCTATATTTTTTCCCAGCCAGAGGGATCAGTCAGTGGCTGATTTCAACCATCATAGCTGTCGCTAAAAACTGATTCGCTCCTGTGAAGAAAAATAACGTTTTCTTAGGGCAAATTTAGCATATATGTCTCTATGGGACTCGGATTTGGTGGTGTGAGATCTGCAAGGCTTGAAAGCCAAACACAGCCTATATGTATAAACATTGATTTTTTCAAATTTCAGACCCAAGCCGGAACGGAGATAGCAAACATCATCCAAGACGTCATCATATCTGAAGAACCTCATCTCCATTATCCCACCTCAGATGCCATGAGGGGATTGGCAGCGATGAAATATACTGATCCTTCTGGAGATTCGATTGTTCAAAATATTGCTGAGCAACAACAATGGAAGGAGTGAACTGTTCTTGACTTATAATAATTGTGATGAAATGAGACAATTTGATAGACCTGACATGAACAACAAACTAGACAGTTTAGAAATAAAAATTCCCTTTAAAAGGGAAAGTCATGAGCCTCAATGTATATAGAAGAGGTCTTGTAATAGTTTGGGTGAAAGGCATTTTTAGGAACATGCTTACATCCATCAAGTTTCATGACAGTCCACCAAACCATCAACGATGAGAACGTGTACAATGAAACAGCAAAAAACATTAACTCCTATAACTTCCTGTCAACTATTTTATAATATTACTCCAAATTGTTCTGTCTTTTTGTCTTTTCTGCCTTTTACCCATGCTTATTATTGATATTAAAAATTACACTGCAGCTTTTTAGTTAATTGGCTATATAAACTTGCCTTAGATGCCCATTTTGTTTTATTTTAAAATAATTTTATATTAATTCGCAATGTAAAGTTTACTATAGTAGTGGCAAGCACATTTATATTTAATCAAAAAGACTGATTACTCACTACAATCCTCACTTTTAAACTGTATTTTTCTTAATGTTAATCCGATACTCCTGCAAAGCTATGGACATGACATCTTACCTACTCCATTCTATAGTCTGTATTGTGTGTTTTCTCTTCAATCATTTTGTTGAATCTAATTTTATGAATGAAATAAAAAATACAGAAAGTGGATTCACTTTAGCTATGTGTCATTTTATTTTATAATCAATAAATAAGTTATCAAATTAAATAATTTCCTTTTCCTTTATGTCCATGTCCCTATATATATATGCATGTTTGTGTGTTGTCTTGTCACTCTGCCTTTGATAAAGATCCTGCTAGGATCGAAAGCTCAGGCCCCTAAAACTTTGAAATTTTACTTAACAGGCTATTTTTGTGGATAAGCAGTTTACAACAGCTCACTTTTTAACGTTAAATTAATAAAGTAATACAATAATTTATTTATTTGCCTATAAGTGGATGTCAAATGGGGTGCATTTTTCAATACTATAGGCTACATGTATAAATTATGCCCATACCGTATTACAGCTAGGCCCTAAAAACTTTATTTTGCATCGGACCTTTCCGTTGAAAAGACAAAACTAATGATGTTTATGCTAGTAATTAGGCCTCAAAAATGTAGGAAAATTTGTATCCTTTTTTATAAACACGTTTGTCAGTTATAGCCATCACATGCTGACAATACACATACCTGATTGGTTAATAAAAGCTAGGCAGGTCATAATGGTCGTGTACTTTGTTTACTTAGTGATAAGGCCTATCATATGTATAGAAAACTATGCAGCAAGCTACAGTAGGCGATTTACTTCAGAAAAAGTTCAATATAACTACATTGCACAAAACTAAGTCCAATCTCTATAGTTAATTGGATGTTTATTGACTCTTGTAACCCAGCAATGTGTGTATAATTATGTATAATATATTTTCTGTTACAAAATAATAATTGGTGTTCATAAAACAGGGATATGAGACAAATATCCATGACAAAAGCTACTAGACCACAGTGGATGTGTAATTTGTTTAATTTAGTGATAAGGCATATTAGCATCTGTATAGAAAATTATATTCAGGTCTTACGGCCTTAGTAACATCTAGATTTTTCAGGATGTCAAGCACATTATCAACAAGAAATTTAATATTGCCAAGGGATTCATTTTGGAAAATTGGCGCATCAGGAAGGGTAATGTTTTAGCCCTACCTTAGGCTGGGTAAAAACGGAATAAAATAATTCTTAAACATTGTAGCCTTGCTTGTGGCAGTGGAGGCACACTCATCACCACTGTAAATTGCTTGGGGCAGAGATTTCGGTCTGATCTCAGATCTAAAGAAAGACCAGAACCTTTTTGGGTTCACCAAGATGGTAGTTCCAAACCCATCAATGTAATCTTCATACTTAGATCAGTGAAATCATGTTTTTCATCTGATTACGAAGTTTACGAAAAGTCGCCCGTGGTTTTCAGAGTTCGTTTTGTTTTGGTTTTTTGCCCGCTTCCGGGCATTTTTTGTTTTTTTTTCCAAGATGTCTAACCTCGGAATCAATCCAAGGAGGTGTAGTACTATCTTGGGGATGTGCATGTGCATGTTTGGCAATGCTTGGCATGTCATTAATAAAAGAACAAAGAGAGTTTCTCCCATCAACAACCACTCTCTGCTCCTGTCCAGTAAGGTAAGCTCTAAACCAGTTCAGGGGGGTTGGGATGAATACCAAAGGATTTAATTTTATGCCAAAGCAAAGAAGTTTGTGAGAGACGCTGTCGAAAGCTTTTGAAAAATCAAGATAAATCATTTCGACTTGCCCAGCATTGTCCATGCTGCAGTAATTTCATGAAAAACGGGAAGAAGTTGAGTAGTGGTTGACCGTCCCTTAATAAAACCATGTTGCAGATAATGTAACTTTGGACTTTATTTCAAGGAATATAACTCGTGACAAAAGGAGTATCCGGCAAGCTGCTCACCTGGATTAGGAGCTATCTGACAGATCGTTCCATCAAAGTTGCCATATCTGACCAGTCATAAAGTAATTCATCCTTCAATGCATCAGTTCCCCAGGGGTCAATATTGGGCCCACTTTTATTCTCTGTCTTCTTTGATGACCTGTGTGATGAGTGTGAAAACCAGCTATAACTCTAAACAGATGATTCCATCTTGTTTTGCGTGATTACATATTGAGACAGCCCTGAAGCCGTTACTGATGAGGATCTGGGCAGACAGATGGAAGGTGACCTTCGAGCCATCAAAATGTAAGGCAATGACAATATCAAGATAGAGGAATCCAACCAAGCTGTTTGGTATAGGCATCTAGCATATGTATAGAAAATTATATTCCAACAAATTTGATATTTTGCCAACATGCAATGTAGTGGATATTTTCTTCGTAGTAATAACCAAATTCGTTTCATGTAGGCGGATTAAAAACCTAAATGCAAAATGAGATTTTTTTAAAAGATTGTTTTCCAGAGTCAAGACGCAGGTATCATTATTATGCCTCATATCACTTATTTATTGGCAAATAAGTGCAGAGTAGGTTAGATATGAATATTGAAAGTTAGACCAAAGTAGCTCAAAGTATTATACACCTGATATGTGAACTTTGTTGACAGCAAGCTGACCTGGACAAAGCACATCTCCAACATCTCATTCAGAGCAGGCGGGACATAAGCTGGGCATTCTGAGGAGAGTTGCAAACAAACTTGATGTGAGAGGCAGAGCAACCGCTTACAAGGCCCAAGTTCGCAGTGTGATGGAATACGCCTCACTGTCTTAGATGAGTGCCAGTGCCACCACTCTAGGATTATCACACTCTATCCAAAGGAAGGTTCTTCGAATCATAGGTGTGAGCGAAGAGGAAGTGATTACAGAGCTGAACATCACATCTCTCCATCAAAGACGTCAAGTTGCGCACCAGCTTGTGCCCACCAGATCTGAAGGCACTGCTACCAAAGCCAGTTGTAGTCAGAAGAGCTACCCGTTCCAGCTTGTACTATAGACGAATCCAATTTCACGCATTCCTACACCTCAATGGCAGCCATAGCTGGGTCCCCGTCGGGTATGCGTCCTTGGCGGGGATTTTAAACTGCATTTCATCACCCGTGTTACACGTAGACAATAGAATGATGAAAGTTTACAATACGATACAACATAACATCGCTTTTTAAGCGGCTTTAATCCACCCAATGGGCAGTAACAACACCAGTTTGGTGCGCCGACTAAATTCTGATCATCACCGGGCTCGTTGGATTCGTCTATACACCTAATCTGTGAACTTGTCTTTTGGTTTTATTAAGGGACGGTCAACCACTACTCAACTTCTTACCGTTTTTCATGAAATTACTGCTGCTATGGACAATGTTGGGCAAGTCGATATGATTAATCTTGATTTTTCAAAAGCTTTCGACAGCGTCTCTCACAAACTTCTTTTGCACAAATTTCAATCCTTTGGTATTCATTCCAACCCCCTGAACTAGTTTAGAGCTTACCTTACTGGACAGTAGCATAGAGTGGTTGTTGATGGGATAAACTCTGACTGTCATTTCAGGTGTCCCGCAAGGTTCGATCTTGGGACCTTTGCTCTTTGTTGTTTTATTAATGACATGCCAAGCATTGCCAAACATGCATGCAAATGTTGCTCTTTTTGCGGATGATTGCAAGTGTTACAAAAATATCAGCAATACTTCTGATTGTAAGCTACTGCAAACAAACTTGAATGCCTTGTATGATTGGAGTTTGATGTAGGACCTCGACTTCCATCCCTCAAAATGTCAGGTTACTACCATGTATTACCCTTGAGAAAATTGATGCCATTAATGATCTTGGTGTTAATGTTTCAAATGGTTTTGACTACAGTAATCATGTAAAACAAGTGGTTAAAAAGAACAACCGAAAGATATGGATGAATCGGATGATTATGTGTACGGTAGCTCGTTTTAATTCACCAGTTAAAGTGACTAAGACTCTTTATACTATACTAATGAGTGAATGTTCTTAGTCATCCAGTAGTTTCAAACAGAGCTTTGGAATTAAATCTAATACTGGAACTTACTTTTCTGCAACTATTGCTACGTTGCGTCTGGAACCACCAGACTTCATCCGGCAACACGTGAACAGTCCAACGGGTCAGTTGCCTGATGAAGTCTGGTGGTTCCAGACGCAACGTAGCAATAGTTGCAAAAAAGCAAGTTCCAGTATTAGATTTAATTCCAAAACTCTTTATACTACCTTTGTCAGGAGTGACTTTGAGTATGGTAGCTGTTTTTGGAGCGAGACTTAAATGTCCAGCTTATTGAAGGTGTCCAAAGACTAGCTACCAAATTCATATGCACTATCCTGATATGGACTATATATAAAGAGCGGTCAACCAGTCTTGATCTTCTTTTACTATCATCCAGAAGTGAACTCGGTGATCTTGGCTTTTTCATAGATGCAAGTTGGGGCAATATGATCTTGATGTAAATAAATGTTGTTTTTAATAGTGATAATCAACAGAACCGTCCCACCACCAGGCTCTCAAGTGCAGACCCACCCTCTTATCTTTTCAGAGGTGCAAGACTGAATCCCACAAACAATCTTACTTCAACCGCATTGTTCCTTTATGGAACCATTGTAGCTGCCTCTGGAAACCAGATTATCCTATTCCATTTCTTCTTTCAATAGCAAATATCAAACTCTAGATTTTGTGACGTCTCAATTTTATTCCAAATTTGTTCCGTCTGATACCTGCACCTTGCACCTTGCTTTCTACTTGCCGCTGCCCATTTTGTAGGGGTTGCCCCTGGCATTCCATTCATTATCCAATTTTTTTTAAAGCTTTTATTTTTATATATTTCAATATTTTGTTGTCCAATAATTTGATATGTACCAGTGATGAAGTCTGATAAATAAATAAGTAAATAAAAGTGACCGTAATCAATTATCTATAAAATATTTACTTTAGTCAGTTTGGTATAGGCCTACCGTGCGCTGAAAGTTCTGGAGAGGGTCACGTTTACACCACAAAGGTATTTGTTTATAATTTCAACCTTTGCCCCTGGACATTTGCACCCATAAGCTTATACCTTTGTGGCGTGAACGTGATACCACGGAATAGGCCTGGAAGCGGCGCTAGAAATTAGCATGAGGCCACATTGATATGTAAATAGCGTATTGTTATTTAAATTTGCGCCCAGACGTATTGAGGGCGACAGTCATGTTATCCAGACGGAGAATGGCTGCATATATGCCGGGCATGTGAATTTGCTGAGTGAAGGCTGATAATCACCTTTGAGTATAGGTGATAAGCTAGTATATTTCGTGTACCAGTTGGTTATAACAAAAAATTAGTATCTTATTAAATATATTAAATGTATAAACTTTGAAAGTTACATGAATTTGAAGAGCAGAGCTTCGAAATCTAGCTAAGTCAGGTGATGTGAAATTTTGCTGCGTGACCCCCTCTGCGTGGTAGAATTATATTTATAAAACATTGAATTTAACAGATATCATGGGCAGCCAACCACGATTTATCAGCATTTAAAATATATGTTAATTAACAAAGATAAATAATAAAGAGTACAAATGGCAATTAACTAGTAAACAAGCCTGAAATCTTAAAATGTTGCCACGTGTTTTCCCGAACACATGATATGTCACCATGTGACCACTATTCAGATTTACCGTAAATATTTGGAGTATGCTTGCACATCATGCACATACACTGTGCATTTCTTTACCTCCGTATAAAATCAATAATTCATGCTGGGAGCCAAGTAACATTGTCTGCTCAGCGCAGATTGGTATTTTATTTTACTTGAGAGCATAATAGAAATACATAAAACGAATCATGGCGCCATGATGGAAGGTCAGGTCGGGTATCAAAGGTTATTATAACTTAAATACTACTTGTATTTCCCACCTTGCCTCTGTCACATATTTCCTTCATATTATTGACAGCAAGTCCTAATTTTGACTTTGCTACTGCAAAATGTCATTTCATATCAAATTAGTAGACTTTCTTTGAAAAACATATCACTGGTGCCTGATGGGAATACCCGTCCGCCATTTCATTAAACTGGATCGTTTTTTCGCCTGGTTTGCGCCCAGATGTATTGGGGGCGTGCTATACTCTCATTGAACAGGCAAAGTTCGCAAAACTAACAACGTTGTTATTTGCCAAACTCAATTAACATGATCCATGGGGGCGAACATGAATTATTCATAACGAGCTATAACGGATCGATAACTGGCCTCACTTTCTAGCTAGTAAACCAGCTGAATTTTTCATAGATTTTGCGTTGCTAATAGAACAACCGTGAATTTAGTGTCACCCCCTTGGTGATACTCTCCAGTACCTTCAGCGCATACGGAAGCGTCTAAGTGCTAGCCAACTTAGCGAGATAAATTATCTTGACATTTCAACTTATTATCAATATTATGTCGACATGGTCAGATAAATTATCACGTCAAGTTCAGTGTAAATAGTGCATAATATTTTATTCACAACGTAGGCTCCCGGGCGTAGGCTACTCTGCTACTTGCCCTGTCGGGTACCCGTGTTGTTCAATACGGATTTTGGATATCGGCGGGACTAGAAGACCTCCCGGGAAGACCTAAGCAGTCCTTAAAGTATTAAATGACGAAATCTTCTGCCTGATCTGAAAGGTTAGTGATTTTCGGCTCTCTCGATTGCCCTACAGACGATAGGTAGGCCTACATATAAGGCCTATATACTTTGCAACGAAACGGACTACCTGTCTTTGGACACACTCGATGGACTATGTAGGCCTATAATTGCAGGTGCAGGGAGCATACGGTACACACAGGAAGCTACAGGAGGGAAGGGGTCAATATGTCAATTGATCCAAACCTTAATTGTATTATCTCTGACATTCTCTGCGACTTTTAGAATGCATACTAATAACAGATGAGGGCCTTTATCATCCACCCCTAATATTATAAACATTCGATCGCATAATCGAGTAGGCCTACCCTATAACGTCAATTGTTAGGCCCTATTGCATTGATACCTTCAGAGTGTTCAAAAAGCTGGTAGGCCTAGCCTACTAATACTAAGAAGGATACACTGTCGAAAACTTTTGGTTAATTTTAAAGGTTATAGCCTAAAGGAGGATTTCGGGATCCTTTAATATCCTCTTTTTATGACATTTTTCAGTAGATATCCAAGAGAAAAGCTTATTCCCGAAATTTCAGTCGATTCCGAGTTTGCGTTTGCGAGTTTATATGCATGGTTATGTGCATTAGGTCTACTACACTGCTCCATATGCCACTGCATTGCAATTTCGTTCTGCAATTTCGTTTCGTTTTTGCTAACGAATTATGTCAGATTTAATCAACCTGCAAGACATTTTTTGTACATAAACATATGTAGTCAGAGGTTTCCAGTGGTATAAAAATCTTTTTTTTTGAGAAAAGTGGGGGATGGGATGCTGTGGATCACGAAATGCCTCTTTAAATAAGTCCGCAGCTAAGTTATCAAAAATTCGACACTCAAAGTTTCGTAATTTTTGACAATTTATTATTTGAACACTATCGAATTATTTAACGAAATTTGACACTGGGGAGAGTAGGCCTATTGTCAAAATTTCGTAATTTTGAAAGTGCCTGTTACAATTTACAAAATAAGTGTCACGAAATTTGGACAGTTTCCTGTGTCAAAAAACAAAACAATACGTAATTTTGACATCTCTCCTGCAGTTTAACTGTCAAAAGTTTGTAAACTTCGACACAACAATGTTCATTTCAGGATCTCTGCAAGGAAATATGGCACCTAAGATAGTAGTCATCACTGGTTGTTCCTCTGGTATTGGTTTGGAAACTGCTGTGCACTTGGCAAAGGACAAAGAAAACCGCTTCAAAGTGTATGCAACAATGAGGAATCTGACCAAGAAAGATCAGCTAGAAACCGCTGCTGGATCTACGTTGTATAAAACTTTGTTTATTCGTGAGCTTGATGTCACCAAAGAGAATTCAATCGTGGAATTTATTGATAAAATCAATCAAGAGGAAGGAAGGGTGGATGTTTTAGGTAAGAATCATCAATCTTGATGCCGTTTCAAACTGCTCTAAAGTTTCACTGATATCAGGGGCTGTCGAAAATGTACTATTGTATAGACCATTCCTATAATTTGCACTTTCCTGACGTTGGTGGGATGAACATCGATACGTACACTCTCAGAAAAGTTTGCCCAACGTTAGTTAAGGAGATTACAGCCCAAATTTGGGTAATGTTTTGCCCAATGTTGGATAATGTTTTGCCCAATGTGTAAATTCCTCAGCCAAACCCAATATTGGGCAAAACATTACCCAACTTTGACCAACGTTGGGCAAACTTTTATGAGAGTGTAGGCCTACTAAAAATAAACGAAAGCAAGGACAAGAAGGGTATCATGCCTGACAGTTGTTACTAATAATATTTTATAATATTTGACCAAGAATAACCAAAATACAATTTGACGGACATCGTATAAGGCTTTAATTTCATGTCCTCTCTATAATTTATTTAAAACAGTAAATAATGCAGGAATAGCGCACTTGGGTGTAGTGGAAACAGTACCAATGGATCAAATAAGAGCGGTGTATGAGACCAATGTATTTGGTTTGATTCGATTAACTCAAGCAGTTATTCCTGGTATGAAATCTCGACGATCAGGACATATCATCAATGTTAGCAGTGCGGCAGGTCTTGTAGGTAGGCTAAATACAATTTAAAGGCAAAATGAAGGAACACTAATACCTCTATGGGCTATGGGCTATCATTACTATCTTTTTGCTCATAAAATACCTCATTCGCTAAAATCGTTCACGATGATTCAAAAATTCAAGGAAGATGTAAGTTCAAAAGTTGCCGTTTGCTCCATTAATTTGTACACAACTAGCGCCGTGTTTTCGTGTCTTTGTTTAGGATATGCAGGGGTGAACATAACTGCCCCCACGTACCTTAATTGTTGCGTTCTGTAGGGCCCTATATCTGAACTGAGACGTGGATATTTTGCAATAGTTAACATTAGCCTTGCCCAAGGCTTAAGTTTTTCAGCACTTGAACCCTACTTTCGGGTTCGTCAAAACCATGAGGGCCAGACTGGACTACGGCTACCAATGACCGTGCGTATGTTTGTTGAACGACCGAATTCAGTTTGATTCTACATGTACGATCGAGATTCAGTTTATTGCTCCTCCCTGGCGGGCTCGTAAACTCAACCCGAGTTCGATCGTTCAACATGATACGCGCGCGGCGAGGGCATTGGTAGCCGAAGTCCGGAGCCCGGTCCGGGAGTCTGTGGTCTCACGGACTTGGCAAGCCCGAAAGTAGTGATAGGGTTCAAGCACTGCTGGTCATGAGGGAGGAAAACTTAGAGGGGCCTTGAACAAGGCTAATTTAGCGTACGTTTTTCCAACTCGTTTATAGGTATGCCATTCAATGCAATTTACGCATCGAGCAAGTTTGCGGTTGAAGGTTTCTCCGAATCTATTGCACCATTATTGAAGAAATTCGGTATAAGGTAAATCCGGGTAAATTTGAAAAAATCCACACCGATTTGTATCAGACTTAGGGGCTCGGTCACCCATATTTGCACGGTATATTATTTGGACCTGAGCACGCCAATTTGCATTCTGAATACGAGGAATGTCCAGGGGCGTAGCAAGCGGGGGGACAGGGTGGACGAAGTCCATGGGCCCCGAGGGTTCAGGGGCCCCGAGCACAAAAGCGAAAATTAAATAAGGGCTGATAATGGAGAGCAGGGCCGGATTTACCATTGGGCCAGATGAGCCCAGGTCCAGGGCCCATTGGGGCCCCCAAAATTGCCCTAGGTCTATGCATCTTTCTTTTAACCCCGATATCAGCATGTTTTATGGCCAAAATAGGGCAAAATTGTACAATTTTCCGAGCTTCGCGCGCATTAAAAAATCAATATTCATGTCGATCTGGGGCTAAAATAGTCTGAAATTGAATTTTTTTCGCGTGCTTTGCGCGCAAATGTCCTAGTAACCTCGGAACAGAATATGTTAGTCCCCCTCTATATTATACATTATAAACCAAACCTTGGCCACTGACTTGAGTGCACATGCCTTCCTCGGCACGTGAGTTCGGGGCCTCCAAATTTTTGCCTGGCCCAGGGCCGCATAAGGTAAATCCCGCCTTAGTTAAAAGGGCCCGTACTGCTCCTTGTCCATGGGCCCCTGGTGCTCTTGCTACGCCCCTGGGAATGTTCTTCTGATATCAAATATAGGGCCTATTAGATTTTTTTAATTTCGGGATATAGGCCTAATAGGCCTACAAATTGTATGGCAAATTATTAAAAAATGCGACGTACTTTTAAGTAGGCCCACGTAGCATTAGATTTATAAAGTATATATAGCTGGGATGCAAAGCCCCGTGTAAAGCCGACCGTATACAAGAGAATATATCGTAAAATATAACACATGTTTCCTGTACGTATAGGGCCGATCCGGCGATAAATGTGTGACAGGGGCATTAGACAAAGGTTAAGGTTCAGTTTCATAATTTTCATTTATTTTAGTGTGAGCGTGATCGAACCAGGGCCGGTTCGTACTTCAATTATTGATAACATGGCTCTCAACAAAACCGGTAGCTTCAGGTTTGAAGATCTGGATCCCGGCGTGGACGAGTTAACCAAACAATATTTCAAGTCAAAGTTTACCAATGCTGAATTTAAAAACGATTGGAGTCAATGGTAAGTATAAAGTACGATGTTGTTTTTGATGATATAAAATAAAGCTGCAGATTTCACAACACCAAATAGAGTTATATGGTTGTGCGCCCTTAATTTCAATTCTCAGAAAAACTGATAGACAGCTAAAGTAAGCATTCAAATGACCAGAAATTTGCATAATTTTGGCAAAACTTGGATTGGTCATGATTAGTAATGTTAAATACAAAATAGTGTACCACAGATGAGAGAGATCGAATAATGTTTAATGATTTTAAGCAGCCTCTTCTTTACAGAAACACTGACATGATTTTGCATGTAAATTAGGTAATTCCCGGACATCGTAGACTTTGAGGGCCAGTCGTAAAAAATAATGACGCACAGTGTCATCGCCCCGCTATCTTCATGGCAGAAATCGCCATGGTAGGTTGAATCCACCGCCACGCATGGCCATTTTGTATCGACCTGTTTAATAGCTTTGAGTCGCATAATGGGCCGAAGGACATCTGACTAAGGCTACTGACAATAGCCCCGATTAGGCCGGTGACTGACCTCGCTAGTGTGTGAGTGACCATGGCGCGCCAATAGGTCATATGCTTTTAGACTACTTCCACGATTGGCCTATACACTGCGCTATATAATTCGGCACATATAAATCAGAATTATCGTCAGTTTTTGACTCAAGACGCAAGCTTCTTTCTCAAGACGCAAGCTAACGACTATCATATCTGTTCAAAATATATATTCAAGTGCAAGGAACCATATCTGGTTTCTTTATACGAAATCATTTACGGGAGATATTCATCATTTTCTACCCCGGTATCCAAAGATTTTCGTCTCATATCAAACTCGTGCATAGAACATTCACGTGTATCGATCCGGGGTATTGATTTTAGTATCTCTGCAGAGAAAGTAATTATTAGCCAGGCGATGTCGGTGTGTGTGACGGTAAACCTATATTTTTTTCCCAGCCAGAGGGATCAGTCAGTGGCTGATTTCAACCATCATAGCTGTCGCTAAAAACTGAGTCGCTCCTGTGAAGCAGAATAACGTTTTCTTAGGGCAAATTTAGCATATATGTCTCTATGGGACTCGGATTTGGTGGTGTGAGATCTGCAAGGCTTGAAAGCCAAACACAGCCTATATGTATAAACATTGATTTTTTCAAATTTCAGACCCAAGCCGGAACGGAGATAGCGAACATCATCCAAGACGTCATCATATCTGAAGAACCTCATCTCCATTATCCCACCTCAGATGCCATGAGGGGATTGGCTGCGATGAAATATACTGATCCTTCTGGAGATTCGATTGTTCAAAATATTGCTGAGCAACAACAATGGAAGGAGTGAACTGTTCTTGACTTATAATAATTGTGATAAAATGAGACAATTTGATAGACCTGACATGAACAACAAACTAGACAGTTTAGAAATAAAAATTCCCTTTAAAAGGGAAAGTCATGAGCCTCAATGTATATAGAAGAGGTCTTGTAATAGTTTGGGTGAAAGGCATTTTTAGGAACATGCTTACATCCATCAAGTTTCATGACAGTCCACCAAACCATCAACGATGAGAACGTGTACACTGAAACAGCAAAAAACATTAACTCCTATAACTTCCTGTCAACTATTTTATAATATTACTCCAAATTGTTCTGTCTTTTTGTCTTTTCTGCCTTTTACCCATGCTTATTATTGATATTAAAAATTACACTGCAGCTTTTTAGTTAATTGGCTATATAAACTTGCCTTAGATGCCCATTTTGTTTTATTTTAAAATAATTTTATATTAATTCGCAATGTAAAGTTTACTATAGTAGTGGCAAGCACATTTATATTTAATCAAAAGACTGATTACTCACTACAATCCTCACTTTTAAACTGTATTTTTCTTAATGTTAATCCGGTACTCCTGCAAAGCTATGGACATGACATCTTACCTACTCCATTCTATAGTCTGTATTGTGTGTTTTCTCTTCAATCATTTTGTTGAATCTAATTTTATGAATGAAATAAAAAAATACAGAAAGTGGATTCACTTTAGCTATGTGTCATTTTATTTTATAATCAATAAATAAGTTATCAAATTAATTAATTTCCTTTTCCTTTATGTCCATGTCCCTATATATATATGCATGTTTGTGTGTTGTCTTGTCACTTGTGGATAAGCAGTTTACAACAGCTCACTTTTTAACGTTAAATTAATAAAGTAATACAATAATTTATTTATTTGCCTATAAGTGGATGTCAAATGGGGTGCATTTTTCAATACTATAGGCTACATGTATAAATTATGCCCATACCGTATTACAGCTAGGCTCTAAAAACTTTATTTTGCATCGGACCTTTCCGTTGAAAAGACAAAACTAATGATGTTTATGCTAGTAATTAGGCCTCAAAAATAAATTCTTTGATTGGCGTAACATAAACAAAATTAGGGTAAGGTCGGGATTTTGTTTTTACTTTTAAGCTATAAATTGCGTTCGATAAAGACATTGGAATTTTTATATATATATTTTTTAACCTATATTTTGATTTTTTAAAATTTCTTTATTTGCATTAAAAAAAAAATTGGGTCGGTCGGGTTAAAGTTAAACCAATCAAAACAATTTTTGGAGGCCTTTTTCATCACTAACATTTGAGTCATTTTTATCCATAAAACGGTACAGGATAGGATAATTACTTTGACTTCAATCTGGTCTATATTGTTATGAATTTTAATTGGGGAACTAGTCCAAGGGGAAAGCAGAGCGAGGTACCAGATGCACGTATTACCTATATAAAACGTTCACTTGATGAATGGTTATCATGGCTTACTGCACTATGATCAATAATCAATTATCAAATGAATTATCGTCACAACAATATGATGAAGATTTTATTTCTACAACATTAGATCTGTTTAAATCAACATGATCAATAAACTCACAACCAAGCATATCATGCTGAGCAAGGATACTACACGTATGCAGCTTCGCTGTGTGACCAGGGAAGTACAATTGGTTTGACGTCATTGGTGATATAATTTTCGTTCGTTTATCATGTTTGATATGCTGTGGAACTATAATTGTGTGGGCCTGGTCTATAACCTTTAAAGTCATAATTAATTCAAACGTAACTTTGGCAATACTCACTCGTTTTCATTCGTTGAAACTTTTAGCCATGTTCCCCATAAAAACAAAAATCAAACAATTCACACCAATACCAGTATATATTTTTTTATGTCCACAAAACCGCACTCCAACTCAAATAGCCAGCCCTTTGGCTGGCAAAAAGACGTCATGGATAAAGATCATTTTTTGTACACAGGGAACTTGGCCGATTTGGTCCAGTATATACTGGGCAAGTGTTGGGCCACACCTGGTACCGGCGATTGGATCAGGAAAGGGGCCTTTCGTATGGTCCAGCAAAAGTGACACTTGGATTGGACCATATGTGGAGCCGCTTGCAATGGGCCACATCAAGCCACTTTTTCTGGCCCAGTGCTGGTAGTACCACGAGCTGTCTTTAAGCTTTCATAAAAATTCTAATCAATCATCGGACGTGTTTAAGCTTATAAAAAGTAAAATGCCGTTTAAAAGGTATTTATTCGTATATCTTGACCCAAAAGCGTATACATATTTAATAGAATGTTAGAGGATTCAGGCTGACCACTGAAGACATCAAAAAGGTATGTTAGTATAAACTAAATATACTATATTTCACATGCACAAATCTCATTTGGTTTCATTTTCCGCGAGCGGAGAGTGTCACGTAGCTTCATGTCATGCATACCCGGGATGCATACACGCATGTCAGCTCAAGAACATGAATGATGAACATGATGTAGGACTAGGAGATATGACAATGGTAAATATGCTGACTGAATTTGAATCCACGATTAATGGAACAGTTTATTAGATCATTAGTAGAAGACAAGTTCATTCTGGTGAAAGTATGACTTGCATTGGCATGCCTTGCAGTGAATATTTTATAGGTGTTTACAGGCGGCAGCGCCCCACCTTTTTGCAAAAAAAAAGGAGCTAGAAGAGAAGAGAAAGAGGGGAAAGGAGAAAAAAAG
Organism: Amphiura filiformis; assembly: GCF_039555335.1. NCBI lineage: Eukaryota > Metazoa > Echinodermata > Ophiuroidea > Amphilepidida > Amphiuridae > Amphiura > Amphiura filiformis. Next base: position 16,148,399 of record NC_092636.1, read on the forward strand.
AAAAGGAGAAGAGAAATACTTACATTGCACGTAGGCCCATGCCTAAAAAACCACACATTTGGATTGTAAGTAGGCCCTATATAGGCCCTAGGCCTGTGATTATTTAGGCATGCCATTGCTTGAAGGCGGGTCCTCGGCACAAACACATGTGAAACTTACTGCTGGCCCGTCGACGTGTAGTAGATAGCTGTTGCTTCATCAATACTGGTATCAGCAGTAGATAGCTACTTCATCAATACTGATATCAGCAGTAGATAGCTACTTCATCAATACTGATATCAGCAGTAGATAGCTACTTCATCAATACTGGTATCATGAGTAGATAGTTACTTCATCAATACCCTTATCAGCAGTAGAGAGCTACTTCATCAATACTGGTATCAGGGGTAGAAGATACTATCTTCTGTTGGTATCTATTGTTGGTAGAAGCAGCAACAAAAAATGTAGTTCACAGCATCTTGCGAATGGTAGTGAGCTTTAGCAAAAATTGCATTGCTCAATTCATAGCGAGTGTGTAGAAGAATTCAAATATCACAGATATAGGCCTACTTTTGTAGGTCCTGTGGTTCTTGAGTTATGTTGTAAAGAGGGCTGAAACAACAACACTTTTGTAAAACGTACATAACTCATTAACAACAATACATTAAGCAAGTTTTCAAAGTATATGATTTGTAGAATGAACTTTTGCAAAACACCAAAGTGTTATTTTTCAATAATATATTGATTCAGATAATGAAAATCAATTTTTTGGCTGCTTCGACCAACAATACCTCGTATACCCTTAAAGAAGTTTTCATATTATTCTACCCCTCAGAACCTTCAAATAAAAAGCACCTTGTCATTTTCCAAGAATTCGTAGAAAAAAAGGATTACAATTGCTAGCAATGTTAATTTAGACTTATAACATCGTGTATTGATATAAAATGGCATGCACACAGTTGAGTGCAGCACTAGTTGCATAATGTGTGACTGGCTAGATAGCTACGTCGTCAATTATACCATCAGTAGTAGATAGCTACATCGTCAATTATACCGTTATCAGTAGTAGGGTAGGTGCAGGTAATATGGGACAGCAGGTAATATGGGACACCTGTTTTCATTTTAACAAAAAGTAGCTTAGAGAAGGTAAACACTTTAAGTTGATTTGTTAAGTGTTTAGAGACATCAATTGTGCTTCTAGAAATGCAGTTTTGGAGTCTGTGTATCAAACTCTTGGAAATCAATGCCAAAAGAGTGAAATTGCCCAAAAATTATGTCGTTTTTTTTGGCCTGATATAAAATCAATGACGTCACATTTTATGATTGTGTATCCAAAAACTCTGGTACTGAGGGGCATTTGTTATTTTTATGATCTTTAGGTGATGGGTTAAGCTTATCAGCAGGTAAAATTCCACTGACAGGTGGCACTTTCCTTTTGTAAATGATTATTTTCTCTGATTTTCAACTGAATGGGTGCAGGTAATATGGGACACATAGGAAATTGTGTGCATTGTCAATGCGAAAAGCAAAACTATTTAGAAAATTGAATTTTCTTGTAGAAATTTGCATTTAACATTCAAAATCATGTAACAAAAATGTTTTTAGAACAAAAGAGTGATTTTCTGAACTTTTTGATTTTCACCATAGAGATAACACAGTGTCCCATATACCTGCACATGCAGGTAATATGGGACACTTGACGACGACGTCATTTTGACGTCATAGCGTCCAAACAAACATAAAAACAAGGTAACATTGCCTGTTTTATTAATCTTAAAGGACAGGTTGTTCATCATAACAATCTCTTGTGGGCATATCTTCTTTAGTTTTTATGCAAATAAGCTAAACGTCCTTAATGGTCCCATATTACCTGCAGGTACCCTAGATAGCTACATCGTCAATTATGCCGTTATCAGTAGTAGATAGCTACGTCGTCAATTATACCATCAGTAGTAGATAGCTACATCGTCAATTATACCGTTATCAGTAGTAGATAGCTACATCGTCAATTATGCCGTTATCAGTAGTAGATATACTAAAATGCAGCAAACCTTTTACGAGCGCGACCACCGTGATGTTGCAAATTCGGCGCTAACAACGCGTACGGCGCTCAGTTCATTCATAAATTTCCACTCAGCAACAACATATCGCCTTAGCAGCCAATCAGAGACAAGTGCGTGCAACGCAGTAAATACGCGATGTATCCTTACAATACGCGCTCGTCAAAGGTTTACTGCATTTTAGTATAGCTACGTCGTCAATTATACCATCAGTAGTAGATAGCTACATCGTCAATTATGCCGTTATCAGTAGTAGATAGCTACGTCGTCAATTATACCATCAGTAGTAGATAGCTACATCGTCAATTATGCCGTTATCAGTAGTAGATAGCTACGTCGTCAATTATACCATCAGTAGTAGATAGCTACATCGTCAATTATACCGTTATCAGTAGTAGATAGCTACATCGTCAATTATACCGTTATCAGTAGTAGATAGCTACATCGTCAATTATGCCGTTATCAGTAGTAGATAGCTACATCGTCAATTATACCGTTATCAGTAGTAGATAGCTACATCGTCAATTATGCCGTTATCAGTAGTAGATAGCTACATCGTCAATTATGCCGTTATCAGTAGTAGATAGCTACGTCGTCAATTATACCATCAGTAGTAGATAGCTACATCGTCAATTATACCGTTATCAGTAGTAGATAGCTACATCGTCAATTATACCGTTATCAGTAGTAGATAGCTACATCGTCAATTATACCGTTATCAGTAGTAGATAGCTACATCGTCAATTATGCCGTTATCAGTAGTAGATAGCTACGTCGTCAATTATACCATCAGTAGTAGATAGCTACATCGTCAATTATACCGTTATCAGTAGTAGATAGCTACATCGTCAATTATGCCGTTATCAGTAGCAGATAGCTACGTCGTCAATTATACCATCAGTAGTAGATAGCTACATCGTCAATTATACCGTTATCAGTAGTAGATATATAGATATTTCATGGTTTGATCAGCTCGTAATAGGTGGGAAATGTTAGGCTTTTACCACGACGCCTAAAAGTAGACCCACCTTAAGAGTGCTGTTAGTTGACCTGTCTGGTCTATATTTTGTGTGTTTAAAAAGAAAGTAGACAAAGTATAGGACTTGAATTAATAATTTGTGATGCTTGTATAGGACTTGAATTAATAATTTGTGATGCTTTTGGCAAGATGTCACAAGAAAGTTCTCAAAATAACATATTTTGATATTAATCTGCAATGTTATAAGGCCCGCTGATTACGAGCTGATCAAAGTATAAATAGCTACTTAGTCAATAACCCTTATCAGGAGTATATAGCTACTTCGTCAATACCCTCATCAGCAGTAGATAGCTACTTCGTCAATACTGGTATCAGGAGTAGATAGCTACTTCGTCAATACCCTTATCAGCAGTAGATAGCTACTTCGTCAATACCATTATCAGTATTAGATAGCTACTTCGTCAATACCCTTTTTTAGTAGTAGATAGCTACTTCATTAATACCCTTATCAATAGTAGATACATACTTCGTCAATAACCCTTATCAGTAGTAGATAGCTACTTCGTCAATAACCCTTATCAGTAGTAGATAGCTACTTTGTCAATACCCTTATCAGTAGTAGATAGCTACTTCATCAATAACCTTATCAGTAGTAGATAGCTACTTCGCCAATACCCTTATCAGAGTAGATAGCTACTTCATTAATACCCTTATCTGTAGTAGATAGACACTTCGTCAATACCCTTATCAGTAGTAGATAGCTACTTCGTCAATAACCTTATCAGTAGTAGATAGCTGCTTCGTCAATACCCTTATCGGTAGTAGATGCCTGCTTCGTCAATACCCTTATCAGTAGTATATAGATAGCAACCTCGTCAATACTCTTATCAGGAGTAGATAGCTACTTTGTCAATACCCTTATCAGTAGTAGATAGCTACTTCTTCAATACCCTTATCAGTAGTAGATAGCTACTTCGTCAATACCCTTATCAGTAGTAGATAGTTACTTTGTCAATAATACCCTTATCAGTAGTAGATAGCTACTTCATCAATACTGGTATCAGGAGTAGATAGGGACTTCATCAATACCCTTATCAGCAGTAGAAAGCCACTTCATCAATACTGGTATCAGGAGTAGATAGTTGCTTGAACTTACCTCAATACTGGTATCAGGAGTAGATAGTTACTTCATCAATACTCTTATCAGCAGTAGATAGCTACTTCGTCAATACTGGTATCAGGAGTACATGGTTACTTCATCAATACCCTTATCAGCAGTAAAAAGCTACTTCATCAATACTGGTATCAGGAGTAGATAGTTACTTCATCAATACCCTTATCAGCAGCAGATAACTACTTAATCAAAACTGGTATCAGGAGTAGATAGTTATTTCATCAATACCCTTATCAGCAGTAGATAGCTACTTCATCAATACCCTTATCAGCAGTAGATAGCTATTTCATCAATACTGGTATCAGGAGTAGATAGTTACTTCATCAATACCCTTATCAGCAGTAGATAGCTACTACGTTAATACTGGTATCAGGAGTAGATAGTTACTTCATCAATACCCTTATCAGCAGTAGATAGCTACTTAATCAATACTGGTATCAGGAGTAGATAGTTACTTCATCAATACCCTTATCAGCAGTAGATAGCTACTTCATCAATACTGGTATCATGAGCAGATAGTTACTTCATCAATGCCCTTATCAGCAGTAGATAGTTACCTCATCAATACTGGTATCAGGAGAAGATATTTACTTCATTAATACCCTTATCAGCAGTAGAACGCTACTTCATCAATACTGGTATCAGGAGTAGATAGATACTTCATCAATACTGGTATCAGGAGTAGATAGCTACTTCGTCAATACTGGTATCAGGAGTACATGGTTACTTCATCAATACCCTTATCAGCAGTAGAAAGCTACTTCATCAATACTGGTATCAGGAGTAGATAGTTACTTCATCAATACCCTTATCAGCAGCAGATAGCTACTTAATCAAAACTGGTATCAGGAGTAGATAGTTATTTCATCAATACCCTTATCAACAGTAGATAGCTACTTCATCAATACCCTTATCAGCAGTAGATAGCTATTTCATCAATACTGGTATCAGGAGTAGATAGTTACTTCATCAATACCCTTATCAGCAGTAGATAGCTACTACGTTAATACTGGTATCAGGAGTAGATAGTTACTTCATCAATACCCTTATCAGCAGTAGATAGCTACTTCATCAATACTGGTATCAGGAGTAGATAGTTACTTCATCAATACCCTTATCAGCAGTAGAAAGCTACTTCATCAACACTGGTATCAGGAGTAGATAGTTACTTCATCAATACCCTTATCAGCAGTAGATAGCTACTTCATCAATACTGGTATCATGAGCAGATAGTTACTTCATCAATACCCTTATCAGCAGTAGATAGCTACCTCATCAATACTGGTATCAGGAGAAGATATTTACTTCATTAATACCCTTATCAGCAGTAGAACGCTACTTCATCAATACTGGTATCAGGAGTGGATAGCTACTTCATCAATTCTGGTATCAGGAGTAAATAGCTACTTCATCAATACCCGTATCAGCAGTAGATAGCTACTTTATCAATACCCGTAACAGCAGTAGATAGCTACTTTATCAATACCCGTATCAGCAGTAGATAGCTACTTTATCAATACCCTTATCAGATCCGAAAAACGGCTTGTGCCCCCCTCCCCCATCAGACCCGGTGCCCCCCCAATCATGGTCGACGGTGCCCCCCAATGTAATGACCCACGCTTCGCCACTGAGTAGATAGCTATTAATAAATTAGCAGTAGAAAGCTACTTCATCAATACTGGTATCAGGAGTAGATAGTTACTTCATCAATACCCTTATTAGCAGTAGATACCCAGCAAACACAAAAACGTTTTACAAACGTTTTAAATAAGTTATATTTTGGCTTTTGGTTTAGGTAAAAACGTTTTAATAACATTAAAATGTCGGGTTATATGAAGGTCATGATAACATTTTAAAACGTTATGTATGAAAACACACTACAACAATATTTTTAAATGTTTTCAAAAAATGTTATTGTAAACTATTTTTGCAAACATTTTTGCCAAATATTGTGTCAATACTTAAATAACATTATGTTAAAATATTTGAACCCAGGAAACACCGAAATGTTCTTAAAATATTTTTCAAAACCTTTTAATAACATTTAAATGTCGGGTTATATAAAGGTCATGAAAACGTTTTTAAAACGTTATTGAAAATATTTTGGGCAAACATTTTTCGCAAAATATTTTTCAACCCCAAAATAACATTCTGTTTAGAATGTTTTGTGTCAAGTTTTCAAGAATGTTTTTGGAATGTTATTAAAACGTTTTTATACCCTTTATATAACCCGACATTTAAACGTTTTCTGTAAAACATTTTTGTTTGCTGAGCAGTAGATTATCAAAAATGTTTTTAAGGTTATGAAAACGTTTTATATTCTTAATATACCCTTTATATAACCCGACATTTAAACGTTTTCTGACAACCTTTTATAACCTTTTGCGAATGATGTCGAAAACGTTTTGTGTTTGCTGGGTAGCTACTTCATCAATACTGGTATCAGGGGTAGATAGTTACTTCATCAATGCCCTTATCAGCAGTATATAGCTACTTCATCAATACTGGTATCAGGAGTAAGGTAAGTAGCTACTCCATCAATACATACTGATATTAGGAGTAGATATAGCTGCTTCAGGAGTAGATAGGGACTTTATCAATACCCTTATCAGCAGTAAAAAGCCACTTCATCAATACTGGTATCAGGAGTAGATAGTTGCTTGAACTTACCTCATCAATACCCTTATCAGCAGTAGATAGCTACTTCGTCAATACTGGTATCAGGAGTAGATAGTTACTTCATCAATACCCTTATCAGCAGCAGATAGCTACTTAATCAAAACTGGTATCAGGAGTAGATAGTTATTTCATCAATACCCTTATCAGCTGTAGATAGCTACTTCATCAATACCCTTATCAGCAGTAGATAGCTACTTCGTCAATACTGGTATCAGGAGTAGATAGTTACTTCATCAATACCCTTATCAGCAGTAGATAGCTACTTCATCAATACTGGTATCAGGAGTAGATAGTTACTTCATCAATACCCTTATCAGCAGTAGAAAGCTACTTCATCAACACTGGTATCAGGAGTAGATATTTACTTCATTAATACCCTTATCAGCAGTAGAACACTACTTCATCAATACTGGTATCAGGAGTAGATAGCTACTTCATCAATACTGGTATCTGGAGTAGATATGGACTTCATCAATACCCTTATCAGCAGCAGAAAGCCACTTCATCAATACTGGTATCATGAGCAGATAGTTACTTTCACTTTTACTTTACTTTAGTTTACTTAATTTTACTTTAATTACTTTTATGGCCTACTTTCATCAATACTGGTATCAGGAGTAGATAGTTACTTCATCAATACCCTTATTAGCAGTAGATAGCTACTTCATCAATACCCTTATCAGCAGTAGATAGCTACTTCGTCAATACTGGTATCAGGAGTAGATAGTTACTTCATCAATACCCTTATCAGCAGCAGATAGCTACTTCATCAATACTGGTATCAGGAGTAGATAGTTACTTCATCAATACCCTTATCAGCAGTAGATAGCTACTTCATCAATACCCTTATCAGCAGTAGATAGCTATTTCATCAATACTGGTATCAGGAGTAGATAGTTACTTCATCAATACCCTTATCAGCAGTAGAAAGCTACTTCATCAATACTGGTATCAGGAGTAGATAGTTACTTCATCAATACCCTTATCAGCAGTATATAGCTACCTCATCAATACTGGTATCAGGAGAAGATATTTACTTCATCAATACTGGTATCAGGAGTAGATAGATACTTCATCAATACTGGTATCAGGAGTGGATAGCTACTTCATCAATACTGGTATCAGAAGTAGATGGCTACTTCATCAATACTGGTATCAGGAGTAAATAGCTACTTCATCAATACCCGTATCAGCAGTAGATAGCTACTTTATCAATACCCGTAACAGCAGTAGATAGCTACTTTATCAATACCCGTATCAGCAGTAGATAGCTACTTTATCAATACCCTTATCAGATCCGAAAACGGCTTGTGCCCCCCCCATCAGACCCGGTGCCCCCCCAATCATGGTCGACGGTGCCCCCCAATGTAATGACCCACGCTACGCCACTGAGTAGATAGCTACTTAATCAATTAGCAGTAGAAAGCTACTTCATCAATACTGGTATCAGGAGTAGATAGTTACTTCATCAATACCCTTATTAGCAGTAGATAGCTACTTCATCAATACTGGTATCAGGGGTAGATAGTTACTTCATCAATGCCCTTATCAGCAGTATATAGCTACTTCATCAATACTGGTATCAGGAGTAAGGTAAGTAGCTACTCCATCAATACATACTGATATTAGGAGTAGATATAGCTGCTTCGTCAATACTCTTAGTCTTATCAGTACACATTAATACTTCATCAATACCCTTATGTCAAAAAATCTTTTACTTTTACTTTACTTTAGTTTACTTAATTTTACTTTAATTACTTTTATGGCCTACTTTCATCAATACTGGTATCAGGAGTAGATAGTTACTTCATCAATACCCTTATTAGCAGTAGATAGCTACTTCATCAATACCCTTATCAGCAGTAGATAGCTACTTCGTCAATACTGGTATCAGGAGTAGATAGTTACTTCATCAATACCCTTATCAGCAGCAGATAGCTACTTCATCAATACTGGTATCAGGAGTAGATAGTTACTTCATCAATACCCTTATCAGCAGTAGATAGCTACTTCATCAATACCCTTATCAGCAGTAGATAGCTATTTCATCAATACTGGTATCAGGAGTAGATAGTTACTTCATCAATACCCTTATCAGCAGTAGAAAGCTACTTCATCAATACTGGTATCAGGAGTAGATAGTTACTTCATCAATACCCTTATCAGCAGTAGATAGCTACTTCATCAATACTGGTATCAGGAGTAGATAGGGACTTCATCAATACCCTTATCAGCAGTAGAAAGCCACTTCATCAATACTGGTATCAGGAGCAGATAGTTACTTCATCAATGCACTTATCAGCAGTAGATAGCTACCTCATCAATACTGGTATCAGGAGAAGATAGCTACTTTGTCAATACCCTTATCAGTAGTAGATAGCTACTTCTTCAATACCCTTATCAGTAGTAGATAGCTACTTCGTCAATACCCTTATCAGTAGTAGATAGTTACTTTGTCAATACCCTTATCAGTAGTAGATAGCTACTTCATCAATACTGGTATCAGGAGTAGATAGGGACTTCATCAATACCCTTATCAGCAGTAGAAAGCCACTTCATCAATACTGGTATCAGGAGTAGATAGTTGCTTGAACTTACCTCAATACTGGTATCAGGAGTAGATAGTTACTTCATCAATACTCTTATCAGCAGTAGATAGCTACTTCGTCAATACTGGTATCAGGAGTACATGGTTACTTCATCAATACCCTTATCAGCAGTAGAAAGCTACTTCATCAATACTGGTATCAGGAGTAGATAGTTACTTCATCAATACCCTTATCAGCAGCAGATAACTACTTAATCAAAACTGGTATCAGGAGTAGATAGTTATTTCATCAATACCCTTATCAGCAGTAGATAGCTACTTCATCAATACCCTTATCAGCAGTAGATAGCTACTTCATCAATACTGGTATCAGGAGTAGATAGTTACTTCATCAATACCCTTATCAGCAGTAGATAGCTACTACGTTAATACTGGTATCAGGAGTAGATAGTTACTTCATCAATACCCTTATTAGCAGTAGATAGCTACTTCATCAATACTGATATCAGGGGTAGATAGTTACTTCATCAATGCCCTTATCAGCAGTATATAGCTACTTCATCAATACTGGTATCAGGAGTAAGGTAAGTAGCTACTCCATCAATACATACTGATATTAGGAGTTGATATAGCTGCTTCGTCAATACTCTTAGTCTTATCAATATACATTAATACTTCAGCAATACCCTTATGTCAAAAAATCTTTTATTTTTACTTTACTTTAGTTTACTTAATTTTACTTTAATTACTTTTATGGCCTACTTTCACTTTTACCTTAAATTTGCTTAATTTTATTTTACTTATTTTTACTATTTATTTTATCTTATCTTATCTTAGGGCCTATTTTGTTTTATTTCATTTATTTTTTATTTGTCTATTTCTGGTTATTTCTTCATGTAATTTTACACGAAATTGGGGTTAGGGTTAAGGTTAAGGTTAGTTAAGGGATAGGATTAGGGTTAGAATTAGGATTAGCTTACACGAAATAATTACATGAAGGTTCGACCCTATTTCTCTTTTTAATTTTTTATCATGTGTATTTTTTTAATCTTCTGGTCGATTTAATCAATCAAGTGTAGGTCTATTCTTACATGTCTCTGTTTCAGCTTTTGTCATACGCTTGCGTTGTGTATTAGATTCTATATTATATTGGAGCGTTGGGAAAAGGTTTAAGACCATTGGACCTCGACCATTGTCCGAAATAGGGAGCAATTGTATGGTTGATCTCTTCCTAACTGTGCAATAGTAGTAATACATAGTGTGGAGTCAATGAACCCTCAAGTGATAATCACCTGTACAAAAAATACAGGTTACCCAAATGATTATGGACTTGTATCACCCACTTAAGGCCAACTGGCGCGAAAATTCATTAACAAAGAAATCAAGCCAAAAGACGGACGTTGGCTCCGAAACTGTCGTAATAATTTGACTGCTATCTTCCTGATTCCATCGCAAATTCAAGTATCAAATTGGTAAGTAATCAGGTTTATTTGTCACTAATTGTGTTCAATTTTGCACATTCATCATCACCATCGTCATACCATCATCATCTTCATCGTTATCTTCTTCTGCTTGAATACTTACGCTACAATTAGACTGCGGAACTCAGTCCTCAATGATAGTCAGTCACTTATCTTTTGGTCGTTAATTCCAAGTCAGTCACTTATCTTTTGGTCGTTAATTCCAATAAAATCGCGGTCGCAATAGCGAAATAAATGACATGAATAAACGATATCAGTAAAAGAAAGATTTGATAGGTCCAAACTTGCGTCTCACAACTAGTGATTAAACGAAACAAAGAAAATAAATCAAAACTCAACTCATCACAGGGTCTGAGATCTCATCATCACCATAAAAGCTCATAAACGACAAAAAGGTACCGAGTATAATAATGTTACGTCCATGGTCGATTTGGTCGTTCTAATAATCTAGTATTTCCATGTTCTAATGAGCCTACATTTCATTTTATGTTCCAGAAAGAACATCATGATCACTTGCTTGATGAACAATTAATTGAGACCCGAGAAGACAGGTGAAAAAGAAGTTTGGAGCTGCTTTATATGAAGACACGGTGAAATGGACGATTGGACTCTTTTCAGACACATATAGCTGCAGTATACGTACAACATGCTGATAAAAGTTAAGTAGGCCATACACTTTGTGTTTGATTTTGAAACGGTATACATATAAGCCTGCTGTTGAATTTAAAAAACCCTTGAATTGAGTTTTTATTTTGTGGACGTGATATCTAAACACACGGGTATATAAGAAAAGGAGTACTGTATTTATCAAATTACTGTCAGTTGGCATTAATCCTCATTCAGGAAAAATCAATTTCACATTCTGCAGTAGACCTATTTCTCACAAATGCACGAATTAACTTCAAAAGCAAACGCGGTACAAAAACTAATTTGTTATCATTTTAAAACTTATTTTGAATCTTTACTGCTATATTAAAAATCTCACCAACTTTTGACACGATTACGTGTTTTGTGAGATAAAATTCTCCAATTATATAAGTCATACGTCCATCAGATTAATGGTAATGTAAAATCAAACGTTTGGATATTGGTTAAAGGTCTAAAGACCCATTCTCTATTTTGGTAAATAATAATAACACAATAATTGACCGTGTTGAAATTGTGGGTGTTAATTTTAGCCTCGTAAGAAAATAAATTAATACACCTGCTTGGGATGAAGAACTTGGAAGATTTCCTTTTTGAGCCAATAAAAAGCATTAAAAAAATCAGTATTGTGCCCGGAGTCCAGCAAACAAAATGTTTTCGACTTGATTCGCAAAAGGTTAGAAAATGTTGCCAGAATACGTTTAAATGTCGGGATATATAAAGGACATATAAAACGTTTTCATAACATTCAAAAACATTTGATGATAACCCACTGCAAATGTTTGCAAAAATATTTTACAATAACTTTTTGAAAACATTTACAAAATATTTTTGCAGTGTGTTTTCATACAGAACGTTTTAAAACGTTTTCATGACCGTTATATAACCCGACACTTAATGTAATTGAAATTGTTTGCTGGGAGTGTGTCGGCTAGATTGCTCTTACACTAGGATCCACAACATGCTCATCAATCAAGGCACCGTTCTTTAACCCCAATACATTTGTACATTCATTGAATGACCTTTGAAAATGTGTGTATTAAAACTCATACTCTGAAACTTGAGGTCAAATTTTACACTACCAGTGTTAACTTGAGGTTATTGAACTATGCCATTGGAATGAGGCCATCATGGTCCATAGTGTCATAGGAGTAGAATATCATCACCACAGAATAAAAATCCATTTTTTTTTTCAGATTAATTTTCACTCAAAAGAGTTACATCATTCCTTATTTTACATTCAAAGGTGGACTATTCTTTACCCCGGGATTCTTTATTCAAAATCTTGGGAGTTTGTCACAATTAGAGCACATAAAAGCTTTTATTTTTACAGGGTATTTTAAAGAGAATGTCCAGCTCATGAAAAAAAAATGATTTCACGAGCAGAGTTATTTCATGCGCAATTAGCATCGTATGGTTATTTGGTAGTAATTCGCAGAAATTAGGCCTATGGTTTTGAACACTTCATTATGTTGACTTTCCCATTTAATTATATTTTTCCGAGAAAATCACGCGGATTTTAAACCTGGTGTTCGTCGCATCTAAATGATAATGAAATTAAACCATTTGACATTTACAATATTTTGAGAAATAAGTAGACTGAAAGTCATTTCATGAGACTTCTCTTCATCGATTCGATGCACGTGACGTATCAGCCACTTTTATGTTAAAACATGCATCGCAAGCCCTCGCAAGGTTATTTGGCGATGCGAAAAAAATAGACGTAGATATATTTCTCGTGCAAAAATGTTAGGCCTATACTAATCTTCTCTGCAATTTTAGTGGTTTTGAACATTAACACTATCTTCTTAATAATTATATTTGCTTTATGCAATTTATAGCTGCATAGATGTTATACGGTATTTAGGCCTCGTGTAAACCTATACAAAAAGTAACATTTCTGACACGAGATGATGAATCGACGTAAAACGCGTTTACGCATAATAAAAATAGACATACCTTATGTTGCTGCAATCAAAAGCCTCGCACAAAATACAAGACGCAAGATTTTCCCAATGAAGCTGGAAGACTTTACATGCACAGTCTTTCGAAAAAACCTGTAGTATTATATCCTATGGCGACAATACCGGGTCAAAATGATTGCCCCCGAAATATTTATCTTGCCGCCCCCCCCCCAAGAAAGCTGGCTACACCCCTGACAGAGCATGAAAAGTGGAAGAATTTGTTTGTTTTCTTAATACAAAATTTTAACCTTAAACCACGCATTGCTCGGGTCCAATAACAAGCGGCTTTATGGTTTTGTGCCTCTCTAGCAGAGTGAAATTCACTATTAGGCCTATACACCAATCCGAGAAGCGTTTACTGTATTTGGCCCTCTATTGACGGCAACACAGATGTACCAGAGCGGGAGATTTAATTCGTAATTCAATACTCATGATTGTGTATTGAATATCACTGTTGTGTACAATTCCCGGGTACAATTCTGTATACCACACAATAAATAATGGATGGAACCCCCGGGACACCGCAGTTTTACATCGGGGACACCGCAGTAATGGCGAAGTCGGATAGGTGTATATGGATTGCCAGTGATCACTCCAATGGAGCAAAATGTTACTCTTTTGAGAGTGAATTGCACAACACTCCTTGTTTACTCTTTCCATAATGCATTTCATTCTAGTGTATGAATAGTGACATTTTACTCTTATTATTTCACTCCGTTATAGTCATCACTGTATAGGCAATATTTTTTCACTCGTTCACTCTTTTTTTTACTCGTTGAGAGCAGAGAATTTGGCAGAAAACAAATTGATAGCACAATATAATAATGAGAAAAATTGCACTAAATTGCACGGAACTGGTATCAATTTTATTTGGGAATTTTATTTGATCTTAATGGCTGTTTAGCACCTTTTGTATTAAAATAAATACACACTAAACAAATTTCTTTTGGAAGAGAGTCCCGGTGTCACTGTGTGGCCAGTCATTTTTTAAATGCATAAATCGGAGATTCATAATGTGTATGACCCCGCTTTTTGAAGGCATAATGACCCAGATAACATGGAGATATTGGTCAGATGGGATACGGTGGCCCGATATATGTTCAATAATGGCCCGATATCATTTGCTCATGGGCCCAAGATTGGTCCAAGATTGGGCTTGGGCCAAATATTGGGCCTATATTGGACCAATTTAGGCTGCCACTGTGATGCCAATATGAAGATTAACGATGGTAAGCCAAGATTGGCCCAATATGGGCAGCAAAATAATGCCGATGCCAAGATTGGCGCTCGAAAACCAACGTTGGGCCAATAGGCCCTATATGCATGTTATCTGGGGAGAGGCTATCCTTGTACTCATTTTAATTGACACATTTTCAATTGTATCTGATTGCATTTGAAAAGCTTTATCGCACTGACACACATTTCCGTGTTATACATGTATTAGCAAAAATTTCAAAGGTCAAAATATGAGCTCCACACGGGGTAAAACATTGCCTTATTATATAACAATAAAAAAAGAATACTCTGCATTATGTAGGACATTTTGTTACAGAGTAAAATGGTCAGCACCCATTTTTAGTCAATTGATTGTGACCAAATGTTGACTGATAAGTCGTAGATAGGTCAAAGTATATAATATGATAGTCATACACAAGTTTACACTTAGGGCAATATTTTGAGATTATCAACTAGAGTTTTACTAGACTATCCTTTTTGCCCATGCAAATCGTTTGTCTTTCCGTTTGTTTGAATGTAGATATAGGCCTATGTCTGGCCAATCTGGTTACACCATAAATGGTTGCTAACTGTAAGTGCCGTAGACAGCAACATTCATAGTCTGTGAGTCTGTCCGCCCATATTCTCGGAACTGACCGGTCGCATGCCACTCAAGTCGGAGCAAGTTTGCATTTGTTAGTGGATTTCTACCCCAGGGACCCCAACCTGTGGGTCTTCTCTTTTCCTCTCCATAGGTTACCATGGCCAATCTCTTATCAACACCAAGTCAATATATTAACTTACACGCTTCGTAGGTGGATGGAACTAAAACACTGACCACAGATGAAAAACAAAGCCATTTGGGGGTCATCCGGAGTCATCCAGAGTCAAATCGCCATATATTGTAGCAGGTTAATGAAATTTGGTGAGAACCAGCGATATTTTCGGGTCATCTGGAGTCAAATCGCCATATGTTGTTGTAGTGTCTTGAAATTTGAGTTGTAGTTTCATGAAGCAGGGTAAAAGTGACTTCTTAAAGCTTGCTGAAATCTTCCAATCATATGAACCAGGAATATTTGTGTTTTTACAAACCGCGAAAGCCAGGTGACCGCCTAGTTTACACATGATTTTTGGCAATAAATTTCAACCAAATTCTTATTTTGAATGGATCCTGATACTGAAAATTAAGGGTTCCAAGTATGTAAAAATACAAATGGCACAGCTTCTTCCTTCCGTCTTAGTCCTGATTGTTATTTTGCTCACCACCAGGTTGATGATCCTCACAGACAGATTAGGATTGATTGACTGATGCTGAAGCCAACCATTGATTGATGATGACACCAACCATTGATGATGACACCAACCATTGATGATGACACCAACCATTGATGATGACACCAACCATTGATGATGACACCAACCATTGATGATGACACCAACCATTGATGATGACACCAACCAGACCATTGTTGGCGGATTGCGGACTGAAGTAGAATCAGAGGCAGAAGCACCGAGTGCTTCCTGGTTGCTTGTCGTGCAACCAGGCTGGTTGCTTGTTGTGCAACCGTGTCTCACCTGGTTGCTTGTTGTGCAACCAGGTTTGGTTGCTTGTTTTGCAACCATGGTTACCTGGTTGCTTGTTGGACTGCAACCGGTTGGTTGCTTGTTTTGCAGCCGATGCTTCACCTGGTTGATAGTGATTGATGATGACGCCAACCATTGATGATGACACCAACCATTGATGATGACACCAACCATTGATGATGACACCAACCAGACCATTGTTGGCGGATTGCGGACTGAAGTAGAATCAGAGGCAGAAGCACCGAGTGCTTCCTGGTTGCTTGTCGTGCAACCAGGCTGGTTGCTTGTTGTGCAACCGTGTCTCACCTGGTTGCTTGTTGTGCAGCCAGGTTTGGTTGCTTGTTTTGCAACCATGGTTACCTGGTTGCTTGTTGGACTGCAACCCGGTTGGTTGCTTGTTGTGCAGCCGATGCTTCACCTGGTTGATGATTGATGACGCTAACCATTGATGATGACACCAACCATTGATGATGACACCAACCATTGATATACTAACATTTTCTGATTGATTGACTGATGCTGAAGCCAACCATTGATTGATGATGACACCAACCATTGATGATGACACCAACCATTAATGATGACACCAACCATTGATGATGACACCAACCAGACCATTGTTGGCGGATTGCGGACTGAAGTAGAATCAGAGGCAGAAGCACCGAGTGCTTCCTGGTTGTTTGTCGTGCAACCAGGCTGGTTGCTTGTTGTGCAACCGTGTCTCACCTGGTTGCTTGTTGTGCAACCAGGTTTGGTTGCTTGTTTTGCAACCATGGTTACCTGGTTGCTTGTTGGACTGCAACCGGTTGGTTGCTTGTTGTGCAGCCGATGCTTCACCTGGTTGATAGTGATTGATGATGACGCCAACCATTGATATATACTAACATTTTCTGATTGATTGACTGATGCTGAAGCCAACCATTGATTGATGATGACACCAACCATTGATGATGACACCAACCATTGATGATGACACCAACCAGACCATTGTTGGCGGATTGCGGACTGAAGTAGAATCAGAGGCAGAAGCACCGAGTGCTTCCTGGTTGCTTGTCGTGCAACCAGGCTGGTTGCTTGTTGTGCAACCGTGTCTCACCTGGTTGCTTGTTGTGCAACCAGGTTTGGTTGCTTGTGTTGCAACCATGGTTACCTGGTTGCTTGTTGGACTGCAACCCGGTTGGTTGCTTGTTGTGCAGCCGATGCTTCATCTGGTTGCTTGTTTGTGCAACTATCGACACCCAGTGTTAAATGTTAAGCAGCCTTGCTTCGTCAGACAACCAGACACAGCTCCGACACAGCTACAGGGTAATTACACAGATTGGTAAGTAATTTGGGCGTTTTGTTGTCAAACACTGACCATAATCATGATTATTGAGCACAATGCGGTCACCTGGCTTTCGCGGCAGGTACATTCCTGGTTTAGGCGGTTGGTGGAAGATTTCAGTCAGTTTAAATTGTATGTAGAGGTTGTTTCAACCAAATTCATGAAGCTACAAATCTATGGCGATTTGACCCCAGATGACCCCAAAATGCCACTGGCTCCAAAAAATGACCTTGACATTTTTTTTTATCTCGCTTTGGTGGTCGTTCTCACAAATTTGATTAACCTGCAACAATCAATTGACCCCGAATGACCAAGCGTAGTTACTTGGCCATGGCAACCTATGTGTAGCAAGCGACAAGACCCCAGGTTGGGGTCTCTGTGGTAGAAATCCACTAACAAATGTAAACTTGCTCTAACTTGGCCCATGTCACATCTACCCACCAAGTTTGAGGGGCTGCTACCTGTTAGTATACCGAGAATAAAAGCGGACAGACAGACTCATAGACAGACAGACTCGGACATAGCGTATTATTATATAGATTAAAGCTCAAATTAGTACATCTGTTTGTTCCGTTTGGGTGTCAATTTTCCTCCTTTCCAAGTTCCTCCTATCCTTCCTGATTGTCATATCGGAAAGCTCAATGTTGTATGTGTTTGTCTGACTGCAGGCAACACCCAGAGGTAAATGTTGAACAGCTGTTCATTAGGTGAGGCCTGAGGTAAATTGGTGTTTTGAATGAACCAGGAATTTTTAATCATGAGAAAATGACGCATTCCTCTGTACCTTTTTAACATGTGAAAGAATAGGAGCTTGATTTGGGGGTGTTCATATTATATTCTCTTAGATGTAATAACATTAAAATAAGCTTGAGATGCTCGAAAAAAAAAGTGAAACCACATTGGATTTTATGTAAAGTGTTGATCACACAATTTGCAAATGCTTTACAAACCTTAATTTCTACCAAGATTTTTTTAAACATGTGTACATTTTTAGCCTTTTCTAACATAATCTAAAAATTATGCAAGATCAGGTTGATGTTGAGTTAGATTCTAACTCAACATCAACCTGATCTTGGACTTCATAATCCAACCTATCCTACATAATCTAACATAATCTAACCTAACATAATCTTACTAACATAACCCTAACATAATCTTACTAACATCACCCTAACATAATCTTACTAACATCACCCTAACATAATCTTACTAACATGACATCACCCTATCATAAATCCTTACTAACATCACCCTAACATAATCTTACTAACATCACCCTAACATAATCTTACTAACATCACCCTATCATAAATCCTTACTAACATCACCCTAACATAATCTTACTAACATCACCCTATCATAAATCCTTACTAACATCACCCTAACATAATCTAGTAGTAGTAATATCACCCTAGCATAATCTTACTAACATAACCCTAATATAACCCTATCTATCTAACATGACAAACCTAACATAATCTTATCCGTTATAACACAACATAACCTAAAATATTATCCGTTATATCAAAACCTAACCTAACGTAACCCAACCTAACTTAATCATTTGCCTAACCCAACACACGGATTAAATTTGCCCCGTATGGTCTGAACTGGTCTATCCGGTAAGAGCCGTATTTGTTAGAAGCCTGCTTTGTAATAAAACATGAACAAAACGAACAAATAACTTCAAATCACAAGCATTTTTGTACCTTTCATGCTTTTCGCGTTGTCCGTTACGTTGATTTCTCGTGTAACCGAGAACACGAACGACTCAACAAGCATGTATTCCGGAGTTATACATCGGATCCCATCGGATCGGGATAGGTAAATGTCTTGTATTTTTGTGCGAGGTAATTTATTGCAGCAATACAAAAGAAAGAAAGACCAACTCTCTCAAATTAGGGTAAAATTGTAATCTATCTTCATTAGGCTATACATAAAAGCGTTTTATGTCGATTCATCATCCCGTGTCAGATTTTTTTTGTAGGCCTATATTATAGGTCAATAGACATGCATGACATCACAAGGTGAGGCCTAAATATAACATCTATTTTTTGCAGCTATAAATTGCATCAACCAAACATAATTAACCACAAGACAGCGTTCATGTTCAAAACCACTATAGAGAAGACTAGTAGGCCTAACATTTCTGCACGAGAAATATAAACTAGGCATATTTGATCGATAATCCCCAAATAACCATACGAATGATACGATGTTACCGGATATATGTAGGCCTACCGAATCAATAAAGAACTTAAATGACTTTCAGTCTACTTATTTCTCACAAGATTATAAATGTCAAATGGTTTGATCGGAATCCTCATGGTCTTCTGCACATGTGGAAAGTTAATATAGGCCTAATAAACAGGCCTTTTTCACATTATGATTTTTTTTACACGGTTATATACATATACATATGCATGCTATATGTGAAATGGAAGTTTACGTTGTTATAAGTGTGACGGAATCCAATATTTTGAATAAAATTTCGAGATCTCGAGGAAAAAGAGACGACCGGTCCGTTCCAACGCCGAATCATTATAAAACTTATTAAAAGCGTTTAACACATCTACAGGGGCAGAAACATGACATTATTTTAAGCTCAATCGGGATATAGTCATTCCAGCTCCTCCCTATATCTGCGTGTTTCTACTGGGGAACGGTTGGCGGGTAATGTGGTTTAGTTGAGAGTGTTACCGGTTAATGTGCCCAGTGGAAACAGATCGGTTCAGAGTGATGTGGTGTGGACACCCGGCAACCGTGATCCACCTCATGAGGTAGACGATGTGGTGTGACACCGGTTATTTCTGCCAGTGGAAACACACCGGTTAACTGTTGCTGGGTGTTGAACATCTTTTATGTTGATTTCATGTACTGACCTTAAAAGCAGCTTGGGGTCAGGAAAATACTTTCAGTACTACCGGTACATACCGCGACCCTTATTTTAAGCGCCTGTAGAAACGTGGTGGTTGTTGCCTGAATCGGATTGTGGGTTACCAGGTAATACCGAGTAAAAATACAGAGTGCTCAGTGTAAACACGCAGTATGTGGTGTAGGCCTACTTATTGAGTGCGGGATGAGTCTTAGGAGTGCATTATTATTTCTTTAGCCATTTTGGAATAGCTAATGGTCCCTCGAGACCAGGAAAATGTTTCACTTTGCCATGGAAACCCGAGTAAATTGGTATCCTGATAGGCACTTTCTCGAAATTCAACAGGCACGTATACTATACTACATATACCTAAAGCCACGATTTCTCCGTGTTACAAAATTCAAAATCCGTGTTAGGCCTACAAATTGGATGATTTCCGTGATTTCCGTGAAAACAAACATGTTTTAAAAGTGTACTTTGTTTTTCTTGTACCTTTTTACTGTATTCTCCCCTTACCATTAAACTTGAGCATCATCAAAAGTTGACCACTGCTAAATCACATTTTTTGTGTTGATTTGGACAAAAAGTTGGACATTTTACAGTTTTTGAGTCCCTATTTTGTGGCATTTTCAAATTTCCGTGAGCAAACCCCGAATTCCGTGAATTTTTCCGTTTTTCCGTATCACGGAGAAATCGTGGCTTTATTAACCCCTCTCTTGTCACTGGCTAAGCCAATCGCTATTACGAATATTAGCGATTCAAAAAATGACTAACCAATGAAAATACATCTTTCTTTCTTTTAATTTACATTTTCCGAGCTCAAGAGGACTACACCTGGAGACTACGTAAGGAATAGTGCAAGACTTAGCAAAACACTATTACCAAAATCGAGCAGCCTTCACCATGTGAAAAAAACATACCAAGCTAAATGGAATTCGGAATGCAGTCGTGGCAAGAAATAACATAAATAATCAATGAATGGCAATGAAGAACTGGACAGCGGAGAAGAGCAAAATAAGATGACAAAATATCCTACCAGGGATGCACAAAACATGCAGAAATGGAACATTACTCAAAGCTTCACATTATAGAAGATAAAACGACAGACGTGGTGAAATTGAGACTAGACTGAACTGCACCAATTATTGTTGCGTTTATTTCCCGGATTTATTTGAGGTAAGTTATGCTATTTTGTGCAAAAAACAATTAAAACACAAAAAAACTCGATGGATTTTCTAAGTTTTAAGCCTGAAACTGAATGTGTCCGCGCGTAATTAATTTGCATATTTGCAAGTTTTTGAAGTTGAAGTCACACCTAGAAATTGTGATGAGCTGATCACTCATCATGCTCATTAGATCGACATGTAACTACCGATCTTTGATCATACTACCAACCGGTGACCATATCGGGCCGATACGATTTGATTATTCTAGTAGGCCTATTAATATGCAGACAGCAAATACTCAGTATCCTAAAAGCATGGGCTATTCAAGTTGATAGCCATACACCCCTATGGAAGACATGACCTTAATCTCCCATAGATTTCAATTGGAGTCACCCATTCAGGTAACTCCATTTGAATTCCACACACTTGTGTTGGAGATTAAGGTCGCGTCTTCCATAGGGGTGTATGGATTTGAAGTGGAATAGTTAATATTGGCTCTGTTTTTCTTCAAAATAAATAAGATAATTATGGAACTTTCATGGAAGTAAAGGATTGGGCTGTTTTATCTGGCAAAACAGACAAATAGTTTGCATTTGAAACAAAATAATAGTGATGTATTTTTATGGCGTAGGGACTATATAGTCCCCATTTATACTGGCCTAAGTGAGGCCACAGATCCTGGTGGTGAGACCCTTCATTTGGGCTCTGGATATTAAAGTGACATGCAGCATTAGGTCCCCATTTAGTTTTGCCGGTCAGTGCTCTGCGTGTTAGCCATGCGCTTCAACGGAAAAAGTTTTGAAAAATAGTTTCTCAAAATATCAAGAGCTATCTTAAGAGCTACTGAACCAATACTATAGGCTTGTTTGTACTCAATTTTAATGCATTTTTCATGCTGATTCCAAATATGGTCATGAAAATTTACATTTCTGACATTTTTCAATTTTCAATTTTTTTTTGAAACATGTCGTCTGCAGTCGACACCCGCGTGAAGAGAGTTAATGCACAAAATTAACATGTTGCAAAAGTGAATTTATATGTTCTTTATTTATCCTCTTCATGGACAAAAAAGTGCCACTCTGGAGGGGACCAGCTGTAGGAGGAGACCTTGCCGTGCCCAGCAAACACAATAATGTTTTTAAAACGTTATACATATATTAAACGTGTTACAAACACGGTTTGGTTTAACCATATTACCATATATGTCGGGTTTATGTAAAGGTAATAAAAATGTTTTTAAAAAAGTTTCATAAATTAGGCCTATATATGAAAGAACACTATATACACCATTTTTTTTAAATGTTGTCAAAATATTATTTCAAAATATTTTTTGGCAAACATTTTCGCAAAATGTTTTGTCAACATTTAATAACATTTTGTTAGAATATTTTTGCATAAAGTTTTCAAAAATGCTTTCAGAATGTTATTAAAATGTTTTATACCCTTCATATAACTCAACATAAATAAACGTTTTCTGAATTTTGTGTTTACTTGTCGTATCTGCAGGGATAGCCACCGTCCTTTTGGACAAGCAGTGTAGGCCTACTTCCAACCTTTGACATAGCTATATTATTTTCATAAATGTTAAAAAGTTTGACTGAACTTTAATTATATAAATGAAAGTCAAAATAATGTAGGAAACTCTGCATGAATGTTCTTTAACGATTTTTAACGATTTTAAACATTTTTGCACAAATTTTGTTATAATAGGAGTCCCTATATAATAGACATAATTTATGAAAAGATAAGTTAGAAGAAAAATCATTTTGGTATATCATATGGGTCATATCAAAATTGTATAATTTTGTGTTTTTTTGGGTCTGGAATATTTAGTTTAGGCAGCATAATTACCTTGCAACACCAGTATTCACTAAAGAGTGCACAACCCTACTTTCAAATTTTGATTAGTATAGCATAGGTCAGACGATGTGACGATTCCCATTAAACTTAGGCCTACTGTTGTCAGAATAAAAGTTGCACCTTTCATTTGGTATACAAGGCCTATTCCGTGTAAAATGAGAATGTACATCATGAACTCCAAAATACGGATATTCTAAAAATTCAACAAAACCCAACAATATCTGTTAATGTCAATTCTTGTTAAACAATTTTCATCCATCTTGTTAAGTTCTTTAATTATCTTTTTATTAAAGCCATAATGTACAATCTTATAATATGAAATTGGTTCATTTTTTTCGAAAATGATTTATTGGCATATTTGTAATGTTTACACATGTCCCAACTTGCACCTAAATGGAGTCAGCCAAATTTGTTGTGTTTGTAGGTCAACAGAGCAATTCGACATAATGTCATAATTTAAAGAAATATGACATTATGCCCTCCTATAGAACTGCGTGTTAAACGGCCAAAATAACAAACAGGGTTTCTTTCACTTTACCTTGTTATTTCAGCTCAAAATGGACAGAAACCCTTCCCGATAATAATATTACTAGCATTATTTCAGGATTTTGAGTATATAATAACAAATTTAAAATTTGAAGCAAATCGTACATTAAGGCTTTAACTTAGACAAAAGGTTTTATTTGTTTTAGTGCCTTGTATTGGTCTTAAAATGTCATGAAAGAAACTTTTTACATCTTTTACATCTACACGATTTCACATTTTAAGCCCAATATAGTTAGATTTTGATATACCCCTATACGACTATATATCGTATGTATAGTTGTAGGCCTATTCATATTTTGTTTGGAATTCTTATGGTAGGAAACCTGTAAGGCTCGGGGATATAAAGAGTTTTCTTTCGTAACTTAAAATGTGATCACGTTTAGTTTTTAAATAATCAATTCAACTTTGTAATTTTAACTTTTCAGACAGTGCTTTGCAGAATCGTACTTACTTCGTCAATGTGCTTTATATCTGTTTTAATGAACTGGTATACTGACGAGATTCGCTGCGGACCACTGCTGTCTTCTTGGGGCTCTCGGCTCGACACCCTCCTGCACGGGCATAATGTGATTGGATCGACTGCAGTCTTGTGGACCCAGATATGAATGTTGAGACTTTGTTGTTAAATATATTATTTACGTCAAATGACACCAAGATTCAGGGAACAAACCAGAAGCTCGATGATGTCCTATAAACGAAAGTCCTTTCGTTAGAGGGAGATGGGGTCAAAAAGTCCGAGTACCGGTACGTTAGTAAAAAAAACTAGGTAAAATATCGGTCAAAGCTTCAGGTTGGCATTTTCAACATTTCAAACTAACATTAGACTAGAGGGCGGGAGGGAGGGGAGGGAGTGGGTCAGCCTCAGCCTTCGAAAGCACTTTCGTTTATAGTATACGTCATCGAACTGTTGGTTTGTTCCCATAAACACCAACAGGGTTTTTTTTAATGAACGTTTCAGTATAAAACTATTGAACTACGTGGTCATGTTTGCACCAACTAAAAAACGGGGTCAAATTTGTGACCACAACTTGTGTAATTGGCATCTTTTTAACCACATAAAATGTCAAAATGTTCCCCGTTCTTAGTCGGTGCATATTTGACATGACATATTTGACAGTGCATGAGTTGTATAGGGCCTAAATATGTTTTAGAAAGATGTCAGCTCAATTTGGGTGCATTTTCTTCAACACCAAATGTAGATTAGGATAAAACGACAACTTTTGGAGTGTAAAAATTACGTCCAGAATCAATGAACAAAAACGTATGACATGCCTAAAGAGCGCAATTGATATTTTTACAGAAACGTATACTACTTGCGTTTTTGTGTGAAAAATCGGATTTCATATTAACTTCGCCACTAGCGCTGTGTGATCGTTTTGTGGTAGTTCCCATTTGTGTTAACAATAACATGTCTTGCATTGGCAAAACGGTTAGCTAACACTGTAACATGTAACCCTAATCTTAACCAAAACCATTTAGCACTAGCATTTAACACTATAGCACATGCACTAGCCACAACTTAACTTAATTAATTAAGGTATAGAATGCTCTAAGTTGTGCTCATCACTTAGAGCATTGTAATACTACATGTAAGTAAATAGATGACATAACAAAACGAAACGATCACGTTACCAAATTACCCGAACCAAATTCAGGGCCGGATTTACCTTTTTGGGGGCCCTGGGCCAGACCAAAATTTGGAGGCCCCCAAACGCACCGTGAGGAAGGCATGTGCACTCAAGTAGCCAAGTTTTTAGATTCTACTAGGACATTTGCGCGCAAAAATTTTTCAATTTTCGACTGTTTTTCCCCCCAAATTGAAGCTGAATGTTGCTATATAACAGGCCAGTGCGCGCGAAGCGTGCAAAATTGTGCAATTCTTGTACCCTACTTTGGCCCAAAACATGGTGTTTTTCGGCTAAAATGGAAGATGCACACTGCACAGAGCAATTTTGGGGCCCCCAAAATTTGGGGGCCCTGGGCCCGGGCCCATCTGGCCCTATGGTAAATCCGGCCCTGACCAAATTATCAAACAGGAGTCAATTTCAAGTCGGAAATGTTTAAAATTTGAATCTATGGTTTCAGCAGCAGCACGGCTACTTTTGCTATTGCTTTTGCTTTTACTTTTACTATTAGCTTCTTTAGGCAGTGACGTCAACATTTTTTCGCTCATTGCGACTCGCGCGTTACTGTCAAATATGACTATTCACTGATACGGTGATTGATTTGAGGGCAAATGAATGATCATTCTAGTATGTGTTTTTATAATAGAAATCTTTTATATTGAAAATAATTCAGCCTTAAGGTTATTAATTATTTTAAACTGTTGTGATTTGGTAGTTCACAGCATCTTACGAATGGTAGTGAGCTTTGTCAAAAATTACATTGCTCAATTCATAGCGAGCGTGTAGAAGAATTAAAATATCACAGATATACTTTTATAGGTGCTGCGGTTCTTGAGTTACGTTGTGAAGAGGGCTGAAACAACAACACTTTTGTAAAACGTACATAACTAATTAACAACAATAAATTAAGCAAGTTTGCAGAGTATACGATTTGAAGAATGAACTTTTGCAAAACATCAAGGTGTTAATTTTCAATAATATATTGATCTAGATAATGAAAATCGATTTTTAGGTTGCTTCGACCAACAATACCTCGTCTAACCTTAACTTTGTGCAGACTCAATAAAGATTAGTACAATACAACCAGCCTAAATGGGAAAAAGGATAAAACTTTTATGGAGGTTTCGTGGTCACGTTGATAGTGACTCGAGTATGTTATTTAATATTGTGTCCAACCTGTTTATATTTATGAGGTCATGTCATTGTGATGAATATTAAAGATTTTATGAATATCCAAGATTTAATGAATATTCAAAGGGAAATACGCAAATATTTATGAATATTACAATTTTATGAATATTCAAATTCCATGAATAATGAATATTCAATGTTTAAAATATTAAAATTTTACGAATATTCAAATGTTACAACTTTATTGAATTAAATATTCAAATTTGAACAATTACGCAAATTCAATATCCTAATTTTATGAATATTCAAATAATTTGAATATTCATAAATTTATTGAATATTAAATATTGAATATCATTTTTTTAATTTATTTTAATTTTACTGATTTATTTGGATATTATGAATATGCAATTAGAATTTGCATACTTGGAATTACATTAAATTTAATGTGTATTTAATTTTAAAGAATACTGAATTTGAATATTCATAAGCTTAAATTAAATTAAATTATTTTTAATGAATCATGCAGTGAATATTCATGTAATATTCATGTGATGTTAATAAAATAAATTAATACGTATGTTATTTGAATATTCATGAGATGACGTAGGTAATTTGGATATTCATGAGATGACGTCATTAATTTGAATATTCACGAGATGACGTAGGTAATTTAAATATTCATGAGACGACGTCAATAATCTTCATAAGATGACGTAGGTAAATTGAATATTCATGAGAGGACATAGGTAATTTGAATATATTCATGAGATGGTCATTAATTTGAATATTCATGAGATGACGTCATTAATTTGAATATTCATGAGATAGTCATTAATTTGAATATTCATGAGCATGAGATGACGTAGGTTATTGGAATATTCATGAGATGATTCATGAGATGACGTAGGTAATTTGAATATTCATGAGTTGACGTAGGTAATTTGAATATTCATGAGATGACGTTATTAATTTGAATATTCATGAGATGACGTCATTAATTTGAATATTCATGAGATGACGTAGGTAATTTGGATATTCATGAGATGACGTAGGTAATTTGGATATTCATGAGATGACGTAGGTAATTTGAATTTTCATGAGATGTTATTTGAATAATCATGAGATGACATAGGTAATTTGGATATTCATGAGATGACGTACGTCATTAATTTGAATATTCACGAGATGACTTAGGTAATTTGAATATTCATGAGATGACGTAGGTAATTTGAATATTCCTGAGATGACGTAGGTAATTTGGATATGCATGAGATGACGTCATTAATTTGAATATTCACGAGATGACGTAGGTAATTTGAATTTTCATGAGATGACGTAGGTTATTTGAATAATCATGAGATGACATAGGTAATTTGGATATTCATGAGATGACGTCATTAATTTGAATATTCATGAGATGACGTCATTAATTTGAATATTCATGAGATGGTCATTAATTTGAATATTCATGAGCATGAGATGACGTAGGTTATTGGAATATTCATGAGATGATTCATGAGATGACGTAGGTAATTTGAATATTCATGAGTTGACGTAGGTAATTTGGATATTCATGAGATGACGTAGGTAATTTGAATTTTAATGAGATGACGTAGGTAATTTGAATATTCATGAGATGACGTATGTTATTTGAATATTCATGAGATGACAATTTGGATATTCATGAGATGACATTAATTTGAATATTCATGACATGACGTAGGTAATTTGGATATTCATGAGATGACGTAGGTAATTTGAATTTTCATGAGATGACGTAGGTAATGTGAATATTCATGAGATGACGTAAGTAATTTGAATATTCATGAGATGACGTAGGTAATTTGAATATTCATGAGATGACTTAGGTAATTTGGATATGCATGAGATGACGTCATTAATTTGAATATTCACGAGATGACGTAGGTAATTTGAATATTCATAAGTTGACGGAGGCAATTTGGATATTCATGAGATGAGGTAGGTAATTTGAATATTCATGAGATGACGTAGGTAATTTAAATATTCATGAGACGACGTCAATAATCTTCATGAGATGACGTAGGTAAGTTGAATATTCATGAGAGGACATAGATAATTTGAATATTCATAATATAACGTCATTAATATTCATGAGATGACGTATGTAATTTGAATATTCATGAGATGACGTAGGTAATTTGGATATGCATGAGATGACGTCATTAATTTGAATATTCACGAGATGACGTAGGCAATTTGAATATTCATAAGTTGACGGAGGTAATTTGGATATTCATGAGATGAGGCAGGTAATTTGAATATTCATGAGATGACGTAGGTAATTTAAAAATTCATGAGACGACGTCAATAATCTTCATGAGATGACGTAGGTAATTTGAATATTCATGAGATGACGTAGGTAATTTGGATATTCATGAGATGACGTAGGTTATTTGAATATTCATGAGATGACGTCATTAATTTGAATATTCATGAGATGACGTCATTAATTTGAATATTCATGAGATGACGTCATTAATTTCAATATTCATAAGATGACGTCATTAATTTGAATATTTATGAGATGACGTCATTAATTTCAATATTCATAAGATGACGTCAAATTTATCCGTCATTAATTTCAATATTCATAAGATGACGTCATTAATTTGAATATTCATAAGATGACGTCGGATATTTGAATATTCATGAGATGACGTAGGTAATTTGAATATTCACGAGATGACGTCATTAATTTGAATATTCATGAAATGACGTCGGTTATTTGAATATTCATGAAATGACGTCGGTTATTTGAATATTCATGAGATGACGTCATTAATTTGAATATTCATAAGATGACGTCATTAATTTGAATATTCATGAGATGACGTAGGTAATTTGAATATTCATAAGATGACGTCGGTTATTTGAATATTCATGAGATGACGTAGGTTATTTGAATATTCATGAGATGACGTCATTAATTTGAATATTCAGAAGATGACGTCATTAATTTGAATATTCATGAGATGACGTAGGTAATTTGAATATTCATAAGATGACGTAGGTTATTTGAATATTCATAAGATTACGTCGGTTATTTGAATATTCATGAGATGACGTAGGTAATTTGAATATTCATAAGATTACGTCGGTTATTTGAATATTCATGAGATGACGTAGGTAATTTGAATATTCATGAGATGACGTCATTAATTTGAATATTCATGAGATGACGTCAGTAAGGTGAATATTCATGAGATGACGTCATTAATTTGAATATTCATAATATAATATCATTAATATTAATGAGATGACGTAGGTAATTTGAATATTCATGAGATGACGTAGGTCATGATATGACAATTTGGATATTCATGAGATGACGTAGGTAATTTAAATATTCATGAGATGACGTCATTAATTTGAATATTCATGAGATGACGTAGGTATTAATTTGGATATTCATGAGATGACGTAGGTTATTTGAATATTCATGAGATGACGTCATTAATTTACATGAGATGACGTCAGTAAGGTGAATATTCATGAGATGACGTCATTAATTTGAATATTCATAAGATAACGTCATTAATATTCATGAGATGACGTAGGTAATTTGAATATTCATGAGATGACAATTTGAATATTCATGAGAGGACGTAGGTAATTTGAATATTCATGAGATGACGTAGGTAATTTGAATATACATGGGATGACGTCATTAATTTGAATATTCATGAGATGACGTAGGTAATTTGAATATTCATAAGATGACGTCGGTTATTTGAATATTCCTGAGATGACGTTGGTTATTTGAATATTCATGAGATGACGTCATTAATTTGAATATTCAGAAGATGACGTCATTAATTTGAATATTCATGAGATGACGTAGGTAATTTGAATATTCATAAGATGACGTCGGTTATTTGAATATTCATAAGATTACGTCGGTTATTTGAATATTCATGAGATGACGTAGGTAATTTGAATATTCATAAGATGACGTCGGTTATTTGAATATTCATAAGATTACGTCGGTTATTTGAATATTCATGAGATGACGTAGGTAATTTGAATATTCATAAGATTACGTCGGTTATTTGAATATTCATGAGATGACGTAGGTAATTTGAATATTCATGAGATGACGTCATTAATTTGAATATTCATGAGATGACGTCAGTAAGGTGAATATTCATGAGATGACGTCATTAATTTGAATATTCATAATATAATATCATTAATATTAATGAGATGACGTAGGTAATTTGAATATTCATGAGATGACGTAGGTCATGAGATGACAATTTGGATATTCATGAGATGACGTCATTAATTTGAATATTCATGAGATGACGTAGGTATTAATTTGGATATTCATGAGATGACGTAGGTTATTTGAATATTCATGAGATGACGTCATTAATTTACATGAGATGACGTCAGTAAGGTGAATATTCATGAGATGACGTCATTAATTTGAATATTCATAAGATAACGTCATTAATATTCATGAGATGACGTAGGTAATTTGAATATTCATGAGATGACAATTTGAATATTCATGAGTAGGTAATTTGAATATTCATGAGATGACGTAGGTAATTTGAATATACATGGGATGACGTCATTAATTTGAATATTCATGAGATGACGTAGGTAATTTGAATATTCATAAGATGACGTCGGTTATTTGAATATTCCTGAGATGACGTTGGTTATTTGAATATTCATGAGATGACGTCATTAATTTGAATATTCAGAAGATGACGTCATTAATTTGAATATTCATGAGATGACGTAGGTAATTTGAATATTCATAAGATTACGTCGGTTATTTGAATATTCATGAGATGACGTAGGTAATTTGAATATTCATGAGATGACGTCATTAATTTGAATATTCATGAGATGACGTCAGTAAGGTGAATATTCATGAGATGACGTCATTAATTTGAATATTCATAATATAATATCATTAATATTAATGAGATGACGTAGGTAATTTGAATATTCATGAGATGACGTAGGTCATGAGATGACAATTTGGATATTCATGAGATGACGTAGGTAATTTAAATATTCATGAGATGACGTCATTAATTTGAATATTCATGAGATGACGTAGGTATTAATTTGGATATTCATGAGATGACGTAGGTTATTTGAATATTCATGAGATGACGTCATTAATTTACATGAGATGACGTCAGTAAGGTGAATATTCATGAGATGACGTCATTAATTTGAATATTCATAAGATAACGTCATTAATATTCATGAGATGACGTAGGTAATTTGAATATTCATGAGATGACAATTTGAATATTCATGAGAGGACGTAGGTAATTTGAATATTCATGAGATGACGTAGGTAATTTGAATATACATGGGATGACGTCATTTATTTGAATATTCATGAGATGAAGTCATTAATTTGAATATTCATGAGATGACGTAGGTAATTTGAATATTCATAAGATGACGTAGGTAATTTGAATATTCATGAGATGACGTATACTGGAACTTAAAAGACAACGGCAATGAAGATCATGTTTTGCCTCTCTCTTTTTACCGTTTGATAAAGCTCATCATTAGGCCGAATGCCCTTTTAATGCCCGTAATGCATTATGTTAGGAAAACCTTTGGGTATATTTTAATTTGTAGGCCTACATCTTTTCTTAGCTATCTACTGAAGATAGCATTTAATGCGAGCAGAGCGTGTGTTAGGAAAGTCTCAGGGTAGGCCCCTATATTTTCATTTCATCACATAGACGCGACTTTTTTCATTCTAGTAAATTCAGTCTCGGTCAGAAAATTTTAAACAATATAGACTCATCAGTCATCACGTGCCGGACCTACATTTTTCTCTGTAGCCGCGAATTGTTTTCTTTTTAGTACATCAGTCTCGATCAGGAAGTTTTAAACAATATTATAGACACATCACGTTCTGGACCTACATGTTAATTTTCTCTGTTTTTGCCTTTTTTTAATAGCTCAGCATTGCGGTCGAATGCCGCTTTTTAATGCGAGCAGAGCGTGTGTTAGGAAAGTCTCAGGGTATATTTTGTTTTTTCATGGTTTTTCGACAGCCCATAGGGCTGGTATCTAATTCTGAGATGGGATTTGTGTACACTAAAGATTAGCTAAGATTATAGCCTTCTTCTATTGGTATGAATTATTTTTTTACTTCTTGTGGTGGAAATGTTTTTGATGTCTGCTAATTCGATTTGCAAGGAAAAGAAAGTATGTTTTGCCGTTTCAACGAACGAAAACGATTGAATATTGCCAAAGTTATGTTTGAATTAATTATGACTTAAAAAGTTATCATAGGTTAGGCCTACACATATAAACATAAACTTGTTCAGCAACCAGCATATCAAAAAAATGACATGGTCAACAATTAGTAATTACCGGGGAATGATCACTGGAACGAGGTCATATCAGTGGACTACTGAGCATAGCATGATGTTTGGTTGCCTGTGAGTGCATAATAATTGATATGTTGATAACAGATCTAATAATGTTGATGTTGTAGAATCAAAATCTTCATTATATGGACCACATTGAAGTCAAAGTAATTATCTATCCTATCCTGTATCGTTTTATGGATAAAATTGACTCAAAATGTTATTGCTATCTTTAACATCAGTTTTGTCTTTTCAACGGAAAAAATCCGATGGAAAATAAAGTTTTTAGGGGCTAGCTATAATATTGAACAATATATCCCATATTTTGACATGCAATTATAGAAAATAAATAAATTATAAATACTGTAAAATGACACATAACTAAAGTGAGGCCACTTTCTATCTGTTTTATTTGATTCATAAAATTACATTCAACAAAATGATTGAAGACTGAGAAAACACACAATGCAGACTATTACAGAATGGAGTATAGGTAAGATGCCATGTCCATAGCTTTGCAGGAGTTTCGGACTAATTCAAAAAATACTGTTTGTGAAGATTGTAGTGAATGATCAGTCCTTTATCATGTGCTTGCCACTATCTACTTTATATTTATTTATTTATTTATTCTTTCTTTATTGAGGGTAATACTGCTTCAGTGACAAACACTGCTTTTCAAGCAGGCCCTCATTGTACACATGTTATAGCAACAAAATATATTACGATACACAATATTTACAAAAATAGCATACAGTATTAACAATGTATTAACAATATACTAGTATTACAAATAAGTATATAATGGTATCATCAACTAAAAGATAATTATAAAAACCATGATTCAAAATACAGAAATACAATAATTATATTTATACAAAAATCAAGCAAGCAAATGAACAAAATGTAGATAAAGACAGGCCTAAATTTCTTTAATTTTTGACTGAAATTGGCCTAAAGTCATATTTTCCATCTGAGCTCTTACTGTCGGTGGCAAAGAATTCCATGCATAGGCTGCCCTATGAGAAAACACACAATGCAGACTATTACAGAAAACAATATATTGCGAAATAAAAAAAACACTATACATTGCGAAATAATATAAAATCATTTTAAAATAAAATGTGCATGTAAGTTGAGTTTACATAGCGAATTAACTAACAACTGCAGTGTATTTCTTGATTTTAATAACAAGCATGGGTAAAAAGCAGTAAAGACAAAAATACAGAACAATTTGAAGTAATGAATTAAAGAGTTGACAGGAGTTATAGGAGTTAATGTTTTTGCTGTTTCAGTGTGCATGTTCTCGCCATTGATGGTTTGGTGAACTGTCATGTAACATGGATGTAAGCGTGATCCTAAAAAATGCCTTTCACGGTGACCCAAACTATTTACAAGACCTCTTTTGCATTGAGGCTGGCCTTCCCTTTTAAAGGGAGTTTTTATTTTAGCTATCTACGGAAGATAGCATTTAGCATCTCATCCCGATTCATCAGTTGTTAGCGATCTGCGTAATGAAGATAGCATTTCAGCATCTCGCCCGGCATGGCCGGGGCGGAAGCAAATTCATGAATTCACTGTACAGCTCCAACACAAGAACCGATTAACTTCATTATTATGTCTTCAGAATCTTGGCTCCTATACTTTGTACATAACCTGGCTGTCTGATAAATTTGTGTATCGGTCACCTGGAGCTACCGTCAGGGTTTTTTCATATCTGTAGCCTCTTCATAAGAGTGCATAGTTCATATACTTCATGCGTAAAAGTCTCTTTTGGTGTGATTTTTTCTTGTAAATGTGACAAGCCATGACCCAAAATCGCATTTTTGACCAAAAAATACATTTTTTGACCAAAAAACACATTTTTGACCAAAAATCACATTTTTGACCAAAAAATACATTTTTGACCAAAAATCACATTTTTGACCAAAAATCACATTTTGGACCAAAAATCACATTTTCGATCAAAAATCATATTTTTGACAAAAAATCACCTTAATTGACTAAAAATCATGTCAAAAATCATTTTTGACCAAGAGTTGCATTTTTGACCAAAAATCATGTTTTTTTACTAAAAATCATGTTTTTGACCAAAAAAGACATAATAATGATAAAATTGGACGGATAATTTCGCATGATAGGGGGGGGGCCTACCTGAATTTATCAGTCACGCTAGAGTTTTCAAATATCACGCTCGACTTCGTCTCGCATGATATTTGAAAACTCTAGCTCGACCGATAAATTCAGGTATCACACTCAATCCGTCCAATTTTATATCAAACTTAGTTTGGTGATTGGATAAGCTGTATAGTTTTGTGTCATGTTATTTGCATATTTATGAATTTTAATGCGCTGATATGCATATTTTACCTGCATTTTCATAAATTCACTCTGCATGCAGCTTATTAAGCGCAATGACCGATCAACTCATGGTATTATCATCTGCATATTGCATATTATTTGTATTTACAAACCTTTGTTATTTACACACATTTGTGTGAGCATGGTGAGGGTCATCTTTATTACGAACGTAACAGCGTAATTCTAGTTTTTAATAGCTCAGCATTTCGCCGAATTCCCGTTTTTAATGCGTGCAGAGGGTGTATTAGGAAAAAGAACAGGAAAAACTTGGGTGGCAAAAATGCACCTTGCTCAGAAAAGAGTTCCGGTCATACTGGGTCAAATTTATTGATCAGATGATCTTGTTATAATGCACGCATTGCTCTGATCATAACGATTCAGAAAAAAGTATAGTTTGACCTATCTGAGATGTCTGGTTCTCAAAGATAGACCTCTGTGCCGGTCCTCGAGTTAGTAAGCAAAGAGGTCAAAGGTCGCATTTTGGGCTCCGCAGGGGTCAACACCTTAAAATGCTCTGATTTTCATAAAAATGGTCTCTAATTGTATAAGTTTTGATATCCAATTCAAATAAAGAACAGTTTTCACCATGTGAGATGCCTCGTTACATTAAGTAGTCGGGTGAGGGACCGTTCACAAACACTTGTTAGGGGGGGAGGAGATGCAAAAGGAGGGGGGCTGAATTTTTTTGACCCTTCTAGTGGGGGGGCTGAAAAAATGACCACAAATTTTCCTGGGAAAATTGACTTTATATATTTTATATCAATTATCATGTTTTGATGAGTCCAAGTGTGTGAAAATATTGGATCCAAAACATAATAATAATAAAATTGGATGCTTTACGCCCAATATTTATTGGTCTCGCTATGAGTTTTAAAATATTGGACTCGACTACGCCTCGTCCAACATTTTAAAACTCATAGCTCGACCAATAAATATGGGCTCAATCGATCCAATTTTATATCAAAGTTGACCCAGCGCCGAAATGATGGGATACCGTACCTAAATCCCGGGATTTCGGCACATACTGCAGTTACTGTCCGTTTTCCTATACACAATACACAATGCTCTCACCATTGACGCGTGACCTCTACAAATAGTGTATGTTAGAAGTATAGGCAATTGCCTAGTTAACGTCACTGTGTGAAAAATAACCGGCCAATATTTAAAGTACTCTTCTGAAATTCTAGAAAATATAGTTTTGTAACATGTCCTAAATTTTTAGCTAATTTAGATGTTTGGAAATATTCGCACTTTGGTGTTTTAGTGTATGTTATAGGTAATAGGACATTGCCATGTTAACGTCACTGTGTGAAAAATAACCGGCCAATATTTAAAGTACTCTTCTGAAATTCTAGAAAATATAGTTTTGTAACATGTCCTAAATTTTTAGCTAATTTAGGTGTTTGGAAATATTCGCACTTTGGTGTTTTAGGAAGGATATGTAAACGACAGATAACACCAAAAAATATGAAGAAATTATTTCCAAACCGTGTTACGGTCCACAGCCATTATGTTTCTCATTTTCAAGAACGCTGGTTAACAATATGCACACTATTGTCTCATTTCGTGAAAAAAGCGCACACAGTATTGTTACCTTGCGTTTGCTTTATCCCCCAACTGAAACTATAATACCAGCTCATTGCTCATTGCACAGGTAAAACAGAAACATGTGTAGTGTGGATTTAACCACGTAGAGAAGATCTGATGTAACATAGTTGAGCTGTTTTCAATGAGTGTTATCTTGGTTTATAATAGCTTTTAATGGGGTTTAAGTCCTGCAAAGGTCGTGGTGAATTCTACTGTAGACATGACTGCATCATGAGAGCTTGAATTAAGTTTAGGGTTAGGAACAGGGTTTAGGTAGGGTAGGCCTATGTAGGGTTAGGTTAGGGTTGGGGGGGGGGGAAGGTGGCAATCCTGTGATTTCGGAGATGTCGAAATTCCGAGATTTCGGCAGGTTTTAGTGCCGAAATCCCGAGATCAGGATTTCGACTTTCCCATGATAAAAGGGCAGGCCTTTGGGTAGGCCCTACCATTATTTTGGAAGGTCTCATTATACAGATTTGTAGGTATGGTGATTTTGGATAGTGAATGGATGAATAGTAAATTAATTATAGGCCTACTCCTCACCAAAAACATTTTATAAAAATGAAAAATATAATTCAGGTCATAAAATGCAGTTTCTAATTGGCATATATTTATTCTTAGTGTATTAACTCAGTGATCCCAGCTGTCCCTCAACCAATTACAACAATTCGGCGCGGTATTTGAATCTTCTTCTGTGTATGCTTTTGGCTTGGCACAATTCTAAGAAAATACAAATTGTATGCCATAATTATGAATGTTCTGATGTTATTGGTGAGTAGTAGGCCTATAATTCACAATACACTGCAGACGCATAGAGGCCCTGCATGAAATTATCGATTGGCTACAAACAAAGGATTTGAGCCGGTGTCCTTCACCGTAGTTATGGCGGAGTGCAGTCCATTCAATCAAATGTTGTCATCAGCCTATTTGATCGTAGTGCAGGGTTATGTGTGTGAGACGAACTGTCACGGTAGATTGCAATCATGCTTTTGTTGAATGCATTTGAGTACGGTAGTCCGCCATATTTACGGGATGATAGGCCTACGTCACATGCAAGGCCTCTAGGCCTAGGCCTATAGTAACTTGCCCTATCATTTGTTATAATGCATCAACTGTGACATCTTTTGAGTTATAGAGGCCCGGTACCCCAGGTCAACATAAAAAGTGGTAACCATGTGTGTTCTAAATTTCGCAGAAAAGGGGTATTTTGTTGACTGAAATCGCGGACCGCGAAATCGCGAAAAAAGGGGGGTATTCTGAGCATTGTCTCCGCGAAATTTAAAAAAAAGGGGTATTTCACAGGTTCGTTCGATCGATGTCTTCAGCCCGAGTCTCCAGCCTCCATCCTCTGGCATTTCATTGATTCCGCCCTCAATCGTCACAGCGAGAGCGTCAGAAGGCAGCTTTTTTACTATTGGCACGGCGGTTTCCCGATATAGTTGTCTAGTGGGTGTTGCACGTATGCTCCCGCACGTTTTGAAGAGAGCTGAATGAGCGACGCGAACATCGATGGTGTCAGATGTAACCGTTTTGGCTGCCGTATACACTTTTCCATGTGGTGAATTGAAAACATTGCGGGAAACATTGGCAGTGATTGGAGCGAATTCTACGACCGACCGAGTGATATTTTTCCTTGGTTTTTAATTCTGTTCGAATTCTGATGCATGTAAGTTTTATTTTGTATCGTTGTTTCTCTTCCCCTGTTGCACTTGGGTACCACAATACTCTGTACACAAAACTTCGAGGGATTGTTCCTCTTTGGTTCATTTTCAATTAAAATCAGTATACAGGCATTGTAATTACCCCAGTTAATAACACAGGATCATCTGGGAGTACAACAGACACAAAGTAATGTTCATACTTGCACATTTTGTACTTAATATATTAAAATATTTGGAGTCATTGAAAAGGGGTGTCTGGAAATCTTCTCATTGAAAACCTTGAAAAGGGGTATTTTTACCCTGATTTTGTCAGTGATTTGGCAAAAAAGGGGGTAAAATCAATGAAAAATCAGTGAAAAGGGGGGTTTTGAAAAAAGGAAGAACACACATGGTTACAACTTTTTATGTTGACCTGGGGTACCGGTATAGAGGTTGTGCATGAAATTATTGATTGGCTCCAAACAAAGGATTTGAACCGGTGTCCTTCACCGAAATCATGGCACAGTGTAGTCCATTCAATCAAATATTGTCATCAACCTATTTGATCGTAGTGTATTTGTTATAAACGACCTCTCGCGTCATGCTTTTTGAATGCATTTGAGTAGACCGCCATTATTGTGAATTAGTAAAAGGATCAAAGAAAAAAGGGTGAAATCGGCACTGACCAATATGCATGATTACAATGTTCAAACACCCGTTACTGTAAATAGATTATCCCATCAAAAGTTTCAAGTCATTAGGAATATTCGGCTGGACCCAGATATCTTGCTGTAAATTGGTCAAAATTGAATAAAAGTAGACAAGGAAGAACATTTTTTTCGGGATTTTTTTATCGCTTTACTAATAAACTAGCTCTAATAATTTCTGTTAGGTCTGACCGTGTTTAGCCACTTTTCTTTCATGACTTCTTGCCAAAGTGAAAACTTTTCGAAACATATCCTAAAAACCGGGTGTCTAAGTTATTTGGACAGACAATAGGCATATAGGCCTACCCACTTCTAAAAGTTGTGTGTCCCCTCCGGGAAAATGTGGGACAAGCTAAAACCGGAAACGTACATAGGGGCACACAATACAGGCAAACAGTGGCATATATGCATAAAATGTGGCATCGTTAAATGAGATATACATATCATGGTTTAAACTTGAATTGCTAAGTGTTAGCGATTGATAAATAATTTATTGAACCAATGGGATGTGTTGTTGACGAAACTACGATCTAAGCTGATTGGTCAAAACCAATCGCAGTAGTCGGCGACTGAATTGTAAACTCTGAGACGTACTTGCAGCACACATGTGTCTTTTGGCCCGCACACATGGTATGGTACAGGCGCGTTGTACAGGAGCTTAAAAGACGTGCCTCATCAAGTTGTACAAACACAACAACACGTGCAGAAGTGACTGTGGTTATTTAGACACAAGTGTTGAAAAGGATACACACACAGTTAGGCCTATTGCTTTATGAAGAGACAATTATCTGCTATGGAATCGACACACACTTCAGAAGGGGAAATCCCGCAGGCAGAATTTCACCAAGATGTCTTTGCTTTGGAAAGTCGTGAGGGCAATGCTAGTAGTGCATCGCGACCACATACATTTCAGGATCTCACAACGTACCATCCACAGGCACAGTGTTACCCCACCGTGAGGCCTGTGTCTCAATATGTAGCCGACAAAATAGACTCCCAACCTCCAAGTGAACATGGTGAAAGTGAAAGGCCAATCCAAGCAAACCAGTTATCAAATACTAGTGAAAAAGTAGCTCCATCCAGTTCTTGCAGTAGTGCTGAGCAAGCTACTGCCGCGGTAGTAGCTGGTGGACCAAATGCCGCAGGGGACGGATCTGCTGTCATTGATTACATAGGCTCAGCCATTCAACGTCCAGGTTACACATATGAAGAACTTGCTTTAATGGCACTAGAGGTACTACCTTCAAACAAGGGCTCAGTTTCCGAAATATATGATGTTATAGAGCAGCACTTCCCTTTCTTTAAAATTAGACCATCAAAGACTTGGAAGAGTTCCTTGAGACATAGCATCACCAGAAGTCCGTACACACGTAAAGTGCAGACTTCTCAAGAAGATCATTTGACACATATTGATTCTAGTGCCAACCCGCAAATGTCGCTATCAGCAGATGGCCACACACATGCTTCAAATGTGCTTCCAAGAAAGGGAGGACCTCGAACTCCCATTATATGGGAACTGTACGAACCAGCTGAAGATGATGTCATAGGCAGGAAGAAACCAAGAAGAGATTCCTTACCACCTGCACCACCTGCTGGATTTTCCATAAGTGCAGTGACCCCTGAGGTGTCAAGAGCATGCACTGAGACTCTGTCTGTTGTTGAACCTGGACATATGAATCCATCTGGTGTTTCGCAGCAAATGCCAACTCTATATTCCAAGCTTACTAACCAAAAAAAAGTTGATGCCAATGCCAATTTTACTGGACCACATTATCCTAACCAACAAATGGTGTATGGAACAACAGTTTCACCAGAAATGTATCCCTTTGTTGCGTCCCTGCTAGATTTATCTCAACTCAAGAAACCAAGCAGCACTGTAACTAGACATGCTCCGTATGACTTCCACCATAGTACAGGAACAAAGAAACCCAAATTAGCATCCAAGCCAGCCACCAAGACAGCATTGATGCCATCTTCCTTACCATTACAGCAGCATTCACATGTTTATCAAAGGCCAGAAGCGACGACTTCTGATGAATTGCACAGATCTTTGTCTTCACCGATTACAGTCACTGCATCTGGACTTGATTATGCCAAGCTTCCACCCTCATATTTTGCTGCTTCAAAGACCTCAGCATATATCAATCAGAGCCACCTGCCAAAACTTGCTCCAAAAAGATGTAACTGGTGGTGTAGCATCTGTAAGTGAAGAACGTTGTTGTCCGGTTGATTTTCTCAGCGGTGGTCATCCCATGATACCGCCCAAAACCTTGCCTCAAACACAGTATACATGGTCAGCAGCTAATGTTTTTCAAGGTTCTCAACCTTTGATGACATCAACAAGTCAGCATTCTCAGCACCAACTTCCAGCACAAGTTCCTTTCGCGCAATTCCAGCGTGAGAACACTGTGAGACCTATATCATGGAAGGTGCAGAACGGTTACCTCGTGCAGACAGCAAGAGACCCTTCGCCACCACTCCTTCCTACACAGATGTCTCCAGTATCAGGAACTCTTCTACCACCAGCAGGATCAAATTTCAACTTTGCAGACGCTGATCCTTCCGGACATCAACTCTTCCAACCATGGCAAGTTGCTCAGCCTCTCCAATATCCGTACATGCAGTATCAGGTTCCACAAAGTCAACGCTATCCATTGTATGCTAATCCTGGAGCAGCAGGTGATTTGACCTCACCAGCAAGACATTCACAGAACATGCGAACCAGCTTTCATACATCTTATCCTGTGGCAGAGAACATGCAGCAGGACAGAGGTTTTGGTTCAGCAGCATCAACACCATCGTTGGTGGACTCTGGCATTGTCAGAGACTCCAGATTGGATTCATTGAGCCCTGAAGGAAGTGAAGACACTTGCAGCATTCCTGATAGGCCTGGATCACAAGATATCATCATTGATGATGTTGTGTAACATGTGTAAGAGAAATGTGTTATGTTTAAGCAGACCAATAGCCAGGGTTTATATTTGGGGGCAAGAAAACCTAAAAAGTTGACATTTTGTGATTTTTTTCCCTCCAAAAAAGGACTAATTTTAATGTGTTTTTAAACCAAAATGGACCTTATGTGAATTTTTTCCTGCAAAAAGGGCAGATTTGCAATATTTTTCATATAAAAAAAAGAGGATCTTTTTTCGGATTTGCATGGGGGCATGCACCCCCATGCACCTGGCTACGGCTCTGGGTTTAATTAAGGTCATTAAAAATGTGTAGGCCTCACAATCAACAGGACATCTATTGAGTGCATTTTTTCTTGATTAAATGTTAAAAAAGTACAACAAAAGGCTGCATATCTAAAGCCATGATTTTTCCGTGTTACAAAATTGAAATTCTGTGGTACAAATTGGATGATTCCGTGATTTTCCGTTTTACATTATAAAGCACTGAAACGTGAATACAAGCATGTTTTTATTTGTCTTATAATAAATATGTACCTTTTTACTGTAGTCTCCCCTCAACATCCCCATTAAAATTAAGCATCAATTGTCTTGTGTGTACTTCCGATAGCTGTATCGGCCAGAATCTTGCATCATAGGCCTAGAATAAATGCTAGAATGGATTGTTTATTAGTTGATTACTGCTAAATTGTCACTTTTCAAAAGTTGTTTTCTTTTGCAAATAAACACAAAAGTTAGACATTTTAGTATACACAGTTTTTCACTATTTTGTGGCATTTTCAAATTTCCGTGAGCAAACCCCAAATTCCGTGAATTTTTCCGTTTTTCCGTATCATAGAGAAATCATGGCTTTATGCATATCTTTTATTCATAATCAAAAATCAAATGGCATTGAGGGGGTACTACACCCCTGGCCAATTTTATGCCTATTTTTGCATTTTTCTCAAAAATTATAGCAC
Source organism: Amphiura filiformis (assembly GCF_039555335.1). Lineage (NCBI taxonomy): Eukaryota > Metazoa > Echinodermata > Ophiuroidea > Amphilepidida > Amphiuridae > Amphiura > Amphiura filiformis. Next base: position 16,191,798 of record NC_092636.1, read on the forward strand.
ATTGGTGACAAGTATGATATGTATATAGGGCAAGGACTACAACTACTGTACTGAAAATTCAGCAACTCAAAGCAAGTAGTTATTTATTTATTGATCAAATATTGGTTTTCCCTCATTTTTGGCTGTAACTCCACAACTATTGTGCTGAAATAAAAATTTCCAGTGCAGCAGTTGTAGTCCTTGCCCTATAATATACATATCTTACTTGAGAAAATGCAAAAATAGGCACAAAATTGGCCAGGGGTGTAGTACCCCTTAAGGTGGTACTTTGGTACTACACCCCTGGCCAATTTTGGGCCTATTTTTGCATTTTTCTCAAAAATTATAGCGCATTGGTGACAAGTAAGATACATGTATGTATATTATAGGGGCAAGGACTACAACTACTGCACAAAATTGGGCAGGGGTGTAGTACCCCCTTAAAAGAATTTTGATGTCAGTTATTTTTAATTGAAAATGTAGTTTTGTTCCACAACCAAAGTTTTTTGTGAGATCAATATATTTTTGATGCCTTGTAACCTTCTTTGCATAGGAAAACTATCAAAAACAATGATCTGAAATGTGCAATTATTGTTGCCACATAGACAAGACTCATAAGACAGTTGTTCAAGAACTAAGTGTTGGTCGTTATTAATTTGATTATGGTTACTGAAGATAGATGTAAGTTCCGTGTTTAGTTTAAGATTGGTCTTAACCCTGGAATTATGGAAATTTTTGGGCCTCATAACTGCCAAATCGGTCTAAAGTATATTTTTGCCAAAACTGAGCTTTTTTTGCCCAAATTTGACCTCACAGATGGATTTGTAAAGTCTTTGCCATAAGCATGTACATACTTTTATATACTTTAGACCAACATATGAAATTATTTAGCGACTTTATAAGGCCCAAAAGCTTCCATAATCTAGGGTTAAGGTGGTACTACACCCCTTGATAAATTTGACTATTTTTGCATTTTTTTCAAAAAATAATAACACGCTGGTAACAAAAGTTATGTATAGTTTAAGGGCAAGGAATCCAGTTACTACACTTGAATTTCAGTGACTCAAGACAAGCGGTAGGCCTACATTATTTATGATAAAAGAGGTACCGCTAGAATGTACCTCATTTCTCATAATTATATAACTTGAGCCACTTGAATCACTGAAATTGCAGTGAAGGAATTGGATTCCTTGCCCCTATAATATACATAACTTTTGTTACCAGTGTTTAGTCATTTTTTGAGAAAAATGCAAAATTAGTCACAAAATTTATCAGGGGTGTAATACCACTATAAGACCAACCTTAAGTGCAGGAAGTAATTTGTGACACAATCTGGTCCATGAAGGCCAAAGGCGGCAAATTTGAAATTGAGATAAAAGGTAAAAATATGGAGCAAGAAACAATAAAATACATAAGAAAATACATATCACAAAACCTCGTAACTTTAGAACCAAATATGCTAGACCTTTAGTGTTTTCAGTATATGATAGCCTAATGTTACTACAAGATAATAAATATTAACTCATTTTTCAAAAATGCCTCCTTTGCCCCCCGTGGAGCAGATCGTGTCACATTTGAGTGTTGTGGGCAGAATAAAGTTTTTGCAAATTTTTTGTAAACTTGTGTAATAATATTGTAGGTGCTGTTAAATTTTATTTAATAGAAAAAACAAGTTAACAAAAAATAATGTTGTACATCAGAGTTCCCACTGAAGTTTTGGATAATTTTCATGGTGTTTTAAACAGTTACCAAATAATATTTTAATCAGATGTGAAAAGATATTTCCAAAATTTTCCACAAGGGGAGAGTGGACTTTAATAGGGATTAGCTCATTGCTTGTTAGATTCCTGATTATAGGTTGTTTTTAACCAAGTAGGCCTAATTAAATTATTTTCTCTAACTGATGCAATGTTAATTTCAATCCAAAGTCAAGATTATTATGATTGTACAAATTTGTATTTTGTAGTACCGGTAAGTTAAAATCTTCAGGTGGAATTTTTTTGTACTTAAGGGGGTACTACACCCCTCGATAAATTTTTGTCTATTTTTGCATTTTTCTCACAAACTAATAACACAGTGGTAAATAAAATTATGTATATTATAGGGGCAAGGAATCCAATTACTACACTGGAATTTCAGTAACCCAAGACAAGCGGTTTGTTATTTATGATCAGAAATAAGGTACCGCTAGGATGTACCATGTTTCCTATCATATATACTGAACCACTTGTCTTGAGTCACTGAAATTTCAGTGTAGTAATTGGATTCCTTGCCCCAATAATATACATAACTTTTGTTACCAGTGTGTAATTATTTTTTGAGAAAAATGCGAAAATAGTCACAGATGTACCACATTGGTGTAGTACCCCCTTAAGTGGCCTAATTTATTGATGACAATTGTAATCGCACAAGATGGCTTTCATGAACAGCAAAATAGTTCAATGCTAGCCTAATAATTGACAGAAGTTGTAAAATAATTGACATGTCATGGAATGTTATATGGACACAATTTTCCTCATTCTGGGTTACTTACTAGGGTTAGAAACTTGAAACTTACTCAACAAAAACTGAGTGTATGATATGTTAAAACTTGCATTTGTTAATTACACATGCAGTTTTTCGTTTTAATTAACAGAACTTTTGGGTTTTCAACTTCAGCTGAATGATTCACCCAACACCCATGCTAAAATAACGACAACTGAATTCTCGGTAAAAATTACCTTAAATTCATGTTTTCTGATTTTGTTGTTGCTGAAAATAACCCAATTTAGCAGGGAATTTTGCATGTTGATTTTAACTTTTAAGCGATCAGGAATTATGGGGGAAAATGTGGGATTCTAAATCCCTCTGTAGGGCTCTGATTTTTAAGACTTTTTGTATACCATTACTTCACCTGCCATTCAAGTCTTTGTGAATGGGTCCCAGGGACTGTCTTTTGGAATTTGCAGGAGAGCTAAAAACCACTCTCCTATAATTATATCAGATTGCTCTCCTCTCCTCAAAAGGCGGTCCCTGTGGTCCAAATTGCCGGCATTTGAGTGTGGTCATAGGCTATATAATACAGAAGAAAGGTCTTTTGGTGTAAAAAGAAATGGGTAAGACAGTCACGGACCCTAGGATTTGGTTTGATTTATACCAATGACCATAAAGTCTCCTTGAGAACTTTGGCAATACTTTCAATATAGTCTACAGCCTGTGACTGGGTTGAAACCCCAGCCTCTTGTAAAATAATAACCAGACATTTATATCTGGATTCAAGATGCTTCTATAGCTGTTTTTAGCAGATTAAGATGTTTATTCAAAAGTTTTCAAAATTAGGTTAGAAATATTGTAAAAATGTTTTACAACTTATGTTTTCCATCCCTATTACTCATGTGTAATGTAGTCATATGTACATGTAGGTACCGTAGAACAAAAGTTTATATGCTGTTTCAAACTTATATTGGTGACAATTTTCCTTTTGATTTAGTAAATATCGAGGGGGTCAGTCACAAAGACATTTATAACTCCATTTTGGCCATTCTGAGAAAAACGAGTTTTTAAAGATAATGGTCTATATTTCACTGGCCATTGATTTCAAATGGAGTTCCATGTGTTTATTGGAAAGTGCTCATGTTTCTGAAAATTGTGATATCAAAATCTCATTTTCGAAAAAAAAAATGGAGTTACGTCTTTGTTTCACTTACCCCTCGATATAATGGTTACAATACAGTGTTCTTTCCTCATTAGCTATATATATTTCAATAAAAATTTATTTGTCTTTGGAGTATGTACAATAAGATTTAAATATTGGGAAACATAAATATATATTTATATGCAAGCTTAATGTACATGGTGAGATGGTTTGACTTTTTCTTGGTACCTTTAAACTTTGTGTTACAAAGCTTAGATTCTTGAAAAAAAAAAGTATTTTTACCATTTAATAGTTAGCTATGTTTCCCTTTTCTCATAGAAAGTTTGGTCCAATTTTTTTGTTTTATAGGAACTGTATTCTGCGTAGAATAGATATGATAACACAATTTATAATCTAAAGCAATTAATGATGATTCTGTTGAGGGGGTACTACACCCCTGCCCAATTTTGTGCCTATTTTTGCATTTTTCTCAAAAATTATAGAGCATTGGTGACAAGTAAGATATGTATATTATAGGGGCAAGGACTACAACTGCTACACTGACAACAGTTGTGGAGTTACAGTCAAAAATGAGGGAAAACCAATATTTGATCAATAAATCAATAACTACTTGCCTTGAGTTGCTGAATTTTCAGTGTAGTAGTTGTAGTCCTTGCCCTATAATATGCATATCTTACTTGTCACCAATGCGCTATATTTTTTGAGAAAAACACAAAAATAAGCAAAAAATTGGCTAGGGGTGTAGTATCCCCTTAATCCAAATGTTGGTGGTAGTTAGCAAACAAACTGAAGGGCTATTACAGAAAATAAGTGCACGCCCCAATGAAGAGGAGTAAATTTTCAGTCAAAGTAATGTCTGGATTTCCGGTGATAGACCAAGGTAGGTTGGTTTTGCCAGTTAAAGCGTATTGTTTGTGGATTATTATTCTACAGGTGGTACAAAATAAGAATCTTGCTTACTTGCTTAAGATGAGTGGTGTCCTCGAACTACAACAGCACGCCAAACCCTTCTGTCCTGCATGGCGTTCCCAAATCCATAACATCCAGTCCAGTGTCCTGTTTCAATACATCCACGTATGTTAGAGGGGTCTGCCAGGTTTTCTGTTTCCATGTTTTGGTGTCCAATGGATCAGCTTGGCTACAGGCTCATTTTTGCTTCTGTATGCATGCCCAGCTAAACGTGTCCTCCTCTCTCTGATCTTCTGTGAAAGTTTTGGTAGGTCCCCATACAGCTCTTTGTTTGTGATGTGCTGCTTCCAATTGATGTTGTAAACTGCTCTAAGCATTCTTGTGTAGCAACCATCAAGTTCTTTACATAATTTGGGAGACATGGTCCATGCTTCACATCCATAGGTTAGTACAGATTCGACGGTAGCAGAAAATAAAGCAGTCTTGAATTTCCTTGGGAGAGTTGACCTCCAGATTTTGTTGAGGCTGTTACATGCTCTCCATGCAGCTGCTTTGCGTGTTTTTACGTCTTTTTCCGTGCTAGCCATCCATGCACCCAGATACTTGAAGTCGCTCACCTCATCTAGTTTGGTGCCATTGTTTGTCTGCATAGATATCTCTTGACTATGGTTGAAAGACATGAACTTTGTTTTTGAAGCATTCATTTTGAGGCCAACTTTTCCAACAGATGATTCAACCCTTTGCAGTAGCTCTTGTGCTTGGTGGATTTCCTCTGAAAGTAGGGCTATGTCGTCTGCAAAGTCTAAATCTGTTAGCACTTCAGAATCTGGTGGTGTAAAATTGTTGCTCCTGGGCAATTCGAGATATCCAAGGTCAAAGTTTATACAGGATCAAAATTAACTTGGCAATTTGGTCCAAATGCTCCAATTTTGGCGAAAATAATCTCAATTTGGTTCTTTCTGTATAATAACTCTAATAAAGAATAGTTTGAACTACCTAGAATGACTTGTTGCCTAGGTAACACATCTAAATATGTCATTGCCAATTACTAAAAAGTAAGTCCTACTGATGTTGGCCTACTGGTTTTTCCCTCAATGGTTAGTTGGTTACCTAGGTAATGAGTCATTACAGTTGGTTATTTTAATCAAACTTGGACTATTTTATCTCTTTTAGCCCCTGTGGGTGATCAAATTTAGGACCTTTGAACTTTTGGCTTATAACTCCCAAACGATAAGTCAGAGGTGGGTCAAACTATACATTTTCTGAATCATTACGATCAGAGAAATATTTTGTTGTCTTGGGTTTAAAAATATTTGCGCAGTTTTGAATTTTGACCACTGTATAATCTTTGACCTTGGAAATCTTTTTTTTTGTATTTCTGGAAATCTTGAATTGCCCAGGGGTGACAATTCTACACCCCCCCTAATCTCATATTGTACCACATAGAGAATAATAATCAGTGAAGAAAAACACTAACTGGCAAAACCAGCTACATTTGTAAGTTGTAACCCAATAAAACAATATTTTGCAGCTGAAAACAACTGGATATTCCAGTTGTCAGTGTTGCTGGGAAAAGCTTGGAAATGCAATAAAAAGTATTAAAAATGTCATGTAATAAATTCCATCCATTGTGAACTGGTTTACGCTGGATGTTTTTCTGTTTCGGCACTTTGAAAGTCTGGATTTTCATTCAGCAATCACTACTGGTCAAAATCTGGGAATCCAAACTCCTGGGGCAGGGACTGTCTTTTGGAATTGGCAGGAGAGCATTAAATAACTATTCTGGACCCTTTCAGGAAAGCTGTTAAGAGCATTTACAATAGAATGTAAGGAGAGAATTGTCAACTGAGGAGAGCTAAAAATTGCACTCCTATCAGATTTAAGGAGAGCAGTAGAGCATTGCTCTTGCTCTCCTCAAAAAGCAGTCCCTGCTGGGGTGTGCTTTATTGTACCGGGTACTTTAAGTGAATGTAATGCATGCTGTAATCCTGTACGTGTAGGCCTATTCATCATTTGTCAGACATTTTGATAGAAGTTTAGATTTTGACTCTGTAGTTGTAAGCTAGTAGTTTAAGCAGTTAAAACGCATGCACATATTTTGAGGGGGGCTTTCGGGGCACGAGCCCCCGGGGTAAAAGCAGGGGGCGGCCAAAATGAAGGGGCGGCGGAAGAAGAAGGGGCGGCACTTTTTTAAACCACCGAAAAAAAAATTGGGTCAACCTTTTCGGGCTGTTGAGGAAGGGGCGGCAAAATTGATTTTCTTCAGCCCCCCGGGGTAGGAGCGGCCACGGTACGCCACTGAAACGAGTACATTTACATTGTTAGTACTTGTCTACCAAGTATCAAAACAAGTACCAGTTTTGAACTGTGGGCACTTTGATATGAAATTGATATAGGTATAAAGACTTTTAAATGCAAGGGGATTAGAGGGAGAGAAAAATGTAAAAACTTTGAGCAAGAGATAGACTTTTGGACACAAGTTATAATGAGGGCATTGGGTGAGGACACAAGTCAAACAGCCCATTTGAACTAGACTAGAGTTAGAGTATGGTTTTGTTTATTGGGAAAACTATAGAAAAAAGGTAGTGGTGAATGGAAATTGCCATTCAAATTTTGGCTTTTGGGTGGCAGATCCAAAGAGTAGGAGATGTCTTTGGTTGACAAGCAGTGGCGGTGCCAAGGGGGGGGGGGGAGCTTGCAAAGTGGATTTCAGGGAGGGCAAAATCAATGAATTTGCACAAAATTACCGCAAAAATGGAAATTTGTGTAATTTTGGGAGGCAGTGGGTGGGGGCAAAAGTTCTGACTGCCATAGAGGCCTACCAGTTAAATGGCAATCCTCTTTGTCAATATGTGGCTCACTTTGAGACGAATACATTGGTATGAATAGACATATATTTCGGAAAATGTTTACTGATGCATGATGCCGAGTTTAAAACAAAATTTGAGCAGTTCCCCTATTTTATGTTTATTGTAGTACGGTACTTAGTAAGATGTTTACAGTTGAACACATTAGGAAACGAATTTGGAGAAAACCTTCTGTTTTATAAAATACTATGCTGAGCCACCAGCCTGGGTGGCTCACGCTCCAGTAATTTCAGATGATTGAGCTCAGTAATACATCAAAGAATGTCTTCCAATTCATGAAAACAAATAGATAATCAGCTTATCGGATTAAAAGCTTAGAGGGAAGGTCTTGCTGTTCAGCGAGTGTTTGTAATTATCAGAAGGTTTTCTCCAAATTCATTCTCTAATGATTTAGCCAACAAAAACATTGTATATATTTTTTTATGAAAGTACTGTACACATTTATGACAAAATTTGATTTTTTTAAAGAACTGTTTTGTTTTGCGATGCATGCTTGTCATAAAATACAAGTTCTCAAGATTACAAAATTTTAAAACCAATTTCAGTAGGACATTATATTGCTGAGATGAGGCCTGTTGAAATGGCATGGAATACAAAAATTACTTCCCTTTTTTTGGGTAAGGTGCTGGTTGGCATGGAATACACTATCTATATATACATGTACCATACTTCTGTATCATACCCTGTGGGTGTTGGCCACCCTGATATTTAAGATTTTATGCCTTTTGTAATTTTCCCCCCTATTTTTGATAAATTTACATCAAATTTTGTCCCCTGGAAAGTTGCCGTTTCCCCTTTGCCCTCCGGAAGTGGATTCTTTTACACACAAATAAAGATGTTGTGTATTGTATACATGTAGCGTTAAGATTTTGGGTTTACCAAATTAAGATACATTGGCTCAGTTCAAGTTTATTGTAATGGATAACAATGGTTAATCCAAACATTGTTGAAAAATGCCTACATATATTGAAAGCTATTGTTTAGTTAGAAAACAAAATCAAACATTTAAACTGAGCCATTGCATGTTTAATTCATGTTAATACTTTTGTAGAGTCCATTTTATCAGTAGTTAAAGAGTTAACAGTACCATGCTTGAAGTATTTTTGCTGAAGTATGTTTTTTTTTATTATCTGTAGCTGTGTATTTTTAAAACAGTAGTTTAATATTGTATTATTATTTACTGGAAATAGTTATTAGCAATAACATGTGTTAAATTTAGATACTTGCAGTACTGTAGCAGTTCAAGATCAGAATTGAACTTTAACTTTGTTCTGGCACTAACTCCTACCATGAAAGAACCATGCTCCTACATTGTACACAGGGTTGTAGCTATAGTAGGCGGTGGTGGGCGGCAATTTTAGCATTAGAGCCCACCCCTCAGTCCAAAATTGCACAATTTTGCTGAATTAGTCAAGAATGAAGAATTTGATCAATTTTGAGAACAATATGCAAGATTTTCATCAAATGCCACCCAGCACTAAAAATGTCCTAGCTACAACCCTGCTCCTCATGGTATGTAGTGTGATAATCTAGTATCAAAGTCTGTAAGTTGAAATTTCGTCGGGGTATGGGCACTTAATGGAATGAATACGGTATAAATAGCACTGAAACCAAGCACTGTGTAATTTGCATGTTAGTGTGATAAAAATGAGCAGATCTCTCACTCTGACTGTGACCACGGCAAGGAGGGAGGGTATGGTGGGGGAAAATGGTCTCCTGTCAGAACTCTTTCCCCTCAGTTTGCATCAGCAAAAAACTCAAAATGATGAATATTTCCACTTTTTGTGGCAATTTTGTGCAAAAATTTTTCCCCCCATGCCTCAACTTGAAATTTAAAAAAAAATCCCTGGAGTCGTCACTGAAGCATATCGGACACTAACAAACCAAAATTTCCTTACCCCATTTGGCTTCCCCTGGTAGATAGTGGATCAAAGGAAGCCTTTATTTTATGTATTCTTGAACCAAGTTTTATAGCTAAACATGCTAAACAAGAGTTATTGGTGTCAAACTTGATGCTTTTTCATGTTAATGGAGTTTTATCTGTGTAGTAGTTTATTTTAATATCAATAGTTTTATATTGTACCATTGATAACAAAAGAGATTCATAGTATCATTTGTTAAACTTAGATACTTTTGATTTTAAAGTATATATTTATTTTTTATGTATCTGTACATGTATGTTCATCTTTTTTGTAGCTGTTCAAGAGAAGCATTACATTGTTTGCCAAAACCAAGCAAAGATTGAAAATTGTATTTTTTACGTTGTGAAGAAGATACATGTATTTAATTTGTAACTTTATGATCAGGAATACTAAAGCTAATGCTCATTAGCTAATGCTAATAATAAAGCCCCCCCCCCCTCCTCACCATGTTCACAGGTCCTATAAGCCGGAGAGATCAAATTCATTCCATGGGTGTGAAGTCCTCAATTTAATTATCCAGAAATGTTCCTCTTAAACATTAGGTTTCACTACCTGAAGAGAATTGATCAAAAATTAAATTCCCTCCTGAGCTTCGTATCTGTCAATGAGTTGACCAGATCACCAAGCTGTCATTATAATAATATATATAGCTAGAGGCATGACACAAATGGGTCAATGAATTACGTAAAAATGACCTTGTGTGGTATTTAGTTACCAGGAAGTGAGTTTTGCCGGAGGTAATTTGTGGTTAAATTTTGATCCCTCACTACAAGAGTTATTACCGTCGATTTGGTTAAAAAGGGAGGTGAGACATGATCAATTCTGTACAGGCAGAAAAACCTAATGAAGGCTTTATTCCCAACATTTATTTTGGCAGGTATGTGTTTCCTATTTGGAGCAATGTGGTCCCTCTCAGTGGTGTCTGCAAAGGGGCACACCAACCTTTTGCATTAGTCAAAGCAAACTCATTCAGTGGGAGGATTTTCAATTTTTTTTACCATTGTGGCTTATCAAGTTGATTTAATCAAAATCTAGTAAACTGGACTTACTATTTTTGACTGGCGATGTTTCACATCCTATCCTGGATGCTTCCTCAAGCCGTCTGATTTTTCGGCGGCGATTGGTCAGTGACCCGTAATGGGGTCACAGAACTGAGACCTCTGTTCTGCTATCCAAAAGATCCCTTGACGTCTCAGTTCTGTGACCCTGTCACAGGTCACTGACCAATTGACGCCGAAAAATCAGACGGCTTGAGAAAGCATCCAGGATAGGATGTGAAACGTCGCCAGTCAAAAATAGTAAGTCCAGTTGACTAGATTTTAATTAAAGCCATATTATAACATTTGCTGAGGAGGACGCCCTCACTGATTTTTTAAAATTAATTATTTTACATGATTATATTGTACTTTATTAAACCAATATACCCTGGAAAAATCAAGACTCTAGGTGCTGTAGTTTTGTCAAAATCCGAGATTTTGAATAAAACGCCTGAATCACGTAGTTTTTATTATTACGATGGAATTATTAGTCGAACGCATACACGATGTTCATAACACACAGTACGTACACGGCGATGCTTGCGACGGTGATCTACACAACAAATGGCCGTACCATAACATGACCGAAGGAGTGGTACGTATTGGCATATATATGCGCTGGTAGTAAATTCCAATTTTCTTTGCTCTGCCGTAGTTGTTCGCTCAAAAATAAAAGGGATATATCTGACAGTAAAACTAACATTTTATGGCAAAGAAATGCTAATCTATTTTGTATGAAAATGTTATAATATGGCTTTAAATCAACTTGATATTTTATATATATGGATGACTGAAAATATACACAAATATACCATTGTGGCTTCATTCAGTAGAGGGAATTAAAACCTTGTCCACTAAAAGTGGTCCTCTTATTTTTGTTCTAATTTGGCCCTATTTTGTCACTGAAAAGTGGATCTTTTTGTCAATTGGGATGCGGAGGGGTGTGCTGTACCTCCCACAGCACTCTTCCTGGAAACAGGCAGGGTTGCCAAAAGATTTCAGCCCGAATCGCGGGTCAAATAATCGAAAAGTTGCCCAATTTTTCTCTTTACCATTGGTTTCTATGGGGTAGGAAACTATCGGAAGTCGCGGGAGCCAATGCTGAGAAGTCGCCCAAATTTTTCTTAACCATTGGTTTCTATGGGACAGGAAATTGTCTACCAAATCGCGGGTTTGGCAACCCTGGAAACAGGCCTGTACTTATCCTTTGCTTTAAGCTAAAAAAGGCTTTACTTCGAACTGCAATATATCAAACTTTTGGTACATTCTTGTCACCAAGTTTTTTCTTGAACAAATTTAATGAGAATTCAATATTGTCAGTGCTTATTTTGCAAGTTGTGTCTTAGAAGTTATGAGGCACAAAAGGTCAAGGTCGATTTACCTATTGTACATGGGTCAAAAGTCAAAATTGCTCCAATATTTGAATATTCCGTAAAAATTGTTGCAAATTGTTCATCTAGCCTAGAGGTTTCAGAAAAAGAATAGTTTGCACTATCTATGATGTTAGGTTAGTACCTTAGGTTTTTTACATAACAAAATGGAGATAATTGCAACCAAATTGTGAAATGGATTATTAGTTTATTATATCAATATTTATTGCTCTTCATACATAAAAATTGTGCCCACTAATATCAACATAATTTCATAAAATCCCCTCATATAAGCATAAGTACCATTTATACATAAAATATAGAACACAATGTTTGATCAAGTGTGAGCAACTAAACAAGATGTCACACTCACTTTTTTTAAATTTACTTGTCAGCTCTTAGTGTATAGACCACTTGACATCAATGATTATCAACAAAGTTGATGGACTGGTCTGTTGATATGCTTGAACGAACCGTTACACTGTTCAATGGCTTTCTTATACTATATGGAATGTGGTGGGCAATTTAAAATGTACATGCCCTGAGCAAACTACGATCATGTGTATACACACTGCAGGGCAAAGCACAATGGAAATTGGCACAATTCACGCCATGATTTGCGCGCATGCTGCCGGGCAATGACGTCACATTTCAAGTGGTCTATACTCTCACCAACATATTTCCGGAAATATTTATATAATATTGAATGGCTCTGAGTGTGATACAAGAATATTTTTCTATCGAGTGCAATATATACCTGTCTTTGTATCGCACGAAAATAAGCCGTTCAATATTATTATTTATATCAGGCTTTCCCTATGTGGTAAAAGACAAATTCGGAATATATGGAGTTGTACTACACAAAATGCGAAAGGGGAAATACCTTAATTTTTTTCATCCACAAACAGACTATAGTAGTCTGGAATAGGGTACGACTATTCCAGTTGAAATCCATACACCCCCTGTGGAAGACATGACCTTATATCTTTCACACAGTGAGTGTGTATTTCAAATGGGGCTACCTGAATGGGTGACTCCATTTGAAATCTATTATCTGTACTCCCTGTGTAGAAGATTAAGGTCATGTTTTCCAATCAGCAGACCTTCATTTTTGAGGAGCTCAATTGAGCCGGAGCTCCTACAGCTCTCCTGAACAGTATTTCAGGAGCTCAATTTATTGAGCTCCTCACTTCTTGAAAATCCTATGGTTTAATATTGATATTTTATAATTGAGCTCCTTGTCAATCTCCTCAGTACACATAGGAGAGTGACTAACTGAGCTCCTGCTATTTTCAGAAATGAAGGCCTGAATCAGGGTGTATGGATTTCAACTGGAATAGCACATTCCCTCTGACAAATTCCTCACTGTGTTTTAAATATAATTCTAATCATAAAATCTTAAACTTGTAAGATGACTAGGTTCATTAGAAAGACACAGTTTATATAAAATTTTACCCTATTTTACATTAAAAAGGATTTGGTATTTGCTTACATTCGGCTATTGAGTATTCCATGAAATCCATACACCCCCTATGGAAGACAAGACCTTAATCTCCCACACAGGGAGTGTAGATTTCAAATGGAGTCATCCATTCAAGTAATCCCATTTGCAATTTACACTCCCTTTGTGGGAGATTAAAGTTGTGTCTTCCATAGGGGGTATGGATTTCAACTGGAATAGCCCAATAAATTTAATATTAACCTTCAGGGTGGTTCAAACTTAAGGAACTGTAATTTTAAAATTCCTGGGTTACAAACATTTATGTTAAAGGGTGTGTGCGGCTGAGGCCTCAAAACTCTACGCTATTGTTATGGGTTGTTAACCCCCTACAAAGACACATTTCTAAGGATTTTACACTTTGTTTCACTTTTCTCAAAATAAAAACCCAGTCTAAAGCACAAAATCAGCCCACCACCTCTTATTAGGGAATTCCTATATTTTTGTTACTTTAACACTTCTGTGGGCCTTGGAATTGGTAATTTTTGGCTATTGAACTTTACCTACTTCTGTGCCTACATTAGTTGTTTTTGTCCCCCTCTGCGTACCGTCTAGTCTTTATTTTACTTGTTTCCCCACATCAAGTTGGTATACCTTGCCCCTTTACTTTCTAGTTGCTTGTATATTCAAGGCATCCTCTTGTTGTGTGTTTTGTGTCCTCGTCTGTTGGATCCACCATTACCCACTTTTGCATTTAGTTTTAGTATCTATGGTGTAAGCTTATATTATCTTTGTTTTGCTGCAAAGTATTTGTCTGCAACTCAAACCTCAAAATACAACATTCTTAGCTTTGAATCCACTAAGAAAGACCCCGTCTACACAGAGCCAGAAGTTGACTTTAGTCAAAATTATTCTGTGTAAACATGGTAGCCGCGATTCAAATTCCACTTCATAAAACAACTTCCATCTTCATAACCTCATAGACGACACCCAGTAATCAATAAAATTTAGCGTTTACAAGCTAAACCATACCTACTGACAAAGGGACAAAATCAAAACTAGACCGGCGGCAGTTCCAGGCAGTTTCCGGTTGCTATTGTTCTAAACAATTGAAACGGGACAGAACCGCCCATTGACTGCCGGTCGAGTTTTGATTTCATCCCTAAGAATATATACTGATTGTCAAAGCTACATTCTAATTTAAATGTAAATATCTAGTATATCAGTACTGTAATATTATTTACAAATAAACTTCTTCAGTGAAGACACTTTTCAGTATAGTGCATATATAATAACTTAAGGTCCAATGTCACAAAGATTTGCCATTTACTGTGAGTCCATTAGGGATGGCTTCAAAAAACAAAACCTACAGCGCCCCAGACAAAATCTGCAATTGGGCCTGGTTCCTATTCTCTAGATCAATAGGACACATAACCAACTGGTTCTGCTGGCAGTTTGGTCATCCCTCCGGCTTATTGGGCTATTCCATTTAAAATCCACACCCGAATCCACACTACCCCTGTGGAAGCAGACAACTCCATTTGAATTTCATACACCCTCTGAGAAAGATTCCACCTGAATTGTCCCCTGAGGGAGAATGAGTTTCAGATGGAGCTGCTAATGTGTTCATTCCACTTGAAATTCATACTCCCCCTGTGGAAGATATTTCCAAAATCTGCCACAGGGGGAGTGTGGATTTAAATGGAATAGCCCATTAATAGGTTTGAAAACTTATACATTTGAACAAATGATAAAGTGTTGCATCCTGTAAATCCTCCAATGTTTACTTGTATCCTTCAGATCAGATGGATTGATAGTGTCAGCATGGTTACGGATCAAAATGGTACCTATCCTCTTGTCTCATCTGAGCAGTGGCGGCGCCAGAAATTTTTCTGGGAGGGGGAAAGGGGGCAGAGCCTCCGACTGGGGGGCATTTTCATCAAATTTTGGCTAACAAGTGGCTTTCCCCCCGCTTCAATTTTTCTGGGGCGGCGGCAGAGCTTCTGTCTGGGGGGCATTCCCCCCCCCCATAGCGCCGCCACTGCATCTGAGGCTGACTTTCCGACAGGACAAGTTACTTTGCCTGAATATTATAATCCATAGACCCATAACATAAAGGTCTAACTAAGCCCTGGAATTGTACTCTTATGCTTGTTTCATACTTTCTGCCGCTTGCCGCTGAGCAACGTGACGCTTGATCATGCCGCTTGCACTTGTCTGCAAGCGGAGTGGCACACCGCTGGGTGGTAGCAGCATGACTCTGAAAGCCAATGTTGCTGCTCAGCACCACCAAAAATTGTTTCCAGTACTTATACGTCAGAGTGGCACTGCTCCCAAGCTTGCATGAATTTAACTAGTGATCTACCGATTTGGGCAAAGCGGTGAAGTGATCAATATATCGGCTTGTTACCGCTAGCGTCTCTGGTGCGACTGCGAAGTGAAGCAAAATCGTTGTCAGAGCGGCAGGAAAGTATGAAACTAGCATTACATTGGAAATGTAATTCTTTGCGACTTGGACCCTTGGTTAAACAACAATAAATAGAGGCACATGATTAAAGTCAAGCTTGTCTTCAGAAAGATTAAATTACTCTTTACTGAAAACATACAATTAATGTTGATTCTTTGTTTTTTAAATACTATAATATATACATCAATATAACATGTTCCCCTGAAAACAACAAACTTAAGAAAGAATGGAATTGCAGGGGATGTGCAATGGAAAGTAGTCAATATGAAAAAGAGTGTAGATTTTGGTCACAAAGCTAGCAAATAAAATACAATTCATTACATATTTCTTTAAAAATTATGGAAAGGATAACTTTCCACATTAGTGAAACAGTACATACATATTCTTACTTGTAGCTTCAATATCAGGGAATAACTAATATCACTGTTAATTTAAATAATTGCAAATTTCTGACCAAACATTTTGGGATAGGCATGTGAGTTTAAGCCTGCCTAGTACACCCAAGGAACTCCCAAACTCATGCAGATCATAAACTCATTACCAATAAATAGTGCAGCACCCTAAGATCAACCACTTGGTTACCTCATCCTGTAACTTCTTTGTCACCAAGACAAACCCTCTGAAGACATGCTCAGGAAATACAATGTGTCTCTTACTGTGTTGAGGGTGTGACCAATCACAGTAATAGAGGCTGTCAGCCTTTTCCGCAGGATCCGCCATCTTGTGGGTACTGCCGTTCTGCATGTCATGCACTAGACATTACGCCCCCGATTACGCGGAAGTCGCAGCGCGTGACGCACCTCTGACAGTCAAGCGTCAACGCGGTGATCTTAGCAACAAGGCACTCCGTACCCACAAAATGGCGGCGTTGACGTCACCATGACTACCTCTATTCAGGACTTGTGAATGAGGACTAAGGTTAAATGCCAAATATGGGCATGCTAAATTGAACGACCAACTATTGTTATTTTGTGCATGTCCTCAGAAGATTCTGGAACCAAGACTGAAGGTGCCCACATAAAATTATGACAAAGTAAAGCTACCTCTTGACAAAAAGAAAGCTTGCAGTCACTGCAATATGTGATGTAATCCAACCTAAGGTGGCAAATTGTGAAATTATGGTCAAGTCAAATTTACAGGGCAAAACAATAAAACATGTATAACAACTTGTGACACAGTGTGTTATTGGTGTAATGATTTCAGCAGTTGCACAACTGGTTACTGAAAATTTGATGATATAGGAATGCAATTTTCAAAATGGTCTCCTTTATCCAATTGGGATAAGATCATGTCACATAATTATTATCATACCTTCCTTTCATTTTTTTCGGCATGGAGTGTAGGATATAATACTATGACTATGCTACAATCAATCTTAACCCTAATACTGCCAAATCTAGGCAATTTCAAGCGCATCATTCTGCAACGCGAAGTTTGCATTATATGCAAATTATGGTGGTTTGGAAAAGTTTCTCCGACCGTAATCATTCACTTACCAAAAATAGTTTCCATTATATTCACCTACATGTTTGGCTGCTGCATTAAAAAGAAATTCATATGCAAAATCTTGTTGCGGAATGATGCTCTTGGAATTGACCATCTAACCAAATCTAACAAGGAAAAACACTGCGCATGTATATGCATCCCACATGATGCCATGATACAATCACCCTAATTCATATATGCACGGAATCGCTGGCTGGGTCACAGTGGCTACCAGTCGGTGATACTGTGGTTGGTACGTGAGGGGTCTAAGGCTCAAATTCTGTTGGTACCAAGCGACTTCTTTGTTCATATTCTCTCCTTTTTTGTTTCTTCTTTCCCTTAACAAAAAACCATAATGGTTAATAGGCACAACATAATATTGTGAAAGTTTTCAAAATCTCTTCTTACATTTATCATACAAAAAATAAGAATAAGATATAAAGCAGAAATTATACTCAAGCACTATGCAATGAGCAACTGTATTTTGGATAATATAACTTATTTCTCATTGATCAGTGGCCAAGTATAAATTCAACTTAAGGCACATTAATTGATTGTAGTATTATAGGAAGAAAGCAATGGACATTGTACATCATATTTCAAGAAAACAAGATTGCAAGCTTTCAGTTTAGACTAATGCTTTTGAAAAAAAAACCCACCCAAAACGTAATGCAAAACGTAAAGCAAAGCTATTTTCCTTGCTCTAGTAATGTCACAGAAGAGGTATTTCTAGTACAATGCAGCGTTGGACTCTAGCTGAGAGCGTAGCCTAAGTCATTATAGACTCCAAGAATGGCTTTCCATACGCAAATGGCTTTACAAACACAAAGGAGGGTAGTCTCTTCCATGACCAACTTGATTTCGATGGAGCAGAACCAAATTGGCTGCGGAGGAGACGGGTCATTTTGCCATGCAAATTAGTAAGTGTCAATCGCTTGCCCACGTAAAGAGAGTTAAGCATGAATGCATTATACAACAATACCCAGGGAGCTAATGTAATTGAGCATTTATTGAACCGAGCCTTCGATATGATGTACATGTGTTTGGCCTGGCCAACAATACCACTCTATAACCTTGATATTACATAATGGCAATCAAACCATGGAATGCAATTAACGTGTATACAGGTTTAGTACAAAACATTTCACACATTATTTCATTTCTAAAAAGCCCTAATTTATCATTCTCATCAAATTTCAGTAAAATTGGTCATAATTAATTATTCAACTTCATCAGAAAGACTTCATTTACAGAAAAAACTTATTGGAGGTCATTACATATACTACAGATAATAAAATATACCAACTCTATTTGGTATGTGAAAACAGAAATCTATAATTACTCTCATTATACGAAAAGAAAAGTATATTCATTACGATTCATATTTGAATACACTTTATGGTCTCTGAAAGCCTATATTTACTAAATATGGTCTCATATTTACCAAATATGGTCTTATATATTTTACCAAATATGGTCTCATATTTACCAAATATGGTCTTATATTTACCAAATATGGTCTCATATTTACTAAATATGGTCTCTGAAAGACTATGAAAAAAGACACAAACTTCAACAATAATCAAAAGTTTTAAGTACACAGTACTGAAATGTACAAAAGAACACTGTTTCATATGAGTGGAAATTAATAGTAAAATAATGTGGAAAATTGCAGAGTCACTTAATAATGGAACATAAAACTTAATGGGAAAGTTTTGGGCTTTGATATAATAAAAAATATAATAGATTTGTCTCATGTCCTATGGGAGTTTGAAATGCAAGTTGTTATTAAATTTTTTATCAATTGAACAATGCCAATTTTGGGTATTCTGACCTGGGAAGTATTCAGGCTATGTTTAGCTGGAATACAGGCTACATCTAGTGTTACAATTTCGGAGTTGCGTTGCGATCAGAAACAAAATTGAAATTGAACATTGACCTGACAGCCGATTTTGGGCCAAACTGCGTTAAAATGTAAACAAAAAAAATACAAATTTGTGCAATTTTGCTCAAGCAAACGTGCAGCATTAATCAATTGCTCGTACGAAACATAAGACAAATATCTATTTTTTTATTTGGCCTTACTCAAATTTGTGACATGCATCTAAATGTGGTCATTCCTAGAATTCAAATATTGCACTATCAGTTCACTAGGCCTTGTGATTCTACAGATACTAATAAAAAAATCAACAACTTACTTGTGACCTCAACTATTGAACATGAGCCCCCCCAATTGTCCTCATACGAAAATATTGAAAAAAAAAATTTTCTTGTTTTACTGTACAAAAGAATGATTGAACCTAATTTTGAAATTCCAGAAAAAGTTTTCTTTTTTTTCCTTTCTGCTGTTGAGTCATTGATTTGTATTGGGAAAAAGTCTTAAAAGAGTTTAATATAACATTTCTTTACAAAAGTACTAGGTATGCAGGTGTATATCCACACGAGACTTGTACTTATAAGTGCACTCACAATTTAGCATGTCCTTCACTGGTAAATTATTCACAATCAAAATAGAGTTGGATCATCCAGTCCTATTATGGTCAACATAAGGTCTTGTTCTTGTTCACACAGTGCATTACATGTAAGATATCTTATGTGTAAAATCATCGAAAGTAACTTGCAAGTAGCTACTTGTGAGTGTGTCTACATGGGCCCTACAGTTAAGTTTACTTTTGAATGTAGTTACTGTTGACTGTACTTGCGATTGTCTGAACAAGCCTAGTGACATTTTTAAAATTGCTTGGTTGAACCAGGTTGTATGAAATTGTTCAACCTATCAGAAAAGCATTTATATAGGAATAGCATTTACTTCTCTAAGTGCTTTCTAGTGTATGTATAAAAACACCTAATCAAAATTAGGCCAAAACATTATTGATGATACATGTATACGAGTGGATATTCATACGTAGTGGTATATAAAATGAATTAAAGTTTTAACTTCAACACTACACTATTTTTCGCTCACCTGGAACGTTTTCACTAGTCCGACTAGCGTCTTCAGCAGATGGTGATGCTGTGATGATATCTTGTCTACAATCGGGATATTGTAGTGTAGTGTTGAAGTTAAAACTTTAATTCATTATTGATGATGATTAGGGATGAAATCAAAACTCGACCAGCAGTTCCGCCCGGTTCCCATTGTTTAGAAACCAGATGGAACCGGTCGAGTTTTGATTTCATCCCTTATGTGATGTGATCTGTGAGTTCTAGAACTGTTTTCAATTTGTACCAGTGACTTCAACATCAAAAGTTATGAGCAGAAAAGTAAAAGTATTGAGAAAAATAAAGAAATAGTTAAGGGTTCTCGCAAATCACATCACATCAGATATTGTAAAGAGCTTTATAAATAGGAATGCTATACCACATCATTGAAACCATCAAACCATAAAAGCAATATTGCATGATTTCCTCAAGAGGACACTCTCAATACCCATGAAAAACAAGGCCTAAGGTACTAATCTTAAGATTTTGAAATAAAATGTCAGGATCAGAGGTATAATCAGCCAATCATATTCACCAACACATCCATTCATGATCTACATGCTGGAATGAAATATAAACAATACTATAGCTAAAATAATAATTTCTCGATCATGAGAGCTCAACAGGCACGCAATGACAATTGCGTCGGCGTACAACGCCTACCACACACGCTTTGGGTAAGCGCTGCATTTCCTGTGCGTGCACAATCGATCGCGCTATCGTGTCATTCTACTAAACTTGCGACATTACGCAGTGCACACAGTACTCTCATGATCGAGAAACTATTATTTTAGCTATAGTTTGCGTACGACGTCACCTGTCAATCAAACTCAGAAACGACTTGTTTACGATTTCTCATGATGATTGAAATTTCAGAACGCAGCAGTAAAACAGCGTGCCCTAGGGTTAATTTTGCACCTTCAAATATACAAACCATCTCAAAAAGTTTGGTCTTAGTAATAGGAAACTTTCTTTCCTGTAGGCACCATGTCAACAATGCCTAGAAAAGTTGCTTTTTTTGTCTAGAAAAAGTACCATCATTTTTTGCTATTCCTTTTCTCTGATGAAGGCACCAGATGAACCTTCCCTTTATGCAATACTAATCGATCACAGGCTGTGAGGAGTTGATCGACAGATGCAAACTTTTTCATTCTGTCTCCGATTATAGCAATGGGCTATTCCATTTAAAATCCACACTACCCCTGTGGAAGATTTTGGAAATATCTGCCACAGGGGGAGTATGAATATCAAATGGAATTAACATTTTAGCAGCTCCATTTGAAACTCACCCTCCCTCAGTGGAAGATTCATGTTGAATCTTTCTCAGAGGGTGTATGAAATTCAAATGGAGCTGCCTAATGTGCTCAGGCTCATTTCATCTGAAATTCATACTTCCCCTGTGGCAGATATTTCCAAAATCTTCCACAGGGAGAGTGTAGATTTTAAATGGAATAGCCCAATTTTCTTTCCACTGATTTGATTAGTTTAGCTCAAAATGAAAAGGGGAAATATCTGATAGTGAAAAATAACATTTTGTGGAGAAAAAAATCTTTTCACAGAAATCTGGCAATATTGCTTTAATTAAATATACCAAATAAACACCCACATTTGCTTAGTGAAAAAACTGCACAGAAACAGCTCTTCTAAACGTCCCATGTAGCAAGTAACTGCTCACTCCAGGCCAGCTCACTCTCGATTCATCTTCAAAGACAGCTTACGGTATCATCTACAAAAATATCAAAGAGAAGTGCACTTTTCCATTTCATGAAGTGGTTCTTGAAAGCCTATCAAAGTATTTCATCAGCTTGAAAACTTCACAGGGTTTTCTCTATTAAGCTTTCCAAGTACTTTTGCATATGCTCGTTCAAAGTCCCATTTTTGAGCTGCATTGGAGCGTTGGCATTTAGTCATGATGATAGCCCGATTGTTAGAGGTTCCTGTATCTGAAGCAAGGCACAGTTTGGATACGGGATGGTATATAAGCTTGTGCTCCTGTAAATGATAAAAGAACATATAGGTGGTGTTATTATTAACCCTAACATGGCTAAAGACTACAAAATACCATGAGGATAATCACTACGCATGCATGAATCCCATGTGATTCCATGATGCAATCACCCTAAGTGCTAAATGCTCACGGAAACATTGGCCGGGACAGCGAAACCCCTGTGGCTACTGGTCGGTGATTGGTGCTTGGCATGAGAGGGTTCAAATCCCTGGGGGTACCAAGTGAATTCTTTGTTCATCTTCTCTCCTTTTTTGTTTCTTTTTTAACTTCCGATAGCAGAAACCAGTGTTATGGTTAAACAGATGATGCCTGGGTGTGTATGCCAGCTCGAGTAAGTGATATGGATTTATATTCGTCTGTTCCAATGTCGTGGTGAATTGGGCCCAACAAGTCACGTAAAGCATTATCATGAATTGCCCATTCATCGCTATTGTACACTGGAATGGTGAAACGGAGGCATAAAGCTGATTGTGCATTCAAGGCTGTTAGAATAAGAGCAAAAATCCAAGTCATTGATTTTGCCATGGTTGGTGAATATAGACCCGGGTTCGGATACACGCCAAAAGGTAGATAATGGTACCGCACGCAGTGGAGTAAAGTGTACGGGTCCACACGGGTAATGCAAAATATACAGCACTGGTGTTGTTAAATCTCAACGTGCGATGGCATAAATGAGCTCAAAAGTCAGAAACGGTAACATTTTAGGCAGGATTAGTGCTTACCGGATACTCCTTAAATAATAATAGGCGGAGTTATTATTAAACAGAGTAATAGATGATATTATTAAACAGAGAAATTTTATAAAAAAATACATGTACAGTCTCCTAGCTGAGATATATCTCTTTATTATTGGCCTAAAAATTTTAAATCTTTGTTTTTCAATTTTTAATACCATGATTTTTGTCGTATAACTTTGCATTCAAAGACCACATCTTGACGGGATTAGATCAAACAATGTCACAAAATGTTCTTCTTCACAGTGCCAAAATTGTCAATTTGTCAACTTGTTTCTTAACTTCATTTGCTTTTAACTTGCTTACGATTTTATTCCTACCTGATTGTATGTCCACAATTGGTTGCCACGGCCACCATGACATGGGTAGATGTTGGGTTCGGTTCCTGGTTGGTAGTATGGGAAATCAATGCAGTCTTTGGATTTGCTTCCCCTACTCTAAAATCATCATGCCATGACAATGTGAAGTACTGTGGATGACAAAGAAGGGGAAAATATTGTATAATGAAAGACAAAGATAAAGACAATTTATCGCGTCTGACGTCACCTGTCAATCAAACTCGAGCACGGTTTGTTTACAAGTGTCGTGATGATGACTTGCTGAACGCGGATTTATAACCGGGCGCGTTAATTTTGCACCTTTCAACATGCAAACCATCTCAAAAGTTAGGTCTTTATAGTAGGAAACTTTCTTTGGTGAAGGCACCATGTCGAAAATGCCTAGGAAAGCTGCTTTTTGCCTTGTAAAAATACGAAATTTTTCGCCATTTGCTGCTATTCCTTTTCTCCGATCAGCACCAGATAGATCGGTCTTCCTTTTACGCGCTGATTAACCGGTGTAAACCAATCAAGGATTGTAATTGATAGTGACATCAGACGCGATAAATTGTTTTTATCTCTGTCTTTAATTATAATAGCTAACCATCATATAGACAGATTTATGATGATAATTGAAGACCTCATGAACTAAAAAAGGGTTAATGGATCAGATAGTAACATTTGCACAGTATTTTTTGTGGGACATGAGAGCACATCAGACACTTCAAATTGCATTCAGAATACAAAGAATGTCCTGATGATATCAAATAATTTTGATTTTTTAAATTTCGCAATATAAATACAATTTTATGGCAAATTATTAAAATACATATTTTTGATATTTAACAGTCCTCGGAGTAAACTTTATAAATCTAATGATATGTACTTAAAGTGTATATAGCTGGGAGGACAAGCCGTATATCATTTCAAAATGACCTTTTTGTATTGAAGATATACATTGTTTCCAACAAAAGACCTAAAAAATGTTGGCATTTTGATGGGGTAAAGTGGGGGATTGAAGCTGTTAATCAGATCACACAGCTTGCAAAAGTCCAGACTTGCATGTTTGCATGTCGCTCATGGAGGGAGAGAGGGCAAAACTCATTGATAGCGACACTTACCTGTCTACCGCCCTCCCTCATATCTCTAGACTCGCAAGTTTGAATTTTAAACTCTGTCGTACGAGCACGTATGATGGTGAAGCACAATCCACTTTCTATATGTTTTAGCTGAAATAAACAAAAAATGTACATGACTGTTATTAAAATATTTGCAGGATCAACTGTATTTTCTATGATGTATCATCCCGTAAATATGGCGGACTACTCAAATGCATGATTGCAATCTACCGCGACATTTCGTCTCACACATATAATAAATGCACTACAATGAAATTGATGACAACATTTGATTGAATGGACTGTACTGCGCCATGATTACAGTGAAGGACACCGGTTCAAATCCTTTGTTTGGAGCCAATCGATAAAACCATGCAGGGCCTCTATAATGTAAGTACAATAATTATATAGAGGGTCATCTGTAGGGATATTGATTTGACTAAAAACCGCATAAGCAAAATAATTTGTAGCAAACAAAATACCGTACAATTCAATAATAAGCATATGTGTCTATTAACAAGTTACATGGAACTTTTTTGTGAAACTTTTTATTTTTTTATCTTTTAATTTATAAATATCTGTGTTGTAGATATTTGTAAATTAAAGGAAAAAATTGAAAAGTTTAACAAACAACCCTAAAAAATGTTTTCTTTTCTGAGAACTTGTTAATAACATAACATAACATAACATAACATAACATAACATAATTTATAATGCGCCTTTTCCTGTGGCTACAAAGCGCAACAAGCATATTAAAAAGAACAGCAAACATGATCAAATACAGAAAACAACATTATGGAAAAAGATATGTCTTGAGCATAGTTTTGAATGATTCAAGAGTAGCAGCATTTCTGATATGAACCGGTAAGGTGTTCCACAAACGTGGAGCTGCCACTGAAAAAGCTCTATCCCCAGCACCCTTCTTAGAACGAGGCACAAGGAAGGAAATACTATAGGCACATATGTTTATAATCGGTATTGTTATTATGGTATTGTTAGATTAAACAAATTAGAATTCCATTCTCTCCTTGTACATTCCAATTTGGAAGAGAATTCCATCTTTCGAAGAAGGAACAAAACCCCAGGGGGGCCACTGGTCATTGACCAGGGGTATCATGCGTGGCCAAAGATTCAAGTAAAAAGGGTCTTTTTTCATGATCAGGCACTGTACTTACGTATCGTGAATAGGGTATCTAAAACAAGGAAATTTGAGAAAAAGGGTATACCTTGTACAATAAATCAGTGTTTAGGATCCTTTGAGACAAATGTAGTATGTATTGTAATAAAGGTTAAAAGTTATGAACTTTTGAATTTGTGTTTTCCCAGTTATTATGAAGGGTTTAAGAGTCAAAATATGACTGATTTACTTGCTTCTAATGGGGGTCAAAAATAATGTCAATACTTATTTAGGGTATGAAATTGTACTTGTCATACTTGTTTAGGGGTGCATTTTCAGACTTCGTAAATACTTGTTTAGGGTGCTATTTGAAACTTCGTGGCCACGCATGATACCCCTTGTCAATGACCAGTGCCCCCCCCCCCCCCGGAACAAAACAAATCCAGCTGCTCACCACAAAAACCACAAGTGCTTTTAAAATGTTTTTTATACAACAGTTTTTTGCACAATGCATGCCACCTGGTGCCAATGATGCCACATCATGCCTTAGGCACACAATTGGGCTACTTTGCGATCACCTACTGCTAAAATTGGGCTACTTTTGCAAGTGTCAGGCTACGGTAGTAATTTGACATATTTTCTTTTCATTTTAACCGAATTATGAAAGTTTTTGAGTTTCCGAAGCTCCAAATTGCAATAATAATTGGTTTTGTGAACATTTATTGATCGGTCAGTAACCCTGGGTCAATAACTTTTCATTTAAGTACCGGAAGTTTTTAGCCAAGTGTTTTTCCGCCCAATTGAGAGATTAATATTATAAATTTCAGTAAAAGTACCCAAATATTTGGTATTGGGTGTTTTTTTGGGGGAATCCTAAAAATTGGGCTACTTAGCGAGTCATTCACCGTGGTCTAGCAAGCCAATTTGCCATGCCTTGGCACTTAAAACTTTTGGCAACACTGTCTGGTGTTAATATTAAGTCTAGGTATTGGTTTTTTCTGGCCAAAATGAAGCACTAAATGAAAGTATAGTTTTGCATATTGAAATACTGTGCTTCCGAGAATTAGATAGGAGTATCAGACAACTCATTAGCATAACAACAGTCAATTTTAATGCCTAAAACCGGACTTCATCATAAAACCACATTTAATTTTCATGTTTCATATGTACACTGGTACACATTTTGCTGGACAACGACATGACCATTGTGAAAACATCTAAATGCTTAAAGCCATATTGTAACATTTGCTGAGGAGGATGCCCTCAATATTTTTCAAAATTCTGGTTTTTTTTGTACGATTATAATGTACTTTATTAAACTACCATACCCAGCAAAAATCAAGACTCTAGGTGCTGTAGTTCAGCCACAATCCGAGATTTTGAATATAACACAGGAACCGTCGTTTAATTATTACGATGGAAATATTAGTCGAACACGTACTCGATGTTCATAACACAGTGCGTACAATGCGTACAGGACGGTTATACACACACATAAGAGGACCGTGCTATAGCACAACTGATGTAATGAGCATTGGTACTAGTAAATTCCAATTTCCTTTGCTTTGCCCTAGTTGTTCAGCTCAAAATTAAAAGTGGACATATCTGTCAGGAAAAGCTAACATTTTATGGAAAAAAAATACTAATCTATTTTTTATGGAAATGTTACAATATGGCTTTAAGTTCTATCCTTCGTTAGTCAACTTACATATCCCTGTGCCCCAGGATCTGGTTCTACTGGAGGATAATGCTGCAAGATATCGGGTGCTACCTCGGTAAGAAACCAGGTGAAATTCTTGCACTGGAGACGTTCTTTGAGGGCCAACTGCTTGCTGATATCGCCAAATTTGTTACCTTTGAGGTATGGTTTGTGGTTGTAAAAATGCTCTTTCCATTCTCCCATCCAAGTTTCAACAACTCTCATCAGATTCTGAAGAACAAGACAAAGAAATAATTATGTGATATTAATAATGAAATTATTGAATGTAATGATGATTCATGCCATTATATAAATCAAAGAAAAGTTCAAAACTATTCAACAACACTCATGGTTTTGTCTCTGAAATTATTCGGACAAAACGTAAGTGTTGTTGAGTAGTTTAAAACTTTTCTTTGATGTTTACTACCAACTGCAACACATATCTACACTCTGGATTATGCAAGTCCTTAAATTTTGAAGATTAGATACAATTTATTCAAGGGTTCTTTAAAAATTTACGTCAATACTTCTTTCCGTGCAAAACAAATATTTGCCTACTGCTTCACCAAATGATTAGCTTGTATGAATACACGCTAAGCCTTTAATTATCCATCGTGAATAATAATCATTACAAGTCAGCACCTGTTCTTAATATCGAGTACCTTTTACTCTACATAATGCATCACAACAGTTGCAGTATTTTGTAAAAACCTTTCACACTATCCAATTTGGCATAAACAGGAAGTGGGGGTTCTGATTGGCTAAATGAATTACGTCATCTACACATCAGCATTTCATTCGCTGAACAAACATGGTCTACAATTCTTGTCAAAACTTTGGGCCACCTATAGAAAATTATGTATACTTTGTTTTGGCATTATATTTCTGTTATTTGAATGTGCTGAAATCATGGGCGTCAATCAGGTGGGGGGGGGAGGGACAGGGGGATGTGTCTCCCCACCTTTCAACAAAATTACCCATTTTTTGTTCTTTTCAGCCACTTTTTGACAATTTAGGCCAATTGTCCCCCCACACTTCAAGCCGGATTGGCGCTTATGGCTGAAATGAAGCTTTTAGTTTTGCCGTCAATCGTAAACCCTTCCCTAACCTCCCCACCAATCAATGTTGGGTACTGCTTGGCATGCATAAAGCAACATTACATGATTCAACATTGTATTGTTCAGGGAATGTTGGAAACATTTACAGTACCCTGCTGAAAGTGTCCCAAAACTTTTGACAAGCATTGTAGTCATTTTTATGTGATGATCATGACAAGCTGTTGGCTGGTGCAAAAGGTCTTTGCAAAACACTGTAATAAGATAGCTTATCTAGTTCAATTCCCAATTTGTCATCAAACAAGAGTGCACCATGACTCAAACCTTCATATTGGGCTAATTCATTTAAAGTCCATACTCCCCCTGTGGAAGATTTGAAAATATCTTCCACATGGGGGAGTATGCATTTTATCACCTCCAACTCTTTAAACTCGCCCTTCCTATGTATAACATTCAAGTTGAATCTTTCTCAGAGGGTGTATAGAATTCAAATGGAACTGCCTAATTTGTTCATTCTATTTGAAATTCATACTCCCCCTGTGGAAGATATTTTCAACATCTTCAACAGGGGTAGTGTGGATTTTAAATGGAATAGCCCATTGCTCTGAAGTATTACTCTGCACTTTCAGATATTCAAAGAAATGAATCATGGTAACCACCTACTACAGACTAATACACTGTAATGAATCACACAGATAATACCTGGTAATATTATCAAAAGATGGCCCACTTTTAACAGCTGTGACTAGCTCCCTCCCACAAAACCAAGAACATGTAGGCAGGCCTATTTTGAGATAACAGTCTTTTAACAGGGATGCGAGTGACCTAGAATCAAAAACGCGGAAATTTACTTCTCTAGGCTAGCATTGCTAGCGATTGCCATTAGCCTTTCCCACAGGTTTTTAACCAAAGAGTCTTTCTGATCTGCTTCGAGTGATTCTGTATCCAACTTCGTCCCAGGTTCAACATTAACCTTTTTGGTAAATCCCATAAGCCTTTGCGAGTACACCTGAGATGCGTCATTTAACGTCAGTACGCATCACCCTGATGTGCACATCGTTTAGCGAACATAGTTACTGCACATTGCAAGTCAGCGTGACATCAAATTACGCCATCTCAGGTGTACTCGCAAAGGCTTTATTAGCAATGGTGGACATAAACAACAGGGAACAGCATCATTCTGACAGCAATGTTCTGCGAACATAGTTGACATGCATAACGGTGACTACTGCCGTAAACGGTATTATTAAAAGTCTCATATGTGTTGTTTATGTAGCCAAAGGCAATTAAAGCCATAACGTGTGATTTGCTTCACAGCGACGCGCTCAATTTTACTCGGATTTCTACTTTTTGCATAATTATAATGCCCAGTGGTGTACTAAAATACCACGTAAAAGACTAAAGCCTGAAGAGCTTTAATAACAGTAAAATTTAACTTTTTATATTAAAACCGGGGAGACCCGGGTTTATTCAGAGTTCACCAATCGAGTGCTTGCTAGCATGTCCTGTGGATGTACACACATCTAGTGCAATGCTCTGTGCAGTATTACATGTAATACGATTGGCGAGCGTAGTAT
The DNA here is from genome assembly GCF_039555335.1 of Amphiura filiformis. NCBI lineage: Eukaryota > Metazoa > Echinodermata > Ophiuroidea > Amphilepidida > Amphiuridae > Amphiura > Amphiura filiformis. The sequence continues at coordinate 16,221,513 of NC_092636.1, forward strand.
ACGCATTGTATTTGTAGGTGCTGAAATGAAATCGCTATTTTCTCACTTGTTTGGCTCGAATGAGATCAGTGAAAACAAACATTTAAATAGGAATCTATTCTTTATGCAAATCACACATTATTGCTTAAGTGTCATCATTACATGCACAGTCAATTGATTTCATAAATAATAGGGATTGACCAAGCATCTATATAGTCGGTCGAATAATTTAACAAATTTGGCTCTATTGTCTCACCCTGTTGATAACTCCTGGCCCTCCTGGCACTGAATAAGACATAAATTTTCTGTAGACATGGCCAACACGTGAACAAGGCACTTCCTCCATAGACCCTCCACACATCCACACCTGTAAACATATCAGATAATCAGAGCAATCAGATTTAATACAGTCAGTGTATATTTATCAATATATTATATAGACAAATCCAACGAGCCAAGTCATGGTCAGGATTTGGTCGGCCATATTTGGTTCCCCGCATGCACCAAACAGGTGTTGTGAGTGCCCAATTGGGTGGATTAAACCCGCTTAAAATTTGATGTTAGATTCTTTTGTGTTGTAAACTGTCATCATTCTTTTGTCTACGTGTAACACGGGTGATAGAATGCAGTTTATAATACCCTTCAAAGCCGCATCATCTCACATTTTAGGTGAGATAGCTGGGTCCCCGCCGCGGCTATGGCTGCCATTGAGGAGTAGGAATGCGTGAAATTGGATTCGTCTATAGTTCTACAGGGCTTGCAATACACAGGCATCTAGAAAAATAGTCAAAATGGGGTCTGTTTTCAACACATAGCTGCGTCAACAGGGTCGGATTTACCATTGGGCCAGATAGGCCTGGGCCCAGGGCCCCCAAAATGTGCGCACTGGCCCTTTGCATAGCAAAATTCAACTTCATTTTGGGCTAAAATCGTCTGAAACTTGTAATTTTTTCATGCGCAAATGTCCTAGTAATATCAATCTTATAGTAGGCCCCTATTTGTAAACCAAAACTTGGCCACTTAAATGTGCACATGCCTTCCTCATAGTGAGTTAGGGCCACTGAATTTTGGCCTGGCCCAGGGCCCCCCGAAAGGTAAATCTGGCCCTGTGTGTCAACCTCAAAAGGTAGTGCTGTTTAACAGCCAAATCCTTCAACGTTTAAGGTTACTTTGATAGGTTACTTTGCTTGTTGACTTGGAAGTAGGAAATGGATGGGGAAATCACTCTCATTAAGGAATCGGATAGCGATGTTTGCACAGTATTTTTGTGGGACCTGAGGGTACATCAGACACATCAAATTGCATTATGAATATACGGAATATCTTTCTGATATCGAATAATTTTGATTTCTTGAAATTGCGATATAATACAAGTTTTAAGGCAAATTATTAAAATAAAAATATACATTTTTGACATTTAAAAGTCCTTGAAGTAAACTCTATAAATCTAATGGTATGTACTTAATGTGTATGTAACTGGGTGGATAAGCTGTCCATCATTTGAAAATTTTAACCTTTCCTATTGAAGATAACTATTTTTCCCCCAAAAGACCTAAAATGTTCAGATCTTTTTGGATAAAAAAATGTATATCTTCAATAGTTTCTCCAGGAATAACATGTTAAATGTACCTGTGACACCATCTACATGTATTAACATGTCATCCTTGTGCACCCATGCACGTTACACAATGTGTGTAGAAAACACACTAAAGTCATTACATTCAGGAAGCAAAAAAACACTCTTGAAATGTACAAAATTTCAAAAAGAAGTTGTAATAATATTTTACACATTGAAGTCCCTGAGAAAATATTTCTCATGCACTGATCATGCAGGAGGCGTGATTGTACAATGTATGTTATATAGGTTCTGCCCTCACTTTAAACGAGAACATGAAAAACCATTGGAAAATCAGTCTAGCATGACTGACTTTCAACAGATTGTGTACATTTTTGTAAGCATTGGCAGCAAAAAAGAAATCTCTCTGCATTTTAGTGCCATATTAATGGTGTCAGGCTTCATTTTTTACCTTTAACGTGGCTGCCTGGCTGTGCACTCTTGATGCATTAACTTAAAAGTCAGGCTTAAAGTACTGTAACTACTCAATTATTCATGTAAGATATATTAAAGGGTGACATTTTGGAATGAAAATTAGTCAAGGGATCTAAATAAAAACACAGATTTGGGGTAAAAATACACATTTTGAAGAAACATATTTTCAGGGTTGTATGATTTAAATCATTGATTTAAATCACAATTTAAATCACTTGATTTTTTTTTAAATCACTGATTTAAATCAACTTTTTTCATTTTTTACCATTTTTGATAAATATTTGTTAATTCATTTTTCAAATTGACTGTTTTACTTATTTTCTAATGTTTCTACAACTTTTGGATACCTTTATGATGTCACTTTATCTATTGCTAAAAATTCATTTTCAAGGTGCAGAATTCAACAGGTTTTTTCCCATGATTTTACAAAAAATTTTTTTTGAAATTTTCACATGTAAAAACATGTTTTGATTTTTTTTTGTAAATACCTGCTAGGGTTGTGCATATGACTAGCATTCCACTGATACTCTTTTGACTTTATCATGGGGTATGGCAGTTCTTGGAAGAAAAAAATCAAATAAAAAGAAAAATCCAATTTTTTTGATTAAAAAAAAAATCAACAACCCTGCATGATATTTTGTTTTTTAAACTTTTTTACCCTCCTACCAGGGCTCATAATTATTGCACAGCCCCTTATCTTCACTGGCACAGTTGTACAAAATTAATGTAACACATTAAAGTTACAGCCCCCCCCCCATTTGACTTGGTGAAAGGTGAATTACAGTCCAGCAAAATAGACAAAAATAGTATGATTACTACAATAATATATAAATATCCCTTGCCTGGCCTACTGATCATCAGGACAAGGTCAATTAGTTTGCGGCCTGCGAGACTTGAAGTACTTCCTTTATAATATGAATTCTCTGTGCGAAAAATGAATGATTTCCATGATCACTACTGGCTCAATGGGAGGGGGAGTACTTCAATATGAAATCGATCATTAGACTAAGACTTTTAAAGTATGGGTATTAGGTGAGAGAAAATCGGGTTTTTGGGTGAAAGATGGACATTTTTTGACCTGAAACCTATGGCATCATTGGGTGAGAACATAGTTACAAACAAAGGGCCCACAAAACAGTCCACAGAAGCCTAGTGTATTTAATTGCTAGTTCCTAATGACAGTTTGCATTCAATTTGAAAAATAAAGCCCTGTCTTTTTTTAAGGGCTCGGATAGCAACGTTTGCACAGTATTTTTTCTGGGACATGAGAAGATATCAGATATATCGAATTGCATTCTTAATTCAAGGAATGTCCTTCTGATATCAAATGATTTTATGAAATTTGCAATATAATACAAATTTTATGGCAAATATTAAAATTTGATAATTTTTTATTTTTGATATTTAAAAGTAAACTTTTATAAAGTAAACTTTATAAATCTAATGATATGTACTTAAAGTGTATGTAGCTGGGAGGAAAAGTCAATGATCATTTTGTATTGAAGGTACACAGGCCCGTACGCAGGATTTTTTTTGGGGGGGTGCTGATTTTGAAAAAGTGGACTTTTTTCCAAGGGGGGGGGGGGGCGTTTTAGTGAAAAGTGGACTTTCTTCCAAAAATTTGGACCTTTTTCCTTTTTTCTGCAAACATCCACCAGACGTAATAGATGTACTTACTTTGAAAGACAAATCATACTGCTCTCCTCCCCACACATCCAGCCCATCATCATAGCCTCCTAGTTCATCCATAAAATACTTTCTATCTACTGCAAATAAACCACCAGCCATAATAGGTGTCCTGAAAGCAAAACAGAAAAAAGATAATTCAATTAGTGATATTATTTGTTACATCTGTGATCCCATACCAAAAAGTATCCAAACAATTATTCATTTCTTAAAGATACTAAAACTTAATTACAAACTAAAGTATAAAGTAGTTGGTATGGAGAATTTTGTATATGATACAACTTTATTTTCCTAACTTTCAGCAATTTGAATAAAAAAGTGACAAAAATAAACCCATTTCCTTGCAGATATTGATCACAGTATGTACATATCTTACTTGTCACCAATAGGATACCAATGTGCTATAAGTTTTGAGAAAATGCAAAAATTGGCACAAATCTCAAAACAAGCTCAAAACAAGCAACATTTACAGTCCATTCATGGTGGATATAGAACGTTTTAGCTCAGGACAAAAATCAGGCATGGTTCAAAAAGACAAAGACTAGATACTGAAATATGTTGTAGATAATTTTACAAATGCATGCTTGCTTGCTTGCTTGCTTAGTTTAATACTTATAATAGTATGATCTATTTATAAATTCAGTAGAGATTTCCCGAGGCCAAAAATGTGTTTGACATCATAGAATACCAAGACCTTTTGAACTATGAACAAAAGCATTGGAGTCCCATCCCATGGAAGCTAAACATTCTGACTAGGTCTACATCTTTTTGGAAAATACTATGGAACAATAAAGAATTACTATAAGACACATGACATACACATGTAGTGCATTTTAGTATTGATATAATGAGTGTCAGACTGCTAAATGTCAAAAATATCAATTTTTAATAATTTGCCATAAAATTTGAATAATATCATAAATTTCAAAAAATCAAAATTATTTGATATCATCAGGACATCCCTCGTATTCAGAATGCGATTTGATGTGTCTGATGTGCTCTCAGGTCCCACAAAAATTACTGTGCAAACATTGCTATCCGATTCCAATATTCTAAAATTGATTTTCATGCAAGTTCAGTAATTATTTGTGATATTCTAAAGCAAATTTACCACTTATTATGGTTTTATGATAATAATATGTTGAAATACGCATCTAATTTGGGCATATGGATCACAAAAATGTATAGTTTTTATTGAAAACAATAAAATACAAAAGCAATTGTATGTACCATTATTTTCGTCAAATCTCGTTATTAGTTTTATGGACATATGTCTCATCATCAGGCTTTTATAGCATTTGGGTGTGCTGATACATTTGTGGTACTAATGATGACAAAAACACATTTGCTTGATTGATAAATATTCCCATCTTGTGCCTGCGACACTAAAATTCATATTAATTGAACAATGCATTTATTTTTCAGAGTCAGAGTCATTCTAGGAGTATGCATAACAGGGAGGGCACTCAATACAAATGACCATACGGGTATGTTCCTCGGAAAGACACCCCATTTTGGATTTTGCAGCTCAAAGACCCCCTATATTAGACCAAAATAGAATTCCGAAAGACCCTTCATTTTCATAATTTCAGCTCTAAAAGACCCAAAAATGGCTCATTCCTCATATTTCTGTTTTTTCAGGCGATTTTCAACCAAAAAGCCAAGAAAGACCCTTGATTTTGACTGTTCGCAGCTCCAAAAGTCCCCATTTTACTTGTTCGCAGCCCCCCTTTTACCGGTATGCCATCAGCTCCCAAAGACCCACAACCTCAAAATTCTGGGGGAACATACCCACCAAATCTTTTAGTGGAACATTCCAATGTTTTTTGTGTTGTTTTTTGTATTGTACCATAGATCATCTTATTAAATGATTGTACCTTGTAGTACCTCAAGTTCCAAATCCTGCCAAGCTTCAAGTCATAATTTGCAAGAGCTGACAGACACATATTTTCACCAGCAAACAACTGATTATGTTGTAATGATTAGTATTTAATGCCAGGATAGAGAACAACCTGCATATCGTCACCCGCCTACTACAATAATTGCCCAAGTCATTTTCTGTAATTTTGAGAGCAAAGTACAAAATATGGTTCAAGCATACATATAAACATACTTTTTTCACCAATTTTTGCACAAGAACAAAATGATCATGAGAAAAATAAAAGGGAATAATCAGAAATAATTTGGGTGATTATGTAACTGATGCATGCTTGAACAAAACTATTTTCACCAATCTTTGCACAAGAACAAAATGATCATGAGACAAATGATAGGGAATAATCCGAAATAATTTGAATGATTACATAACTGATGCATGCTTGAACCAAAAGCTTGGTGACATATATGTTGCAGAGTAAAGTATATTAAACTAGAACTTCGCGGTTCTCGACCTGCACGGTTCTCGACGCAAAGCGTCGGTCGCAATGCCTCCACCTTGACGCCCATCACTTTAACCGGTGCAATTTCACTTGACCCAAAATGATCTTAACATTATTTGCCTCACTAAGGTGGCCGTTCCCACCAAATCTCATGAACCTGCAGCAATCTATGGCGATTTGACCCCAGATGACCTTGAATGACCCCAAAATGACCTTGACATTTTTATCTTGTTTCAGTTGTCGTCCCCATAAAATTTCATGAACCTGCGACAATCTATGGCGATTTGCCCTTGGATGACCCCAAAATGACCTTGACATTTTTTTCTTCCTACAGTAGTTGTTCCCACCAAATTTCATGAACTTGCAACAATATATATTTGACCCTGGATGACCCCAAATGACCTCACAATGACCTTGTGATTAGCAAATTTTGTGCTAAAAAGCAAATCAGGTCAAGAACCTCTGGCTGTGCTACTCCCCGCCAAGTTTCATCTCTGTAACTCGTACAGATTTCCAGATAATCTGTGCACAAGGTTATTTTGCTTGATATGCATAAATTATGCAAATTAGGTACTTAATTACCATATTTTGCGACAAAAACCTGCTAAAATTTGGAGACCACCAATTGCCACCCCTCCACCAAATTGCATCACAATACTCCTTACCAGTTCTGAGAAATTGCACTCGCAAGCTCGGACGGACGGACACGCAGACAGACGGACAACCAGGAAACATAATACCTCCGGTGGAGGCATAAAAATCACTTGGCGGCATTTAAAGTTTTACAATACATCCCAGTACATGGAGTTCCCAGGTATACACACATCCACCTGCCATTTTTTCGTGGACGGCTGTGGATCAGCATTTGTTTTACAACATTCATTGATGTATATAATTTGTATAGGCTATTATAGGTGCATTATTGGATCAACACTTTTTGAGATCTAAATTTCACCAATATTGCATGTAGTGCTGAGAACTGCAACATAATGTTTAAAAAGCTACATTTCTACTGATTAAAAAAAAAAAAATGTGGGTCGGTTGGGAAAGGGCAATCAAACCCTTTTTTAGGCCTTAAATCTTTCCAGCCTGGACCTATTAAGGCCCAATCTCTTCTCCACAAACATGATACACTGCTCAAAATGTGTTAAATGTCATTTGAACATTGCAGTCATGTATATTATATCACACTTTGCAATTTGCCAATGAAACTGAATGACTTCATATGTTAACAACACTGCGCTCATAGCGAAATGTAATCAAGTAAATGACTCCTAAGCCATATTATATCAGCCACGCTCTATCTAACTCAGACATATTGTATTATGCTCTGCTAACCTCATATTAGCCTCATCAACTCTGCAAAATTGTACATTTCACAGTTATGTAGTAATTTCAGATGGGTTTTGATATAAGACATTTTAAATTTCCATGACTGGTGCAATATTTATGTGAACCTGGCACCCAGTGGTGAATTGTAGGGAGATTTTTGGTGGACCAAAGCAGGGGATACGGGTGAAAGAATTTTTTGGCAGGTCAAAAGGGAGGGGCAAGCAATTTTCGATATTACGCCAGAAAAAGGTGTATGAATTATAGGGAGGGGCAATAATTATATGTACCTGGTACCCAGGGGTGAATTACAGGGAGAGGGAAAGATTTTTGGTGGACCAAAGCAGGGGATAAGGGTGCAAGAATTGTTTTGGCAGGTCAAAAGGGAGGGGCAAGCAATTTTCGATATTATGCCAGAAAAAGGTGTACAAAAATGTTAAGAAAATGTTCAAACATGCAACATGTTCAAACATTTTCTACTTGTTGTGCTTTCATGCACATGATTAGACAATTTACAGTTTTCAAAATCTCATATATGTAAAGGTAGGGGTTGGCACATCAAAGGGTAAGTAAAGATTTTTTGGCAAGGCCAAGGGGGGGGGGGGGGTACAGAATTTTATTGTTATACTAACTTCTACAAGGCCATCTTAATTTAATAGTTTGTCTCAAAAAATCTCAAAATAGAAAAAAAAATAGACTAAATAGTTAATCTCTATAAAATTCTTCATCTTGACCACAGTGAAACCTCCTTGAGAGATGAAAAGGTGGTTTATTTTTGTCAAAAAGCTCGGCCCACAAAAAAAAGTTTTAAAAAAACCTTAAACAAACTGCATTCTGCATTAGGTTTTCAACTTGGGAAGGGCTTTGAGACAAACTATTAAATTAAGATGGCCTACCGTATTTCGTCAAATAGTCGCCCCCCTCAAATAAACGCCCCCACCATTTTTTTTTCAACCAAGATGTTTCAAAAATGCCGATATTTCCATGCTATCTTGTGTAGTAAGCTTACCAAGTTGCGCACATGGTCCATAATAGCGTCAATAATTGGCGAAAATCTGGATCAGAAACCCGGAAGTGAGCCAGAAGTCAGTGTTTCTAGTTCATAGTTCATCATTTTAGCGTGTGTTTTAGTTTACCTAATGATTTTAACGGGAATTATCGTTCTAAAATTGACCTTGAATAAACGCCCCCCCCTTGGGAAAATGTAACGCCCGGGTGTTTATTTGATAATTGATATCTGAGGGGTATCAAAAGTTTTAGAAATCGCCCTTAGAAGTGAAAGAGCTATATCAATGAAATTTTGTCAGTGCAATCACTGGTCCTTATGTACATTATGGTCCAAAAATGGTCTCATAAGTATGTTTACTTTTTTTACAGGTGGCACTAGATGCCAATAACCTGCTGCCCCAGTTACTGCGCATAAACTGCAAGATTGAGAAAATTGAGGCAAGCAGCATTATTAAGATCCTGCTTTTGAAGGGTTGCAGTGCCTAGAAAATTGATGATGAAATGAAAGTTATCTTCGGTGGTGATTGTGATATGTTACTGTCGCTTTTTGGAAAAGGAATTTTATTTTATCACAGATTTTCTGGGCACTGTAACCCTTAAATGGAACTTAATCATGCTGCATGCATGCCTCAATTTTCTCCATTTTGCTGGTTATGCGGTTACATAGGCAGGTAGTGACATTAGGGGTGTGATTTTCGGGTAATTTTGTGCCCGGGTACACGGCGCATTTTTCGGGTGGGTAACGGGTACCAAAAAAAAAAAAAATAAATTGCAAAAAAATAATTTTTTTTTATTTTTTAAATTTTTTTTCAAATTTTTTTCGGTTTTGTAGTGTCTCTGGACCTAGACCTAAATGCTAGGATCATGGTTGACCTAAAAAAAAAAAAAAAAAAAAAAAAATTTTTGCACATTGTTTTGTAATTTTAATATGAAAATTGATACATAGTTTTCATGTCATACTCTATTAATGATATCAAAATGCATTGAATTTGAATGCATTTTGATATCATTAATAGAGTATGACATGAAAACTATGTATCAATTTTCATATTAAAATTACAAAACAATGTGCAAAATTCAATTTTTTTTTTAGGTCAATAATGATCCTAGCAGTTTTTGTAGAGACAAAACCGAAAAAAACTTTGAAAAAAAAATTATATCTTTTTTAATTTTTTTTTTAAAATTTGGTACCGGCAGGGAATTTCCTGCCCGGTAATAGGATTATCGGGCGGGACTCGAATTCCCGGGACTCACTCACACCCTTAAGTGACATCTAGCTCCTGTAAAAAAAAGTAAACATACTTATGAGACCATTTTTGCACCATATTGTACATAAGGACCAGTGATTGCACTGACAAAATTTCATTGATATAGCTCTTTCACTTCTGGGCGATTTCTAAAACTTTTGATACCCCTCGTATCATTCAATAAGATTACTATGTTACTGTTTCTAATATACAATGCGGTAAGTATAAAACAATGTAACCTGTTAGCCTCTAGGGTTGTGCCCTCCATTTTACCCCCACCACATGCATGAGTAATATGTGACACATTGCACCAAAACATGACTTTGTCTTCCAAACTGAAAATCTAGATTTCTTAAACCAAAAAGATCAGTTTTTTGTTTTAAAATGACATCTCCCATATTGATATAGGATATGGAATATATAGGCCTATATTTTATGTAACATTATAATAATACATAATCCTTAATAGTTTCTTTATATTTCTTACATAATCTTCTGTATTATAAATGGTGATTTCCGACAACTGCTGTAATCAGTGTTGGAGGACTCGGGACTCGGACTCGGACTCGAGTCCGGACTCGAGTCCTTTTTTCAAGGACTCGGACTCGGACTTGGACTCGGGAGCTAAGGACTCGGACTCGGACTTGGACTCGGACCCCAAGGACTCGGGGACTCGGCTCCGAGTCCTCTTCGAGTCCGGCAAAATAGGGTCTTTTTAGGTCTTTTATTTTCGTTCATTGTAAACTCCCGCTTGTAAATAAATGTACAACCAAAAAGCAAGATTGCTTTCAGTTATATCTTTAATTGGTTAAATTTATTTTAATCATAATCATTTGTTTTGACATGACTGCTTTGTTAGACGCAAGTCTAGAATGTACATGAATAATAATACCCTGGGGCACTCAAGTTAAATTTTGGTAGGGGTGTGCGGCGCCAAACTTTGGGAATTAAGAACTGATTTGGGGGCAAAATAGGGGCTTGATGAACTGAAATTTCAACATTTTTTGTGGAGGTCTGTGAACTAAAACTGGGTGAAATTATAGGCTTTGGAGCTAACAAATTCAAAATTTCCAAATTTGAGCTAAAGAGTTGCAATTTTCAGAGTGTTAGGCTCAATGAACATGGAGCATGGTGCAAATGTGGACCTCCGCACATACTCGTACTACCTTTACACAGGGGGGCACATGCCCCTCAGTCAGATCGATGGCAAAATTTAGAAAATCCCATAGGAAAAGTGCCGAAAATGGCTTGTGCCCCCCCATCAGACCCGGTGCCCCCCTCATGGTCCCCCCCAATATGATGACCCACGCCACGTCACCCTCGAATAATACTGCATAGGCCTACAGCCAGATCCAACACCCCTTCGTTTGGCACCTGAAGTTTGGTAGTGACATCATAGGCCTATTTTGATTGTCATTATATTGCATCTTTTGCCTCTTTTTTAAAAACACAAGCTTAATAAGTTACTGCGAGTCTGTGATTATACTCTGTTTCCAAGGTATGCTACCTAAGGGGCTGAGCAAAAATTATGAGCATTGGGGAAAGGTACAATTGGGGGTAAGAATTTTTTTTTTTGCCGATCAAAAGGGAGGGTGGAAGCAATTTTTGGCAAACCGAGAGGGGGGAAAAAAATTTTTGGCACATATGGGGCACCTTTCAAATAAAACGCTCTAAAACGCTTATAGAAAACAGTACGGAAACGCATTATATGCAAATTTCCCTGCTCGCTGCGCTCGCATTTATATATCTAAACCATTTGAGGTTTTTTAAATAATTGGGATCATATGGCATGTGCAAAGGGGGGGGGGGGTGCAAAGATTTATGGCAAGCCGGGGGGGGGGCAAGCAATTTTTGGCAGGGCGAGAGGGGATAAGCAATTTCAACCCTCCCCAGGCTCTGCATAATTATTGTACAGCCCCAAAACAATTCTAGGCATGCTAGGTGGGACTAGCAAATTATGTATTTACAAGAAAATAATATAGAACTAAAATTCTGGTTAAGTATAGGCCTACGTTGCTAAAGTATTGGTGAAAACCCGGGGCTTGAATTTGATACATAAGGACTCGGACTCGGACTCGGACTCGAACATTGAGGACTCGGACTCGGACTCGGACTCGGACATCAGAAATTGGCAGGGACTCGGACTCGGACTTGGACTCGGACACCAAGGACTCGGACTCTGACTCGGACTCGGATGACGAGGACTCGACTACAACACTGGCTGTAATTTGATTTGATGGGTCACAAACAAGGCAAATTAACTCTGACAATCATCATACATATAGATGCATATCATAACCCTAACTGAATTGCCAATTTCCTTAGAATCTGTAACCACAGTATTAAAGGTACAGTTTTATTTTCTGAATTCACATCCTTCCTTGCAACATTAAAAACATGTATACCCTGATTAAATACACATTTTCTTTCCTGTATAATTGTAAATATCAAAATTTTGATTCATTCCTCAAATTAAGAATATGATAGGCAGCTAATCTAAGGCAATTTGAAAAGTATACCTACAATCTTGGAAATAAGTCTTGGGAAGTTTGCATGTAAATAACGGGAAATTGTCACCCTCTTTCCCCCAGTGCAATGTTGAGAAATGCCAATGTCTTCAGTGGTTTCCCAATGTGTTCCAACATTGATTGATGGGGAGAGGGAAAGGGTAAACCATTGTTGTAGATGTCATGTTTGTTCCCAAACACAATTTATAAGTCATTTCGATAAGATATTCTGTGAGTGTGCCAAGCGTTTCAAGTATTTTTTTTCCAAGACTGTAGGAAATTTTATGCTTTGAATGTCCTGTAAACAGTCTGAAATTAATATGGGAATTAGGGCAATACTATATAATAGAGCATCCATGGATTGCCTTGGTGCTTGTATATAGTTACTTTCAGGGCCATTTTGGTTGTGTTCAAGTTAAGGGGGTACTACACCCTTGTGGTAAATTTGTGACTATTTTTGCATTTTTCTCAAAAAATAATAACACACTGGTAACAAGAGTTATGTATATTTTTTGGGGCAAGGAATCAATTACTACACTGAAATTTCAGTGACTCAAGACAAGCGGTTCAGTATATATGATAAGAAATGAGGTACATCCTAGCGGTACCTCATTTCTTATCATAAATAACGAATCGCTTGTCTTAGGTCACTGACATTTCAGTGTAATAATTGGATTCCTTGCCCCTATAATACACATAACTTTTGTTACCACTGTGTTATTAGTTTTTGAGAAAAATGCAAAAATAGACACACATTTATCGAGGGGTGTAGTACCCCTTAAGGTTTACAAGGGTTTAGGAAGGGGATAAGATGTAGTGTATATTTTGTAAAAGGAATAAAGGATAATGACTTAATGTCAAAGTAAAAGATATGCAACAACTAACAATTTATTTAGTTCACCATCCTTTATAGCCATACCTTATGAGGAAACCTACCCATCTGTAAAACCAAAAACTCAATGAAGCCCTATACCCTATCAAATAAACTCAACCTGAATGGTATAACAATTAAAATGGCACACATGCTGGTTCTAAGTTTTTAAGCGACGGTCTCTAGTTCGATTACGCAACCAGTCATACATGTACCTATCACATGTTTTATTGTACTATCGTGTGAATTGCCCGTGGTACCTTACGGAGGGCACAATTTTATTTAAATGAAAACTGGACGTGTGTAAAAACATAGATGATGAATGAACAGATATTATGGTTTTATGAAGTATGCATGAGGTATTATGTATGATAAAATTGACTTATCCGTGTATCTTGATCATTTGGAGTGCAATTACACAAACTGTCAAATACAGAAAACCTGATAGCTCCTTTAAAACAACAAGACAAAAGTAAATAGTGCAACTACTCCTTTGGATGAACCTGTGTGAGTAAGATGATGGTAAGGGACGCACCATTTGATATCAAGGGGGGGGCTGGGTAGTTGGGGTCGTGACAAATTTTTTTTTTTTAGCACCTCGGTGAAGCAAAATTTTTTTTTTTCGCCCCTGGATGAAGCAAAATTTTTTTTTCAACACCTCGGAGAGGCAAATTTTTTTTTTTTTTGCAATCGTAAAGTCCTATTTAATTTTCAACAATTTTGTTTGTCGAGTTGTAAAAATTTGTCCATTTTTTAAATAATTTTTACGTTTTGTAGCAACTAAATTTCGAGTGCCACAAAATATTTTTTATGTGTAAATTTTTCTTGAAGTATAATGAACTTCTTCTGGCGCGAAATATTTTGGCATATTAAAGCTTAACTGGTGAAATATGGAATAAATGCGCGTGAAGCGCGCAAAAATTGGTTGTTTTTAGGTTAATTTTGTCAGAAACCCACATACAGGCGTCAACTTTGGGGATGATTGTATGATGGACCACCCCTAGCAAATATTGGGGGATTTATCCCCCCGGGATCTACGCCTATGCTCTCAAGCAGTCATGTGGCACAGATTTCTATAATAATTTTGACAATGGGGTGGAATTTGGTGAATCAAGTGTTTTCACTCATGCAGACCCGGCTCACGTAATAACTTTTCATAAACAAATGCGCACAAAATACGCACCAGTTTGAAGCTAAAATATATACTAGATGAAAAAAGGGTCAAATTCGCAAGAAAAAAAAAAAAAATTGGCAATATAAAAGCTATATGAAGTTAATTTTTCTTCAATATTTTGTGACAAATTTTTTTTCACCCTTGACATCAAATCTTTTTTTTTCTGGTCCGAGGTGGATCAAATTTTTTTTTTTTTAGTCTGAAGTGGAGCAAATTTTTATTTTTTGCTCAGATGGCGCGACAAAATTTTTTTTCTTCAAAAAACTACCCAGCCCCCCCCTTGGTATCTAATGGTGCGTCCCTAAGATGCATATCTATGGTACATCTATGTCATACAGAGCCAGGAAAACCCAAGTCATTAGTCAGCTATTAGTTGACCTTGTCATCATCAGAGTGCACATATCGACTAATGGATAGTTGATAAAGGATTATGGGTAAAGGAGCAAGAATGTGCGCATCAACTAATGGATTGCTGATAAAGGATCCCAGGTATACATGTAGGATAAAGTGGTGTAGCATGGATCATCATATTGGGGAGGGGGCATGATTGGGGAACCGGGTTTGATGGGGGCACAAGCCATTTTTCGGTTATTTCCCTATGGGATTTACTAAATTTTGCAATCGATTGTTGGGCACGTGCCCCTCCTCCGTGTTCTATGATGCTACGCCACTGATAACATAGATGTAACAATTTAGTATACAAGATTTGGTCTTGAAACTTCTTTGAGTTTGTAACTGTAAGGAGTCATGTGGTAACCCTTAACAGGACCAAAATAATGAGAATGACACACTTTTATTCCTTTTATGAGTCAAAAGTAAACATGACGGATGTTTAACTCAATGTTGCCCTTAATCTCCCTCCTTTCAGGCCATTTGCAGTTTGCAGGGAAGCGTTTTGATTGGGACATTTAATTGTTCCTTCCAACATTCACAACCTTGTCGGCACCCCATCAGTTCATTTACAAAATCAAAATTTTTGCAGTAATTTGAAATTAAATGCTGCAGCATATTTCCCTGGGTATGGGATTATCTTCCCCTAATACAAGAGGGAAGGATCACCCCCTGCACCCTACAAGAGGGCCTGCACAAGACTCCAGGAGCCAACCCATTGTCTAATGTCTATTTTTTGTGCCAGTAAAATGTTTACTCCTTCAATACTCTAACACATTGTGTTTGTCAAATGAATTAATGTTCTTAGTCATCCAGTAGTTTCATACAGAGTTTGAAAATACTAATAATACTGTAACTTACTTTTTGCAACTTTGCTACATTGTGGGTACCACCACAGGGCCGTAGCAAGCGGGCGGCCGGGGATGCCATGGCCGCCCCACTTTTTGAGAAATTTGTTATGTTTTTCTTTGTATCTTTATTTCAATATGGGCACAGATTTGTAATTTGGCCGCCCCACATTTTTCGACCTTGCTACGGTCCTGTACCACCATGTAACATAACATGACAAGTCCAGTGGGCCAGTTGCCTGATGCAGTCTGGTGGTTCCAGATGAAACATATCAAAGTTGCAAAAAGTAAGTTCCAGTATTAGATTAATTTTAACTCTACATTGTGTTTGTGCTTAAAATGTGTCAATTGAGGACACAGGTGAGAATCTGTGCATAAAAAGTGGATGCTTGCAGGAACCATTGACTTCCATGCTTCCTGAAAGGTGTTACTATAGTTTGTTTCAAGTTGAGAGTAACGCCATGCTGGATTTTCAGTGGCAGCTTAGAATCATGGACACTAAGTTGACTAACGTAGTCCCGGTGTCCCGCAGAGCATATACATACACGTAGAAAGGCAATTTGTCTGTACGCTGGCAACTTACTCATGATTCAAATCTGTCGCTGCGAAATCCATCATGGCGTTATTTTCAACTTGAGATGAGACAGACTATAGATTGATAACAGCATAAAAATACATTTAATATTAACAACATCCACAGTTGGAGGTGTAGAGTGAGTTGGCACCAATTAGTAAAAATTCTTACAGTTCATAGTATGAAGGCAAATAAAACTCAAACATATGTTCTATGGTAAGGCAACAAAGCGCAAACACGTCACACAACCCTGTGCTTGCGCACCATGTTATCTGTGGGGTATACATGTACATGCTGATGCTGGTGCAAAATCTCATGAAATTAAGGTTGATTTTTGATGAAGAAACACACAAAAAGGGGTCATTCATCCAAACTTCTATTCAAGAAATGATGCGTAGGTTCTTTACCTAGACGCATCAGGTAATTCAGGTTAAAGGCCCATTCAGTGATGCAGCAAAAGTGTTAAAAAATATCAATTGTTTATAAATTGCTTAAAACTTAAGAATAAATCATTCAATTGTCATCAGGTATTTATGAAATGAAAAATTTGGGAAAAAAAATCAAAACAGCAGTATTGACAAAGTTGAAATCCGATTCAAATACAAGCAGCTAATTCTCTACTTAAAAAGAGGAAATACAGATTCATACATGTATATCAAATGTATTTTGTCTAAATGCTAGCAGGCTACGTTAGCACATATGTGACATGATCAAGGGGAATGAGTCACATGTCGGCCCTGGTCGAAAATGAGTTTTACACATGTTTTGTAAGAGGACATTTAGAGCTTTCAGAAACTGAAAACCCTATGTTGATACGACTTTTCTATGTGAAGTTACATCAATTTATCAATCACTGAAAACAATATAAAATAAAAGAATTTTAACACTTTCTTTGCCAATATCTCAAAATCAATATTAGCGACATCCGACTCATTTCCCTTGATCGTGTCACATATAAGACACTGACAAAATTGCCCAAATCTGAATTTTGATGATATTTCTGATTCTGCGGGTGAGCAAATCACTACATAGACCAAGTTTAAATAAATATGCAGTTACCGTATTTCGTCAAATAAATGCCCCCGGGGCGTTACATTTTCCCAAAGGGGGGCGTTTATTCAAGGTCAATTTTAGAACGATAATTCATGTTAAAATCATTAGGTAAACTGAAAACTCTCGCTAAAATGACGAACTATGAACTAGAAACACTGACTTCTGGTTCACTTCCGGGTTTCCAATCCAGATTTTCGCCAAAAAGTGACACTATTATCGACCATGTGAGCAACTTGGTAAGCTTACTACACAAGATAGCATGGAAATATCGGCATTTTTGAAACATCTTGGTTGAAAAAAGTGGTGGGGCGTTTATTTGAGGGGGGCGACTATTTGACGAAATACGGTATATTATTACTCTAAGTTCTTCTTTTGGGAAACAAGAATTTGCAAACCTTACCTAAATCAGTTTTTAAGACTTTTCGCTCGTCACACACGTTTGCATCAAAATGGGATATCTTTGAAATATTGATAGTATTTTAGCAAAAATAGTATTGCTGAAGGGCTCAAAATTTGTAAAATTGCTTTAAAAAGGATGTCTTTCATCTGAAAACTTCACGAAATGAGATTAAAATGGCATGTTTTTAAAGTTTGCACACAAGCATGTATGCCTATTAATCTATGAATACATGGTATGGTGGACCAGGACACACAAGCATCTCACGCATCGCTTACAAATGCCTGTATTCTTATGTATCTGCGTTACAAAATTTTGCACTATGATATTACAGTAACCACTGGTATAAGCCCACCCCCTAGATGGCAGATTTCACTTCAAAATTGGGGGTGGGCTTATAACCGGGGAGGGGCTAGTACTTGAATTTAAAAATAAGAACAATCATCCCCATTTGTATATGCCTGATATGCCAGTAATTTCTATTATCTATGTCAATGTTTTTTAATTATAAGTATGGAATGTTAATTTTCAAAGTCTGATATTTATTTTATATTTGTTCATAGATGTGAGAGAAAAAGCATTGATTTGATGTAATAACATAGCCAAACTTACTACTTGGCTTATACCCGAGTGCACCCTTGTTCCCAGAATGTTTTGAAAAATAGGGGGTGGACTAATACCGAAGGTGGGCTTATACCCGTGTGGTTACGGTACTAGTAAGTAGTATATGTTCCTTACCAAGATACACAGACCCCGGGCCCCATAGATATTCCAAAAGTCAAAATTATCGGCCAAATTTAATCCAAATTGTCTCATTTTTTACTAATTTTCCCCTACATTTTGGGCTCGATTGAGGCACATCCCCGTATGGTCATTTGTACTGAGTACCCCACCGGACCCTGGGACACGACACAGACACAAATATTAAAACACATTTAAAAACAAAAAAAAGGTAGATTAACTACTTGCTCTTCAAATTTTCCCAGCATGCATCACATGTTAACTCAGTGGTAAGAGGTGTGTTCTGTGTGTTTATTTACGCTGTATATAGCATGGATAAGCAGGGCTCTATTAGCAATC
Organism: Amphiura filiformis; assembly: GCF_039555335.1. Classification (NCBI taxonomy): domain Eukaryota; kingdom Metazoa; phylum Echinodermata; class Ophiuroidea; order Amphilepidida; family Amphiuridae; genus Amphiura; species Amphiura filiformis. The sequence goes on from NC_092636.1 coordinate 16,240,084, forward strand.
AAATCTAATCGCACAAATATATCACATCAATTCAGGCAAACTGACAGCACCTGTGACCAAACTATCATTAAATATTACCTCATCTCACATGACTAAGTTCAACAGCACATATGCTTGCTGAACTCATAAGCCGATAGTGTGCATTCTGGGGTTTTATGAAACCTAGACCAAACAGGTTGTATCAATGTATAAATACTAATAGAGGAAGTGCATGAATTGAACCATAGGTACCATGAAACTAATGCAGCAATTATAAACACCTGCAACGTGGAAAAATGGACACATCACAGACACAACCATGAATAAATCATTTTAACCTTTCTATCCAAATTCTGACTGAATATCAATTGAAATTATCAAAAATATTGATACAATTATTTCTCTAGGCTGATACTGATAGGATGAACAAAGTTTAACTTTTACCCAGACCAGCTAGCAGGAGTGTCTATTCTTCCAGAAAATCTAAATTATTCCCTCACCCTACCCCGCTATGTCACATCCTTCCCCATATTCTTCTCCAGTGTGTCTCTGTGGCTCAGTTGGGTTAGAGCAGGCTTCCTCAAATAGATTTGTTGAAGCGCCACATGAAATTTAAAAACCCTGCAAAGCGCCACTCAATGGCTGCGAAGTCGCGGTGGGAGTCAGAGGGGGGTTTCCCCCCCTCTGAAGCTATCGATTTTTTTTTAAATTTGAGGCGCAAATGACGCCATTTGGTGCAACATTTTGGTACTATTTTCGCCTGTCTTTACAAGGATAACATGGGAATCGCATTGTTTATTTATTTTTAAAATCTAAACGGGCGCTGCATGCCACTGGAAGCCACGGCGCCACATGTGGCCTTGCGCTATTTATGGAGCCCTGGTTTAGAGCATTGTGCTATTATTACGAAGGTCGCTGGATTGCAGGGCCGTAGAAAGCAGGGAGGCCGGGGATGCCATGGCCGCCCCACTTTTTGAGAAATTTGTTATGTTTTTCTTTATATCTTATTTCAATTTGGGCATATATTTGTAATTTGGCCGCCCCACATTTGTGATGTCCGCCCCACAATTTTCAACCTTGCTACGGCCCTGCTGGATTGAATCTGGCCAGATTGATTATAGTATTGATGAAAGTACTGATTTTTGTTTAATTGTTTGTTTTTTCAACATTTATGTGCACTATGGCTGCTCTGGGTAAGGATAAAAATTTGTTCAATATTCATATTTGAGAAAATTCTGGCATACCTAATGTTTACCCATGTTTTGACCTAAAAGTTTTTGACCATAAATGAGGACCCATGTAAAGCGATTTTTTTCTCAAATCGGGACCCATGTTTAGGGACTTTTTTTTCAAATTGGGACCCATCACATGTTTATGGTTTTCTTACAAAAAAGTGACCCTCTAGAGACGCACATCCCTGTATACCTTATGTATGTGAGTTACCCCACGGGAGTAAATGCAGAGTCTCCAAACCAACCAGTTTGGTTACGCTCCCTCCACACAAACGGTCTGCCAATGATAACGAACTGGTCCTTTTTGATTGGCTAATGGTTTTCTGACGACGTCATCCAGCTTGACGTCAAACAAGGCTTTCAATTGGTCGATCCGCTAGACGGCTACTTCATATTCATGAGCAATTTTGACCCGAAAGTAAACACTTGCGAGATTGCATCGCTCGCCAGCTGACTGAGGTCAATCAAGTTTGTGTAGCCAATCAGAAACGGCGTTATAAGTGGCCATTGGCAGACTGTTTGTGTGGAGGGAGCGTAACCAAACTGGCTGCGGAGGAGACTAGTAAATGCACTACCCTAACTATAACCCTAACCCTAATCTGACACACAGAGTGTACAGGGTAAACCAGAATTATGCCCACACTTGTAATTATCACAATTTTGAAAGTCATGGCCATATGACTGTGACATCTTCATGAAAATAAATAAAATGGAAGCTTTAAATAATGTGTTTTGTGCAACCATACTGGTCACAACAATGAGAACCTATTTCTGAGTAGTGAGTCGGAAGTTGAATTGACCACAAATGAACAAAGGCAAATCAAGATGTATCATCCCCTTGCTGGTGAGTATCCAGCTGGCAGCTACTTAGAGGACACTGACCTGATATGCCTAAACTAGGTAGATGAAGCGCCTAAACTTTATTTTAAATCTATTTATTTAATATTCATTTGATTTCGTTAAACTTAAATTTTTGTTAAATTACCTAGGCAGTGGCATAACTAGGATTGGTAGCGCCCGTGGCAAGAAACAAAATTGGCACCCCTACCCCCCACCCACCCACCGAGAATATCTTAGATGCGGGCAGTGGCGTAGCTAGGGATTGTGGCGCTAAGGATACCCAATACCCCCCCCCCCCCCCCAATCCTTGAAATTTTGGACAAATAAGGCCTACCACTAATTAATTTTGGTTACTAGAACTTATAGAAGTTGAATATCAATCTTAAAATGTTCTTTCAATTGATTTCGAAAATTTTGATCTTCATCGCTTGGAGGGGCGCAGAATCAATGCTAAATTGGTCAATTTGGCGAGTGGCACCCGGGGCACATTGCCCCGCCCCCTGTACCTAGGAGCAAGCTATAACAAGAACAGAAGAACTGTTCTCTTTCTTGAAAATCAGTATTACTACGTATGTAATCCCCTGAAAGCACTCATAAGATGTTCCCCTTCCCCCTTTGATGCCTCTATGAGATTGGATTTTAGAGTTTCCTTTCTCTTGACCCAGTATGCAAAGCACAGTGTCGACAGCTAGTGTTATAAATATAAACTTAATACTCCGTTGGTGAGCGACGGGCGATTGGTATAGAAATCGATCGCTTGAACACTCAGAGGTGTAGTACAAACTCAAAATGGAGACATGTATTCAATTCGATTGAAATCGATATTCTATTATTGACGCAGATAAAGAAAGTCGGTAATGTACATTGTATTATAGATACAGCAGTATAATTGTATAATTCATTTCTCAAACAGTTGAAAATATCACAATTTTTACTTTGGATTTCAAAATCTTTACTTATAAAATGCAGGAAAATATATCCATAGCAAACAGCAAGGCCCCGCTAATTAGTGTATTGCTTTTCGAGTTAGTGTACTGGAAACAAAACCTGCGTTTTACCTGACAACAAATCGAATTTTCTATAATGGCAACACCATATGTGGTACTGATCATCATGCACAAATCGTAGAATAGAAACTATGCGGCAGGCTCTGTGTGATATCTCATATCATGTAAATGGTATGCTTAGCCTGAGTCGCTCGGCCTATCTCGAACAAAATCGCCATGCGTAGCTTTTGAAAAGAGAGGATTCGCCGTACTATCACGGCAATTTTTGACACAAAGATATAGGGATGATGACGATGTGCAAAGGCTGACAGTAAAATCAATCACTTGATTTCTTGGGAGTGGCCTTCTTTTTCTTGATCTTTATCTTCATATGTGACCCACTCTGACAAACCAGGAACAAGTCACATTTTTCACATTTCAGCATCAATACTTTTCAAGATGTGGATAATTTTGTAACTGATACCTTTATATTTTTGCCTAATTGCTATTCTGAGAAATTAGCCAATTCGTTTTCTGCTTTACATAAGATTGAATAAGGGATTGTTCCAGTTCAACTGTTAATTAATGATTAAATAAACCTCTTTTTAATAAGTACTTTCAAGAATTTGTACTCTCAAGAATTTGAAAGTCCACTTAGTCCCCATAGTTGGCAGTGGTGATACAAACCCACCCTTTTTATTTCAAACCCACCCTTTTTATTTTATACCCTTTATACCAAAACTCCGAAACCCACCCTTTCTAAGCGTGGTTGGTAACTGATCATAGATAAGTGGTTATGGTGGTCCAGGAGGTGCAGATTTGCATCCAAAGAGAATTACATAAGTTTTAGATGGCCAAACAGAATGGGATATTGGGATTTCAATATTTTCTTTTTGTGTGTTTCATTTAATAGTGGCATTCAATTGGAAATTACAGTAAGCTTTGTTGAAATTGCAATTGTTGATTTCTAAACCCACCCTTTTTATCAGTGACCACGCTTTATATTTGGCCACACATTTTAATCAGACATTTTTCAAACCCACCCATTTAAGCAGTTTGTGGACCCTTCAAACCCACCCTTTCTAAAGCGTGGGTTACCAACATTGTCCCACAGTCAAATACTATGAAATTAAGAATGTCAAAAATTAATTTTTTTATATGATTGTCATCTGTAGAAGCCTATATCCCAATAACATGTCTGGCGACTTGTTCCGGGTTTGTTAGAGTGGGTCATATCAGCATGCTATGTGATCTGCTCTCACAAAATGAGCATAAGTTAAAATTACTTTCTGAGCCTGATATTCTCCAGTTTTAATTCCTTATTTAATAAACTATACCAAACATGCTAGAGTTGCTTCATGCTTTCAACTGTCACTGTTATTGAATATTGATATGTTTAATGGACTGCATCTTTGTAAAGTGGCCTAGCGACATTTTACGCTCATTTCATTAGAGTATACAATATGCCCCCATATATGCAAAGTATATTTCTTCATATATACTCTGTCACAAGCAATCTTAAATTTATTGCCATAACATAACATCTAGTGGATAATAGTTAATAAATTTTAGATTTACAGTCCTTTTATACTTGATGACTGATCACTAATTATCATACTGGATGAATAATAAACATCTCACAAAATGTAATGTATAAAATAAATGTTTAAGGCAAAAAAAACCACAAGTTTGTTTCCTGTAGCGCACACACATTTCGTTTTTGACGGCTTATTTTGCGCATTAGAATTGTTCTTTACTAACAAAGGAGAAAAAACCAACAACAAAAAAACCATGGAAAATCGCAAAAAAAAAAAATAAAACACTACTGGAGAAAACATTTACACATTACACAAACGTGTGTAGTGACAAACTACTGGAGAAAACATCACACAATTTTTAAATACCTTTTTTAAAAATCATAGGGGATCATAAAATTATTATATGAAGAAATATGATTTTTTTGTGGGTGTTGGAGAAACCCACTGTAAATTCCCATTCCAATTCGCATTAAAAAAGTTTTTTGTTCATTTCAAGGCATTGATTTAAAAAAAATAAATAAATAAAAATCTGCATTTCGCATTCGACTTTATAGACCTGCTACAGGAAACAAACATGTTTTTTTTTGCCTAATGTACATTGTATACTTTTCCTTTGCCCTGAGGCATATCATAGGTCAATTTGGATTCAACTGATTGTCGTCAATATGTACTATAACCATGGTGACAATGCCAACACATGGTCAATGTCAAAGTATTTCACTAATTCACAGAAGCCAGGATAAGTTTAATCAACAAAATAACCTCAGAGTAATTTTTATGACAACCCTTTGTTTTATCTTTACCACTAATTAAACTAGACATGTGCAAACGTTCATTGGCAATAATATTTGCACAGCAACAAACTCAGAAAAATTGCTTGTAAATATAAGATAATGATCTGGGTCACTGTTTTACATGTTGCATTGTTCAAAGCTCGGAGAGAGACATAAATTGTTTGAAAGTTACTTATATATCCAGACTCACCTTATAGGGTCACTGTCATGGCTTCTTCGTTTCCTCTCAGCATCGTTGATGGGGATTCTTTTATAGTATAATTCCCAATCAAAAGCACCTCGCATGATGTCCCCCGCCTGAGACTCGTAATGGAAATCCTCATTGCCAATCACATCAATCATGGGACATGGAATGCAGCGATGATTCAAGGCAATACGTTCTACAGGTGTATTAGAGTGAATTGTTATAAAGAAAAAATATAATACAGTAAATAACGAAGCTCAAGAAGGGAAGTGGTTCTAAAGAGATTATACCCAAAGAGTACCGACTAAAAATTACACCATGCATAACGCTATGGTAAATCTGCCATTTTGGTTTGTCATACCTGGAGGGAAAATAGTGTACCACTGGCTTCAGCAAAAGTCCAAAATCAAACGATAATTTAAGCTTACATGTTACCAGTGGTGGCGCTGGGGGAATTTGCCCCCTAACATTTTTTTCTTGCCCCCCCTCCTTTTGAGGCAAAAAAACCCAAATCACACAAATTTCCACTTTTTGCAGCAATTTTGTGCAAAATTGGTTGATTTTGCCCTTCTGAAATTCACTTTGCCTCCCAATGCCTCCTGAAAAAAATTCCTGGTGCTGACACTGAACGTTACAGAGATCTGCAGGAGTATCAGACTATGATTTGGCATTCAATGCATTCAATGCAAAACACAAATAAGCAATCAAAGTTTACTGGGCACACTATTTTCTCTCCATGATCGACACACAAGCGAGGCAGAGTCCAGGGCTCAAATTTAAGGAAGGCCACCGAGGCCATTGCCTGCCCATTTTCAGTTTTGGCCTTGGTGCCCCAGATCTTTTGTCAACTTCAAGGCATTCTTCATCACTTGTTGGCCTTGGTGCCCTTCTTTGTCTTTGCCAAGTGTTCTTGAAAACGGGTGCCCCAACCAATTAAAATTTGACGCCTGGCAGAGTCACTACTCTTTGGGTCTACCTCATTCAGTGGTTTACAGAAAACAATTTTGAATGTTATCACACATGATTGATGACCAAATTGTGCAAATATCTAGGCTGAAACAGTTCTCAATTGATCCAACTTAAAGTATTTTAAACTGTTGCGATTTGGTAGTTCACAACATATTGTGAATGGTAGTGAGCTAAGAGCTTTGGCAAAAATTGCATTGATCATTTCATAGCGACCATGCAGAAGAATTCAAATATCACAGATATACTTTTGTAGATCCTGTGGTTCTTGAGTTATGTTGTAAAGAGGGCTGAAACAACAACACTTTTGTAAAAAACGTATATAACATTAACAACAATAAATCAAGCGGTTTTCAAAATATATGATTTGTAGAATGAACTTTTGCAAAACATCAAAGTGTTATTTTTCAATAATATATTGATTTAGATAATGAAAATCAATTTTTTTTGCTGCTTCGACCAACAATACCTAGTCTACCCTTAAAACTGCCTTTCAATCAAATTTATTGACAGATTACAAACACCATATGGTGGTTTTCAAAGCTGATATACCATGGCCTGCTGATAATATTGTCAGACTTCAAACTCCTCTCCTTAATGAGCCTACATATATACATTTGTATAACATACTATGTATATACCGTATTTCGTCAAATAAACGCCCCCAGGGGCGTTACATTTTCCCAAGGGGGGGGGGCGTTTATTAGAGGTAATTTTTAGCACGACAATTCCCGTTAAAATCATTAGGTAAGCTTAAAAGTCACGCTAAAATGACGAACTATGAACTTTTGACACTGACTTTTGGTTCACTTCCGGGTTGCCGATGCAGATTTTCGCAACTTATTGCTGCTATTATCAACCATGTGAGCAACTTGGTAAGCTTACTACACAAGATAGCATGGAAATATCGGAATTTTGAAACATCTTGGTTGAAAAAAGTGGTGGGGGCGTTTATTTGAGGGGGGCGACTATTTGACGAAATACGGTACATGATAGTATCTGATGTTCAGATGCTTAAAGATATTAAACAGATTCCTGCTTAATTGTCAAGAAACTTTCATACACAAACAAACATTTTTGTTTGTTTGGGTTTTCTTCCTTTTTTCAAGGACCATATCAGCAGTTAACTATTTGCATAATGCCTTTATTTTCCAAAGCATATTGGTGTTGATCGATTGATTGATTGATGGAAAAGGTATACCTAAACTCATTTACTTATTCACATAAACTCATTTACATATTCACATTTACAAACTCTTGTATGTTTGTCCCAAAATGACTGTGGACAACCATGATCCAATGGACACCCACAATACGTTATCTCAAAAATCACGACTAATAAATAAATAAGTGAATAAATATATAAAACTGGACAAAAATTTTTAACTTGTCAATTGTCATGTTTAAATATCATTTGTTTCATCAAGAAATATCACCAGGCGCTAGCATAACATATGCTGTGCTGTCTGCTTGTTCGTTTCTGAATATTTGTCATTAAACATTTAACTGAGCTAGCATAACATATGCTGTGATGTCTTGCCTGCTTGGTTCTGAATTAACCAGTTACTTGATGGTGCCAGTGATATCTACATGTATCAGAATGGCAAATTTGGAAGATACCATAGGTTACCTAATTCTTAGCAACAAATTTTCCTGAGAAAAAAACATCAAACAAATTTGATTTGATTTTGCAGACAAAAATATCACACATTTTTAGGAAAACTAAAATATTTTGAGGACAAGCAAAATCTATGCTTAGGTTGTCCTGAGGACAACTTCCACTTTTTCTTTATTGCAGACACTGTCTGTTGATAGACTAAAACCGTGTACAAAACTGTTAAAGTAACAAACAATTAAACCAAATAAATAAACACACCCTTACCAAGTAATGGTGGCAGCCAGTTGACATTTGCTTCACAATGGGAGTCCAGATAGAGAAGAACATCACCAGTTGCCTTCTTGCCCCCTATTAATCTGGTACGGATTAAGCCTTCCCGTTGATCTAATCGGATTATTTTCACTTTGGGAAATCTTGCCATATAAGCATCTAATGGTCCTTTTAAAAAATCTGTAAAAAGAAAAACAATTGATGATGATAAATTACAAATTTATGATGAGAGGATATGTGATGATGGTATTATAATACCGGCAGGTAACACACTGCATACCGTTGTTAGGCAGGAAAAACCTCCTATGTGTCTGAGGACTGAGTGACAGTCTAAGGACTAGTCATTTATTACCCCCACCAGATTCTCGGTCCATGGCAGAGGTTTGCGTAATGCTCAAGATCATACACAACTCAGGGCTAACACTAAACGCTTTAAACAGAGACCTATCCCTTTTATGTATCCCTTTTAAACATGCATTAATTGCCCCAATTGCTTTTATCTAAATTCAATTTTTTTCATAATGGTTTTATCCTGCTGGCGGGTTCAACTGACTTTTAGTGCTTTTTAACCAAATTTTTGTTTTTTACATTGTAATTTTTTTTTTTTTTTTTGTGTACAAATTTCATATCTTTGTGTCCTTGTAATAATATATTTTCCATGTGTCATGTTTATTCATACTACCATGTGCAATACTTGTGTAATTATAAATGTTTTAAATTTTGTGTGTTAAAAAAGTATCTTTAATTTAATTTTTTGTAATATTTCTCAGTATTTTGGCATTTGGCCACGAATGTGAAATAAATATATATGAAATGAAAATGAATGAATGTGTCATTGGCCCCTGAACATGTTTAAAGCAAAACCTCCTATGTAACCGGTTGGCAGTTTTATTTTAAACATGTTCAGGGGCCACAAACACATTGGAGGTTTTTCGATACTTGTTTTCATCATTGGTATTCCGTAACTTTGATATATATTGATAACACTCAGAAAGTGATATCATTGAATGGTCAATTTATACCATTTATTATCGATTGTTTGATGGTGCTTAGTAAGCTTTACAAGATACCTAGATCCTAAGCTCGATTCTTCTTACCTCTATCGCTGAAATCATCAACTAAAATGATTTCATGTATAAGTTCTGGTGGTGATCTATTGAGCACACTGTGTACTGTACGTTGTAATGTTGACATGGCTTCATTGTGGAACGGAATGACTATCGATGCATTTGGTAGTTTAGCTAAGTATTTGATGTCCTTACACCTGTAAAACCATAAGATGAAAATATAGTGTAACTAAAATTGCATGATATTGATAGTGAGGTAGAAATAAAATACTCCGGGCACTCATCAGAACAAATACGGCTTATTTGCATCCTTGTGGATGCTACAAAAAGCCACAACTGCTATGCAGACTTTGCCGTTTGAAATTTGAAGGGGAGCTTTTAATCGCTCTCCTTGAGTGCTACAGGAGATCATTAGGAGAGCATTTTTACTGCACTGTATATGTGGTTATTATTGTTACACTAAAGTTTGGCGAGCAATAAAAAGCTCTCCTAAGCTTTATTTGAGGGGAGTGATGGGGAGCAATCGCTCTAGCTCTCCTCAAATGGCAAAGCCTGGCTATGTCAGCAATACATAAAAGTGTACTCCATGTACCTGCGCCCAAATGTGTGCACACCATTCTATATCAATCCACATATTATGAGCCTCACCATACTACAAGCTGTACAGAGTATAATTTGCGTGAATACAGAATAATTATGATACTGATCCAGATCAGATTGAGGGGAATAATACCAAAAACCTACATTTTAGGCCAAATTTAATGCAAATTATTTTTTTAAATTGTATATTTTGGGAAATTGCGGGCCAAGATTCACAAAACTGGGCCAATTTCCCGATAAATTCGAGAACATTTTGACAAAATGACCCTGTAATGTATTATATTCCAATTTTAACATAAAAAAGGGCCATTATCCCAGCATCCTTATATCCGAAGACCGAAAATTATAAGCCCAGTTCAGTGGCACATACCCAATTCCCCTGGGGGGACTCAGTACAAATGACCATACAGGGACGTGCAGCAAACGTGGGTAGCATTTTCGGCTTTTTGGTATATCAATGACCCCATTTTCTGGGCTAATTTTGGTATATGGATGGGCCCTTTTTTCAAAATGTTAGCCATTATTTTTGAAAATAGCCCAATTTTGCCTCACTGTAACCAAAATGTTTGAAATTTCTACAAAATTTGGGAGAAAAGTTGTAAAATTAAAACAATTTGTTTTAAATTTGGCTGCAAATTTTGAATTTTGGTATATCGATGGCTCCAAAAATTGGTATATTGATACAATGTAGGTCCACTTTCCATTACGTTTCACTACCTGGAGAGAATTTATCAAAAATTGAATCTCCTCCTGAGGTTGGTATCTGTCAATGAGTTGACCAGATCACAAGGATGTCATTATAGCTAGAGGCAGTATAACACAAATGGGTCAATGAGTTACATAAAAATGACCTTGTGTGGTATTTGGTTCCCAGGAAGTGAGTTTTGCCTGAGGCAATTTGTGGTTAAATGTAGATCCCTCACTACAAGAGTTATTACCGTCGATTTGGTTGAAATAGGAGGTGAGACATGATCAAATCTCTCCAGGTAACAAAATGTAATGCTAAGAAACACACCCTAACCAAACTAAACTTGAGTACCCCCAGGCCGATTTCCTGTATAGCTGTTTGTAATGAGAGCCCCCCCAGCCAGGGTCCCACTTTACACTAAGCCTTGCAATCCATCTTACGATTGATATACCACACATAAACCCCTATTAAGAATAAGAGCGATCATAAGCATTTGTGAAATTTGCCCCAGGTGTACCCAATCCTTGCATCAAATACACCCTAGATTTACCTTGCGTTCCTAATATCAGGAATAGACCTATCTAATGATACTAATTCACTGACTCGTTGATTGAAGCCATTAGCTTTGGTATCTTCTCTCTCTGTTTTCTTCATTTCAGCTGTCAGTCTAACTTTAGAACCTTGTTCACCTGGACCTGATGATCAAAAGAAAAACAAACAGAATATTGTATTATAAGTGGTATTTTTTCACGTACAGATATTTTGGCGATTTGGAGTGAGAGAGACATAAATAGGAATTTGTTATTATTTTTTCAATTGCCCATTCCTTGCCCTATACTTTCGATGTACATTATTACATATTTTTGAGGAAATTGGAACTCCATTTGCAAAATGCGCAAAAATAAAACCTTTGCGAAAATTACCACTTTACGAAAATTACCGAATTGAAAACTAAAATAAATTCAGAAGTAAAAACAATTGCTCTGAAAAAGGTAGGGGTGTCACATATTTAGGGGCTGTGCAATAATTATGAGGCCCCTGGAGGGTAAAATTTCAATAATTGCTTGCTCCCCCTCTCGGCTTGCCAAAATTGCTTGCCCCCCCCCATCTTGGCCTGCCAAAAAAATCTTTCCCCACTTTACACATGCCAAATTTTGGGATCCTAATTTGCAAACCTTAAATGTTCTAGATATAGCAAGCAGGAAAATTTGCATTTATAAAGCGTTTCCATACTGTTTCTTTAAAAGCCTTTTTAGAACATTTTATTTAAAAGACACCATGAATGTGTGCTAAATATCATTTGCTCCCCCTTTCGGCTTGCCAAAAATTGCTTCCCTCTTTCGTCTCGCCAAAAGTTTCTTGCCCCCCCCCCACCAATTTTACCCTCCCACCAGGGCTCATAATTATTGCACAGCCCCTTAGTAACAAATTCCTTCCCATGACTTCCTTCACAGGCAGGGGCAGACAAACCTCATAGTTGGACTCTCAATGGCTCCTGGATCCCATGCTTCTTGCTCAACACCAACTGTTTCCTCTACTTTATCTTGCACTTTTCTACAACAAATCTAAATTCCTAGTTGCAAGCAAACTGTTAATCTGTTTCTTTCAATAAGTTCAATTGATGTCATTTTGGTTGATATGGCATGCTTTCATTTCAATGTAGGCAACCATTTATGGACAATTATCACAGCAAATATAACCAAAGGTACCATGCAATCAATCAAGATCTTAAAGGTGATGTCATATTTTTTGTTTGTACATTTTGTAAGCGCGATACTCCCCGGTTCCGGTCGATCCTTCATGTAATTATTTCGTGTAATCTAATCCTAACTCTAACCCTAATCCTAACCCTAACCCTAAGCCTAATCCTAATCATAACCCTAATGCTAACCCTAATCCTAACCCTAAACTAACCCTAACTCTAACCCCAACCCTAACCCTAATTTCGTGTAAAATTACATGAAGGAATAACCCCGGTTCCAAACACCTGGACACCCCCCACTGCCTATTTAGTGCAATCAATTTCAATTAACATGCATTACAATCATGCAAAATTACTGCAAATCATGTTAAAGCTGTCACATTTGGCAGATGAATGGTACTTATAGTGCTAATCAATCTAGGCTATGGAGGCATTTTTTAAAACAGTACCCTCATTCTAGTATTAAAAGGTCATTAAACTTTGCACAGAGGGTCAAGTTCAAAATTACTCAGACCTGTTCAAAACTCACACCATCGTGATCCTCTGGTAATAGGAATTCAGAAAAAGTATACTTTGACCTATCTATGATGTACGGTTATGGAGTTATTGTCCAATTTTAAATTGTCCAAACATAAATTTGCCCTATGATGTTACAATGTTACCTTGTTGCTCATACGTGTAACTCTATAAATGTACATCGTAGATGGGTCAAACTATACTTTTTCTGAATCCTTATGACTAGAGAAACACATTGCATGTTTTTAACCAAGTCCAATCATTTTGAACTTGAAGGTGCTGTTGAAATGCCTAGCCTATAATGATGAGCGGTGAGCGCTATAAGTATGTACTCTATCTCTGTCAAATACAGCAAATTTAACATGATTTGCACGATTGTTAGGGAATTTTATTGGACTAATTGATTCTGCCAGAGCTTGTCAAATTAAGCCCAGGGCTGTTCATTGATGCCTAGCAGGGTCATAATTTCGTTTCACAGTGAGAATCAATCTTGATTCTTGCAGAATAAATTTGCGGGAATAATTTGATTCTTGCAAATCAATATCTGTGTCAACAGATTCAACTTTGATTCACGCAAATCTGTTTACGAGAATCTTTGTGAGAATCAATTCTCGGATTCTCGCTAAAATTCTGACCCTGCCTAGGTGAACGAGCTGCATCATGCTTACCCGTCCGCTGTTTGTCAGCATTGATCAGCTTGTAGTCATGCCAATCTATCCTTCAGTAGATCATTCTCACTTGCAGCATAATTTTTGTGATCCTTTTTAGGAAATTGAGAGAAAAAATAAATAAAATAAGTTCTGAAGAAATGTCAAATTATTTGGTATATACTGTATGCACTTTTATTGGATTTGTAGGCCTCTTTCTTTGAGGCGAGCATGTCGGGGAGGGGGTGTATTTATCATGCACTCTAGTGAGTGATTAATCTACACTCTACACTTACAATCAAAACTTTCCCACGTTCTGTGACCTTTTTTTACGCTTACAAAGTTCTTGTGTGCTTTGTTCCTAAGTTCCAACACTGGAATGAGTCTGTGTGGGTGAAAGGGAGGGCCGGAGGGGTATGTGTCATACAATTTTCAGTCCAAAATTGGGGGAGCATAAATTTTTTAGACCATGAAAGGATGTCATAAAAAATTGGGTACAATGTACAATTACTATTAAAATACATGTAGGTTGCAACTTGCTAGACTTGAGTTCAGTCCTTGTTTACAGAGTTTAGGGTTAGAGACAGGCCTCCAAAAACCGCGGGAACGCGGGAACGGCGTTCCCAGAAAGGTCACAGAGGTCACAGAAAAAAAAATTGCAAAAAAATTTTTTTTTTAAATTTTTTTTTTTTTTTCAAAGTTTTCGGCGACCTTGGAGAACCACTGGACCTATTATGAAACTTCAGAATCATTCACAGTTAATTTTAAAAAGAAGAAAAAAAAGAAGAAAAAATTACGAAAAAATTAGAGTTTGTTATCCTGTATATGCAAACCATTAACTAATGTTTACCTCTTCATCTATCACATATTATAGATGTATTGGTTTTCCATGCATTTATAATATGTGATAGATGAAGAGGTAAACAAAGTTAATGGTTTGCATATTAGGCCTAAGGATAACAAACTGTAATTTTTTCGTAATTTTTTCCATTTTTTTTTCAAATTATCTGTGAATAATCCTAACCCTTCAGAATAGGTCCAGTGGTTCTTCAAAGTTGCAAAATACTTCTAAAAAAAAGTTAAAAAAAAAAAAAAAAATTGTTTTGAGTTTTGACAGTAATACTTTGAAATTTTAAGTTGTGTTTTTTTGTGAAAAAGGATGTAAATTTTTATAGAAAACTGTTCCAAAATAAGGCTCAGATTGCACGAGAGAGCATCTAAACCCTGAGAGCTTCCAGGGCCCTTAAGCGGGCCCTGGACCCCGGCCGTTAGGATTTCGCGCTTCACGCTCGTGATGTCCGCTACGCGCACATAGGCCTATTTCAGTTATTTCACAGAAAATTTTCAGCACTTGTCATTAAGTTCCCAGACAGCAGAAAATTTTCTGGAGGCCTGGTTAGAGATTAGGGTTGGGGTAGGGCAGCCTTGACTCTTATAGTGAGACTAGAGTTGCACCCTATTTGGTAATCACTCCAAAATTGACTCCAGTCACCCATATCTATGGCCAGCCTCCCCTTCTGAAGAAAATGGCATGCCAAGGGTTATTTGCAGTTATCATGTTTAGGGTGTATTAAAACTTTTTTCATTATTATGATAAAGTGAATCCCCCTGCCTTTTTAACCTGACAAAAAAATGCATACCATAAAACTCAAAGTTTTATAGGCTAAAAAAAGCTGCATTTTTAAAATAGCATTGTATATCAAATTATCATAACATGGAATATGTATATTTTAATAAGAATTTAAAATTATAAATAGATAGCCTCATCCCTCACTTTTTTCAAAAAAAGTTGAGATTTTTATACCACTGGAAACATCTGGCTAGACTGGCTACATAATATCAATTAGGTCTTAGCCAGCCATGCGTCCACCCGTCTTTAAGACGGGCCAATCTAATTTTAGACGGGTAGATTTAATGAATTTTACAGATGTGATAGCTCTAAAACAGATGATTTTAAGGTTATATGAACTTGAGACTAATTCAGAGTGACATTTTCTTGCAGATTAAATCGTTCAGCAAAAATATCGTCAAATTTGAAATTTGTTCTGGTATACCAGAACGAAATTATATTAACAGTGGCCTATGGAGAAGTGTAATACACATAATCATGCTTAACTTGCAAACGCAAAATCGGAATTAACTGAAATTTTGGGAATAAGCCTTTTTCGTGGAAATCTACTGAAAAATATCATAAAAAGATGATGCTAGGTCTCACAAAATACTCCTTTAAGTTTTGACTTTTTCCACAAAATGTTGCTAGTTTTCATTGCAGATGGCCCTGAATCAAATGACAAAACAAAGATTTCAACCATACATACCTGTACATTCCTTTGTACATTGATTTGATGAATAGTATCTTCACCTTCACCATCATGTATTGCACGTTCACGAGGCAGTTTCCCACCGCCATCTGCCCGGGGAACTCCGGGGAGACTATCTTGACTATCCGACTCGACATCAGGTAAAATATATCGCTGATACACCATCGTTATCAACAAAAGTACACATATAAACGCTAAATAGCGAACTAATCTTCTAACTCTCAACCTCATGGCTTATAAAATAATGTAAAATAACTGACTAAATACAAAATAGCGTTCTTAGTAACATAATTTCACTTGAGTTCATAGAAAAACTGAACTTCACTACCATGCACTGCACTTCCGCGTACAAGATTGGATTCCGAACACGTCTTTGAAATTTCCCGCTGGATCTACCATACACCTGGCCATAAAACCTTATAAACTGTCATAAATGTGATATCTATACATCGTTGGCATGGTTTTCAACCTGTAATTTGACACGTTGCACATTCAATTTCATAATTATCATAAAAAGACAGCTGTGTAAAAGTGATCTTCATCACACGTCGCGGTGTGTGCCACATATCGACAATCAATCAATCGCTGCCCTTTATTTACTTTTCTTATCATCTCGTTGGTGGCGCACTTACGCTGTTTTTTCTGGCCAGGTGGCACAGGACCACAAATAACGAAGCAAGAAAGCAAGGTCAAATAATATATGATATATGGGGGATTTTTTGCAGGCCAAAAGGGGTTGGGGCAAGGTTTTTTTTTGTGGGGGAATTAAGGCACGGTTGAGGGGGTGGGGGGTACACATGCGGGGATGTGGGGGGGGGCACTGGGGCAGGCTAGGAGAATTACACCGCAAAGGAGTTGGTTTGCTAGCTCACTCCCGAAAAAGAAATTTCACCCTAAAACTTAACCCTATAAAATCAACCACAAAAGAAAATTTCAACACCTAATACACCGTACATTTGTAAAATTGAAAATTGGCCCGGTAAAATTTCACCTTTATTTTGGGCAAAAATAGTGCATTAACAATTGAAATCGGTCTGGTAAAACAAAAGGCCTACATTTTCTTTTGCTTAAGATGAATTGTGTAAAACAGGGATGTGAGATCGAGAGTAGGCCTATAGGCCTACTCTCACATCCCTGGTGTTTAAATTGTAATCATATTTTGTCAGGAGTGATATTATAATATTGAATAGGCACATACGTGGAACTTAACTAAATTTAGATTAAACTTGAGCAACTTGAACAAGTTGGGCCGGGGCTATAGAAAGTGAGTGCTTTTATTAAGCACCGTCACTCACCATTTATAGTGACCGACTGTTTTGATGTGTTATGTATGGATATAGAGAATCTTTTAAACAAATTGTGAGCATGGTGAGTGCAAAAAAAAACCACTTGGAAATACTAATTTAAAACCATAATGTACGATTCGACTGTTTAATTTGTTATTCCATACTCAAAATACTGAAATAATACTAATATAGGCCTAATATAATATAATGTCGATAAGGTTTCAGTCAATTTTGAGCTGAAATAACAAAGCTTTGTATAAGAAACCATTATTTTGGCCGTTACAGCAGTTCTATAGGTTATAAAGTCATAATTCATGAATTACACCGTCTGTAAAATGTAAATCCAAGTGTTTAGGGTTTCTGTAATACTTTTTTTTATCATGACATCATGCGGCATTTAATTTTTCATTTACACAGTAAAGGTATGAGGAAAAACATCTAAACACCAAACTAACCACATAAAGACAAAGAGTAAACACATGAGAGTATTTAGATTCTAACATTCGATTCAACGTGTTTACTTTCATATTGTTCAAAAAGAAAAATTAATGTTTTTTGTAAACAATTGATGTGTTTACTTTCTAAACGATTTTGAAAGGCCTATAAAGTGCCAAAAATCGCTTACCCCTTTTCGACCCCTTTTGACCTGCCAAAATTGCTTGCCCCGCTTTGCCTTGCCTTGCCAAAAAACAAAACAAACCAAAAACGGGCTCATTTATAGAAAGTGATATCAAATTCAAATTTCCCGCAAGTTTTTTGAAGTCTGTGCATGGTGGTTACGGGCTGTCAGCAAGTGTGATGATGACATTGACAGACCGTAGTTCGAGAAAAAATCAACACGAAGCCTGCATTCATTAATCATCATAATGAAACGACAAAATGCATTAAATATTGTCATAATTCCTAATCATCGTATTGCAGGAAGCGTTTGTACCTTTAACCGATAAGAAGGCATAACAAGGTAGGTGAAATTGCAAGCATTTATGTATTTTAAAGGTATGTTTTTCACTGTCGTACATGCCCGTGCAGCGTGCATGCCGATTGATGATTGTTAGCTCGTTCACGTAGCGGTTTCGTTGTCCCACTGGCCTACTTCACGTGTAGATTGCCTGGCGATCGGAGTGTTATCGTCAGAGCACCTCGGACTAGATTGATGTACAGTCATGACAGTACATGCATGCATTTGGCAATTTGCAATGTTCAATCTCATAAATCGGTAAGCTTACCAAAAATGCCAAGCAATACCAGTACAGTAGGGTGGTCACATGAAAATTTCAAACCCACCCCTGCCCTGGAATTACTTTTTCTGTCAGGATTGTTCCTTCTGCAAAATGATTTAAAAAACCTTTTGAATCAACTCAATCGGACAATCCGTTGCGAAGATACAGCCTTTTAAAGATTCACATAATTGGCCATTTTACCCCATTTTAGGAAATTCCTGATTTTGTCATAAATTTGCATATATTCATGAAGCGATAATTGTGGGAATAAAGCCAAAGAAAGCATGAGATGTATTGTTTTTGTTTATTTAATGTTCATTTATGCAAATATTAAAAATCCAGAGTCATAATTGCTATATTTGCTTCTTTACAACATTTTTAAAATGGCTGAAATCACTCTTTTGGCAGGACTAAATATGTGTGATTTTCACCATTGAGGGCGCTATTATGTGCCAATTATGACCTTCAAAGGCCTGTATTTCCTAAACTACACAACCAAATTGTCTGATTTTTGCACAGGATTTTGCTCTGAGGGTCTAGATTGTAAAACTGAATATAGCATAATTGTACATCTTTGGGAAAATAGTTTTATATGATGACAAAAATTTATTTTGTGCGTAACTTTTTTATGAATAGAAAAAAAAAAATGCTATATTCACCTTCATTACGAGCAGAAAATTTTCTATCGAATTAGGTAGTCGGGTTTGCACAGAAGTTACCGTATTGGTCCGAGTATAGTCCCACCCGTTTTTTATGTGAAAATTTTTCACAATTGGGGGTGGGATTATACTCAATTAAAAAAAATGCATTCAAATTCAATGCATTTTGAAATCATTAATAGAGTATGACATGAATACAAATTATCAATTTTCATATTAAAAATACAAAATATCTTGAATTTTTTTTATTTTTTTTTATTTTTTAGGTCAACCATGAATGATCCTAGCATCTAGGTCTAGGTTCAGGGACACTCCAAAACCGAAAAAAAAAACTTAAAGGAAAAGAAAAAAAATTTTATTTTTTTTTTTTACAATTTCTGACATTTTTTGAAAAATGGGGGGTGGGATTATACTCGAACGTGGGACTATACTCGGACGAATACGGTACTAGGAGACAAATTATATGGAATTCAAAATGTCCAAAAGTTTTCCAACTGCTGCAGAATCTGTTACAATTTCCACCATACATTTGTGTATGTAGGCAGGGGTGGGTACACACAATAGCTAGCATTGTGGCCACCCTAATACCAGGGAATAAAAAAGACTGGGAAGTGATTCTACTATATAAAAGTAGTAAAGCTACCTATGGAAGCCGTCATTACCCTGCCATCGCATAGCACCAGGCATAGCCCTGGAACCGAACGCTGCCGCGATTTACTGAGTGTATTTTGCTAATTCATGAATAGCTGTATCCACTTGTTTTTTGCTCGAGAAGTCTAGCCAAGAATTTGCTCACCGATAGCTTCACATTCTAGGCTAGAGACCATTGCATTCAAAATCTAGTCGGATTCGCTGAAGCATGACATTCGCTGAAGCATGACACCGTGTAAAGCAATGGAAGTTCAGAGGTACCTAAGAAATCATCATTTTCTCACGGTTAGAACTAGTACAGGGAACCCATACCATAGTAGCTCTGCACAACGGTATGGGATGAAGTGTATACAAAAAGCTGGTGCAACACAATTGCATGATTTCAATTAGAGTTTACACTAAAAAATACAAGGCTCCTGTACATAGCTTAAATAGTTGCATGTTTGTCATAATATTAATTATGGTACACAGCTTCTTGTACTTCTTGCCTAAGCGTCTATGCTTGAAATTGTAATAAAGTTTTCTAACGTGAAACGGTAAGAAAACAAATTTGACCCCACGCGGAAGCAATTCCGGTTCATACCGATCGGGTCTGTGTTTTCCCGGGTGTTGCCATAGCTGCGTGACAGCATCGTGTGTTGACCAATGAGAGCTGCCCTCTCGTCAGCGCTGGTCACCGTCGTGGTGATTTGTTTTCATTACATTATTGGTTTCCAGAATGGATAGACGAAAAATTTTAATTCCCACCCACCTCTCCCAATTAAAGGGGAGCCTATGTGTTTGTCAAAAATGTTAATGCAAGGACTTTATTTCAAGCAAATCATAAGTTGTTTTTAAAAAAAGGCAGGTACTGCTTTCCTTACATAATTAAGGAAAACAAATTAAATAGTTGCATGATATATAGCATGCTTTAGGCATGCTATTTGAGCACAAATAATTATATTGGTAAAGAAAATTTTTATGGGATTTGGATTCTTCAGTCGGGTATTCACTGTAGAACAGAAATTGGGTTGAGTATTTTTACTTTTATCTTGGAATCCCATGAGGATTTGTATTCATTTCCCCTGGATTTGCTTTGGGATTCAGATTCCTCAGTAGTGTTACTGTGGAACAGAAATTGGGTTGAGCATTTTGCTTTCATCTTGGAATCTCAAATATCCTTGTTGAATGTTGATATAAAATAGCAAATAAATGATAAGCTCCCGACATGCGCGGTCAAAATTCATTATAATGCTATTTTTTATATAGCAGCATAAAATTTAACTGCAGCTTATTGCATTATTACAACAGATCTGTTTTCAAAAAATTCTAACATAGAAAGGAGTCCTCAGAGAAGACAGACTTATCGATCAAGAGTTAAACATGTCATGTTTAATTACATATAATACTTAGAGGACAAGCTATATATACATATATGTATTTAAAAACAAGGAGATGTTTGTTTTCTTTTATCTTGCATCTTCCACTTATATGCACCTGTATCTCTATATTTCATATTAATATCAGTCATTGTAGCTTCCAGGTATTGTTACCTCGAGGCTTAACTCCAAGGAATGTGCCTTCGGAGCAATCGACTGTATTAGACTATAGGCCATGCGTCTCTACGGTCCTTGGTTTTCCACTTTCGTTGTCCACTCTTGGGCAGAACATGAAAACACAACAAATCAAGAGTTAAGATATGTCTGAATTAATATCCAAAAAGTTCCCACGTTTTACTTTACTCGTTTAGGAGTTATTTGGGGTTAAAAATGTGTTTTTCGTGATTTTTGCCCATTTTTGCCCAAAAATGTCAAATATTAAAATAGCTGTAACTTTCAAAATAAATTGAGTAGAAATTTCATTTCTATTGTAGATGTTACATATCACATGGATGTCTAACACTGGTGAATGAAAATGTCACAGCACAACTCTAAAATATAAAAAAATGGCAAAAACCATATTTTTGTGCTATTTTGGCCATTTTTGAGCTAAAAATGTAATTTTTGCATGGGGAAAAAAATAAATATATGCTTTTTTGATTAAAAAAATATGTCATTATGTCAACCTAGTTATTCTGAACAAAAAAGTTAATGATGGTGAATGTCTGTGACCTATAGTTTTTAATCTATGGCCCTTTCAAATTCACATATGGACTAAAATAGCATGTTTTTGTTCAATATTTCCAATATTACGCCAAAAATGGTCCTTTACGGCCATTTTAACCAACTTGTTAGTTTTTGGAAAGTGGGAACTTCACTTAATAATATGAACATGTAATTGTACTTTAATGTTAAGCTATTTCAAGATCCACTGGTATGCCCACTACCGAGGTAGCAGCAATTTTATCTACTTTCAATGCAGTAAAATGATGACTAAAATGATTTTGCTGCATTGAAATTAGTAAAATTGACCAATATAATTGCTGCTGCCATGGAAACCGAGCTGCCAGTGGATCTACAACGAGCTTAAAATGAAAGTACTATAATATTCATAATATATGTGAAGTTCCCACTTTCCAAACACTGAAAATTTTGTTAAAATTACAGAAAAGTATTTTCAGCCTAATATTGGAAAAATTGACAAAAACATGCTATTTTAGTCCATATGTGAATTTGAAAGGGCCATAGATCAAAAACTATAGCTCACAGCCATTCACCATCATTAACTTTTTTGTTCAGAATAACTAGGTTACTATAATGACATATTTTTTAAATCAAGAAAATATATATTTATTTTTTTCCCATGCAAAAATTACATTTTTAGGTCAAAAATGGCCAAAAATAGCACAAAAATATGGTTTTTGCCATTTTTTTATATTTTAGAGTTGTGCTGTGACATTTTTATTCACCAGTGATGGAAATCCATGTGACGTGTAACATCTACAATAGAAATGAAATTTCTACTCAATTTATTTTTAAAGTTACAGCTATTTTAATATTTGACATTTTTAGAAAAAAATGGAAAAAATCACGAAAAACACATTTTTAACCCCAAATAACTCCTAAATGAGTAAAGTAAAACGTGGGAACTTTTTGGATATTAATTCAGACATATATTTACTCTTGATTTGTTATGTTTTCATGTTCTGCCCAAGAGTGGACTACTGAAGTGAAAGATAAATGCCAATGTCTCATAGTCTATATGCACTAATTATATAATGAAAAGCTGATAGAGTGGAAAGTTTCGGCCATTATAAAAATCCCTTTGACGGGTTATTTGTGGGCTATACGTTCCTCAGTAATGCTTACTGTAGAATAGAAATTGGGTTGAGCATTTTGCTCTTATTCTGGAGTTCCCCTTTGAATTTGCGATTGGGATTCAGATTCTCCGGTCGGGTGTTTACTGGAGAACAGAAATTGGGTTGAGTATTTTTACTTTTATCTTGGAATCCCATCCTTTTGATTTTTCCCTTTTTGAACTTGCTTGATTTGGGATTCATAATTCCTCAGTTGGGTGTTTACTGTCAAACAGAAATTGGGTTGAGTATTTTACTTTTATCTTGGAATCCCATCCTTTCTGATTTCATTCCAGGGTTGTATACAAACCCTTTGCTTGTAATGATATAATGGCTGAAATCTTTGTTTATGAAAATAAAATTATTGTCTATCCTGATGGCCAATAAGTATTGCTAAAAATTGCTGTTGCCTTGTGTGTCATTGTCTCCGTCTGGGGTTAATTATTACTTCATTATTTATCCAGAATAAATAAGAATTCATAATAGCAAATGATGCACATCGGCGCACCAAAACTGAGATGGCACTTCAGTGCAAACTTAAATAGGGCAGCGTAATCTGAAAATGTCATACCGATAAATGATGTGGCTGTTCATTGCCCGGTTTTTTAAGTTTGCGTTGCGAACTAGGTTAGAACGTGCTAGGACATTCAAAACACAATTTTTCTTAAAGTTTGTGATATATTCTACCCTAAAACCACCATTTTTTTGGTAGTTGAGCGGCTCGATTTCTCGCAGTGGTGCATTGAACATGATGTAAACCATACCAAAGCCTACATCTCAGCGCTTCTATGCTGTGACATCATTTGGCGCATGGAACGAAAAAACCTTCCTAAAATGTCAGAATAGTAATTATATTTTTTATTATTTTTTGCTTGGATGATAAGAAAAACATCCACAGAGCGCAACTATCACCAAAAAATGGGCACATCAGCCTTCATTTTGAACTTTTTTTCCATTAAAATGCACCTGGCATGGTCAGTAAATAAAAACACTGGTTGTTATTTCTTCAGTCAGATAGGGTTGGATCTGATTTAGTGGTGTGATCTCATAATATGGTACGAGTGGATATTCATACATAGTGGTAGATAAAATGATTTTAAAAGAGTTTAACTTCAACACTACGCTATTTTTCGCTCACCTGTAATGTTTTAGCTAGTTCGACTAGCGTCTTTAGCAGATGGTGATGCTGTGATGATATCTTGTCTACGATCGAGACATCCTTCACTGATGACGTCATAGGATGATACGATGTACTGCCACCCCCCTGGGCATCAGCAGCAGGTTGTCCCAGATAGAGTTCTGGAAGCTGTACACATACATTTGTAAGAACTCAGAAACCGAGACTGAATCGTGATAAAGGACTCGAAATAGACCCCTGAAGCTCATGGGGTTTATTCATTGTAAATGGCCTAGGACAGCTCTTGTTTTACATAAATTTGTATTACCATATACATTTGCAATTTTGCATTAACCCTACATATGTTGCTTTTACATGGCATAGAAACAGTTATGTAACAATTGTGGTTAATGATCAATGGAAAATAATAAACAAAAATGAATCTACCACCATGACCATTGACCACTAGCAATTAGTGACGACTGAAGTTAGATTTCCCTGATCATGCTCACTGAATCTAGCTCTTTTTAATTTTTTTTTTTGTGGCCATGTGTTGGTTATTCCAATTTTGCATTTGTGGGCTATTCATAACATAATTATATATGTACTTTATATTAGGCCATATGCTGTAATTTTGTTCTGTTAATAGCAATTAACATAACATGTACAATTGTACATGTACAAATTTGACAATATTTTTGCTAAGCGAATGAATTTGCAAGAAATTTTGTGCACACAAACATGTAGCCAGAGGTTTCCTGTGGTATAAAAATCTCTACATCTGGAAAACTTCGAGAAAATTGTGAGATAAATTTACACTGAAAAATGAATGCACATAGCAGCTCTGAGATATGCTGGTACTTTTATTTTGGCCTATGGGGGAAAATGAAGCAAAATATGTGTATAAATAAATGTATAATTAAAGACAGAGATAAAAAGAATTTATTGCGTCTGATGTCACTGTCAATTACGATCCTTGATTGATTTACACATGTTAATAGCGCGTAAAAGGAAGACTGATCAATCTGGTGCTGATCGGAGAAAAGGAATAACAGCAAATGGCGAAAAATTACGTACTTTTACAAGACAAAAGCAGCTTTTCTAGGCATTGTTGACATGGTGCCTTCGCCAAAGAAAGTTTCCTACTATAAATACCTAACTTTTGAGATGGTTTGCATGTTTGAAGGTGCAAAATTAAAGATAAGGTGCCCGGTTATACTGCTGCTTCAAGCAAGTCATCATCACGATTCAAGACCACAGTTTGTAAACAAGCCGTGCTCGAGTTTGATTGACAGATGACGTTAGACGCGATAAATTCTTTTTATCTCCGTCTTTAATTATAATAAATGTATTATTGTTTTTGCAGTCTTGGCAGTTCACCTGCAGGCATCTTGTACTTGGGTATTATTGATGGGTGGCTATAGTCCTAGTGATATTAGCATGATGAGGAGAAGACGTCTCAAGCAGAGAATATGTAACAGAGCGTTCTTACTGGAGTTCACTGTGCTGGTCTTAACCATCATACTGTTCATCCTACTAGTTGAAAGTTACTGGGAGAGTTCTGTATCACCAAGTGGGAAATTCTCGAGTAGTCGCTTTGGAAGTTTGAGAGACAAAATACAGCAACTAAGTTTGGTCGTAAGTACAAGTACATCTTTTGTGTAGCTAGCTTTATACAGGGCCATCACTAGAAAAGAAGGGGAAAAGAGGGGGAGGGGAGAGAGGGAGGGTGGGAGGGGGGTAGAAAGGGGTGAGAGTATGAGATCGTCTCTCACATCACATGAGATAGAGCTAGTTGAGTGTAGATTTTTGTGTGTGGATCTCTATGGCTTCCCTGAGTTCCCTGTTCCAGAAATGATCTTCCCTACCAATGACTTGCACATTGTCAAGACTGATGTCTTGTCCGTGATCAGATGTGTGTTCACCGACTGCTGTTGGGGGAGGGTGGGCTGTGGTTCTAGTGTGTTCTTTGAACCTATTTGCCAAGAGCTTTGTAGACTGGTCTCACCAACATAAGCGTTCTCACAATCGAAATAAGATTATTGGTGGGATACAGAACATTGTTACTCTGTATTAGTACATTTTCATGCAAAAACAATTCTTTAAATGAAAAAGAAAGATAATCATTTGTCATTTTTCCATTTTTTCTGCACAAAATACAGGGTCTTTCACCCAATCAAGCATGCAAGGTACCACGTTTTGACCCGACTACCAAACCAAACCCACAAGTATCATGCAAACGAGTGAAGCCATTATGGAACTCATGCAAGATTGCAAACGAGATATTTTTCACCACACCAACAGAGACCTGTTCTCATCAAAGCACTCATGATATCTGTGAGATAAAGGTTTGTTGCATGTTATTAGAGCACTGCTCTCACCAAAATACTCATAATATCTGTGAGATAAAGGTTTGCTGCTTGTTATTAGAGTCCTGCTCTCACCAAAACACTCATGATATCTGCGAGATTAAGGTTTGCTGCTTGTTATTAGAGTCCTGCTCTCACCAAAACACTCATGATATCTGTGAGATTAAGGTTTGCTGCTTGTTATTAGAGTCCTGCTCTCACCAAAACACTCATGATATCTGCGAGATTAAGGTTTGCTGCTTGTTATTAGAGTCTTGCTCTCACCAAAATACTCATGATATCTGTGAGATAAAGGTTTGTTGCCTGTTATTAGAGTCCTGCTCTCACCAAAACACTCATGATATCTGCGAGATTAAGGTTTGTTGCATGTTATTAGAGTCCTGCTCTCAACAAAATACTCATAATATCTGTGAGATAAAGGTTTGCTGCTTGTTATTAGAGTCCTGCTCTCACCAAAACACTCATGATATCTGTGAGATTAAGGTTTGTTGCCTGTTATTAGAGTCCTGCTCTCACCAAAACACTCATGATATCTGTGAGATAAAGGTTTGTTGCCTGTTATTAGAGTCCTGGTCTCATCAAAATACTCATGATATCTGTGAGATAAAGGTGTGTTGCCTGTTATTAGAGTCCTGCTCTCACCAAAACACTCATGATATCTGTGAGATAAAGGTTTGTTGCCTGTTATTAGAGTCCTGTTCTCACCAAAACACTCATGATATCTGTGAGATAAAGGTTTGTTGCCTGTTATTAGAGTCCTGCTCTCACCAAAACACTCATGATATCTGTGAGATTAAGGTTTGTTGCCTGTTTTTAGAGCCCTGCTCTCACCAAAACACTCATAATATCTGTGAGATAAAGGTTTGCTGCTTGTTATTAGAGTCCTGCTCTCACCAAAACACTCATGATATCTGCGAGATTAAGGTTTGCTGCTTGTTATTAGAGTCCTGGTCTCATCAAAATACTCATGATATCTGTGAGATTAAGGTTTGTTGCCTGTTATTAGAGTCCTGGTCTCACCAAAACACTCATGATATCTGTGAGATTAAGGTTTGTTGCATGTTATTAGAGCCCTGCTCTCACCAAAACACTCATGATATCTGTGAGATTAAGGTTTGTTGCCTGTTATTAGAGTCCTGGTCTCACCAAAACACTCATGATATCTGTGAGATTAAGGTTTGTTGCCTGTTATTAGAGTCCTGGTCTCATCAAAATACTCATGATATCTGTGAGATAAAGGTTTGTTGCCTGTTATTAGAGTCCTGCTCTCACAAAAACACTCATGATATCTGTGAGATAAAGGTTTGTTGCCTGTTATTAGAGTCCTGCTCTCACCAAAACACTCATGATATCTGTGAGATTAAGGTTTGTTGCCTGTTATTAGAGCCCTGCTCTCACCAAAACACTCATAATATCTGTGAGATTAAGGTTTGTTGCCTGTTATTAGAGCCCTGCTCTCACCAAAACACTCAAGATATCTGTGAGATAAAGGCTTGTTGCCCATTATTAGAGCCATGCTCTCAACAAAACACTCATATCTGTTTTGTTCTTGTTATTAGAGCCCTGCTCTCACCAAAACAGTCATGATATCTGTGAGATAAAGGTTTGTTGCCTGTTATTAGAGTCCTGCTCTCACCAAAACACTCATGATATCTGCGAGATTAAGGTTTGTTGCATGTTATTAGAGTCCTGGTCTCATCAAAATACTCATGATATCTGTGAGATAAAGGTTTGTTGCCTGTTATTAGAGTCCTGGTCTCACCAAAACACTCATGATATCTGTGAGATTAAGGTTTGTTGCATGTTATTAGAGCCCTGCTCTCACCAAAACACTCATGATATCTGTGAGATTAAGGTTTGTTGCCTGTTATTAGAGTCCTGGTCTCACCAAAACACTCATGATATCTGTGAGATTAAGGTTTGTTGCCTGTTATTAGAGTCCTGGTCTCATCAAAATACTCATGATATCTGTGAGATAAAGGTTTGTTGCCTGTTATTAGAGTCCTGCTCTCACCAAAACACTCATGATATCTGTGAGATTAAGGTTTGTTGCCTGTTATTAGAGCCCTGCTCTCACCAAAACACTCATGATATCTGTGAGATAAAGGTTTGTTGCCTGTTATTAGAGTCCTGCTCTCACCAAAACACTCATGATATCTGTGAGATTAAGGTTTGTTGCATGTTTATTAGAGCCCTGTTCTCACCAAAACACTCATGATATCTGTGAGATAAAGGTTTGTTGCCTGTTATTAGAGTCCTGCTCTCACCAAAACACTCATGATATCTGTGAGATAAAGGTTTGTTGCCTGTTATTAGAGTCCTGGTCTCATCAAAATACTCATGATTGAGATTAAGGTTTGTTGCATGTTATTAGAGCCCTGTTCTCACCAAAACACTCATGATATCTGTGAGATAAAGGTTTGTTGCCTGTTATTAGAGTCCTGCTCTCACCAAAACACTCATGATATCTGTGAGATAAAGGTTTGTTGCCTGTTATTAGAGTCCTGCTCTCACCAA
The DNA here is from genome assembly GCF_039555335.1 of Amphiura filiformis. Lineage (NCBI taxonomy): Eukaryota > Metazoa > Echinodermata > Ophiuroidea > Amphilepidida > Amphiuridae > Amphiura > Amphiura filiformis. Next base: position 16,269,065 of record NC_092636.1, read on the forward strand.
AACACTCATGATATCTGTGAGATTAAGGTTTGTTGCATGTTATTAGAGCCCTGTTCTCACCAAAACACTCATGATATCTGTGAGATTAAGGTTTGTTGCCTGTTATTAGAGTCCTGGTCTCATCAAAATACTCATGGTATCTGTGAGATTAAGGTTTGTTGCCTGTTATTAGAGTCCTGCTCTCACCAAAACACTCATGATATCTGCGAGATAAAGGTTTGCTGCCTGTTATTAGAGTCCTGCTCTCACCAAAACACTCATGATATCTGTGAGATTAAGGTTTGTTGCATGTTATTAGAGTCCTGCTCTCACCAAAACACTCATGATATCTGTGAGATAAAGGTTTGTTGCCTGTTATTAGAGTCCTGCTCTCACCAAAACACTCATGATATCTGTGAGATAAAGGTTTGTTGCCTGTTATTAGAGCCCTGCTCTCACCAAAACACTCATGATATCTATGAAATAAAGGCTTGTTGCATGTTATTAGAGTCCTGCTCTCACCAAAACACTCATGATATCTGTGAGATAAAGGTTTGTTGCCTGTTATTAGAGTCCTGCTCTCACCAAAACACTCATGATATCTGTGCGATTAAGGTTTGTTGCATGTTATTAGAGCCCTGTTCTCACCAAAACACTCATGATATCTGTGAGATTAAGGTTTGTTGCCTGTTATTAGAGTCCTGCTCTCACCAAAACACTCATGATATCTGTGAAATAAAGGTTTGTTGCCTGTTATTAGAGCCCTGCTCTCACCAAAACACTCATGATATCTGTGAGATAAAGGTTTGTTGCCTGTTATTAGAGTCCTGCTCTCACCAAAACACTCATGATATCTGTGAAATAAAGGTTTGTTGCCTGTTATTAGAGTCCTGCTCTCACCAAAACACTCATGATATCTGTGAGATAAAGGTTTGTTGCCTGTTATTAGAGTCCTGCTCTCACCAAAACACTCATGATATCTGTGAGATTAAGGTTTGTTGCCTGTTATTAGAGTCCTGCTCTCACCAAAACACTCATGATATCTGTGAGATAAAGGTTTGTTGCCTGTTATTAGAGTCCTGCTCTCACCAAAACACTCATGATATCTGTGAGATTAAGGTTTGTTGCCTGTTATTAGAGTCCTGCTCTCACCAAAACACTCATGATATCTGTGAGATAAAGGTTTGTTGCCTGTTATTAGAGTCCTGCTCTCACCAAAACACTCATGATATCTGTGAGATTAAGGTTTGTTGCCTGTTATTAGAGTCCTGCTCTCACCAAAACACTCATGATATCTGTGAGATTAAGGTTTGTTGCCTGTTATTAGAGTCCTGCTCTCACCAAAACACTCATGATATCTGTGAGATTAAGGTTTGTTGCCTGTTATTAGAGTCCTGCTCTCACCAAAACACTCATGATATCTGTGAGATTAAGGTTTGTTGCCTGTTATTAGAGCCCTGCTCTCACCAAAACACTCATGATATCTGTGAGATAAAGGTTTGTTGCCTGTTATTAGAGTTCTGCTCTCACCAAAACACTCATGATATCTGTGAGATAAAGGTTTGTTGCCTGTTATTAGAGTCCTGCTCTCACCAAAACACTCATGATATCTGTGAGATTAAGGTTTGTTGCCTGTTATTAGAGTCCTGCTCTCACCAAAACACTCATGATATCTGTGAGATTAAGGTTTGTTGCCTGTTATTAGAGTCCTGGTCTCATCAAAATACTCATGATATCTGTGAGATTAAGGTTTGTTGCCTGTTATTAGAGCCCTGCTCTCACCAAAACACTCATGATATCTGTGAGATAAAGGTTTGTTGCCTGTTATTAGAGTCCTGCTCTCACCAAAACACTCATGATATCTGTGAGATTAAGGTTTGTTGCCTGTTATTAGAGCCCTGCTCTCACCAAAACACTCATGATATCTGTGAGATAAAGGTTTGTTGCCTGTTATTAGAGTCCTGCTCTCACCAAAACACTCATGATATCTGTGAGATAAAGGTTGTTGTTGCCTGTTATTAGAGTCCTGCTCTCACCAAAACACTCATGATATCTGTGAGATTAAGGTTTGTTGCCTGTTATTAGAGTCCTGCTCTCACCAAAACACTCATGATATCTGTGAGATTAAGGTTTGTTGCCTGTTATTAGAGTCCTGGTCTCATCAAAATACTCATGATATCTGTGAGATAAAGGTTTGTTGCCTGTTATTAGAGTCCTGCTCTCACCAAAACACTCATGATATCTGTGAGATTAAGGTTTGTTGCCTGTTATTAGAGCCCTGCTCTCACCAAAACACTCATGATATCTGTGAGATAAAGGTTTGTTGCCTGTTATTAGAGTCCTGCTCTCACCAAAACACTCATGATATCTGTGAGATTAAGGTTTGTTGCATGTTTATTAGAGCCCTGTTCTCACCAAAACACTCATGATATCTGTGAGATAAAGGTTTGTTGCCTGTTATTAGAGTCCTGCTCTCACCAAAACACTCATGATATCTGTGAGATAAAGGTTTGTTGCCTGTTATTAGAGTCCTGGTCTCATCAAAATACTCATGATTGAGATTAAGGTTTGTTGCATGTTATTAGAGCCCTGTTCTCACCAAAACACTCATGATATCTGTGAGATAAAGGTTTGTTGCCTGTTATTAGAGTCCTGCTCTCACCAAAACACTCATGATATCTGTGAGATAAAGGTTTGTTGCCTGTTATTAGAGTCCTGCTCTCACCAAAACACTCATGATATCTGTGAGATTAAGGTTTGTTGCATGTTATTAGAGCCCTGTTCTCACCAAAACACTCATGATATCTGTGAGATTAAGGTTTGTTGCCTGTTATTAGAGTCCTGGTCTCATCAAAATACTCATGGTATCTGTGAGATTAAGGTTTGTTGCCTGTTATTAGAGTCCTGCTCTCACCAAAACACTCATGATATCTGTGAGATTAAGGTTTGTTGCATGTTATTAGAGTCCTGCTCTCACCAAAACACTCATGATATCTGTGAGATAAAGGTTTGTTGCCTGTTATTAGAGTCCTGCTCTCACCAAAACACTCATGATATCTGTGAGATAAAGGTTTGTTGCCTGTTATTAGAGCCCTGCTCTCACCAAAACACTCATGATATCTATGAAATAAAGGCTTGTTGCATGTTATTAGAGTCCTGCTCTCACCAAAACACTCATGATATCTGTGAGATAAAGGTTTGTTGCCTGTTATTAGAGTCCTGCTCTCACCAAAACACTCATGATATTTGTGCGATTAAGGTTTGTTGCATGTTATTAGAGCCCTGTTCTCACCAAAACACTCATGATATCTGTGAGATTAAGGTTTGTTGCCTGTTATTAGAGTCCTGCTCTCACCAAAACACTCATGATATCTGTGAAATAAAGGTTTGTTGCCTGTTATTAGAGCCCTGCTCTCACCAAAACACTCATGATATCTGTGAGATAAAGGTTTGTTGCCTGTTATTAGAGTCCTGCTCTCACCAAAACACTCATGATATCTGTGAAATAAAGGTTTGTTGCCTGTTATTAGAGTCCTGCTCTCACCAAAACACTCATGATATCTGTGAGATAAAGGTTTGTTGCCTGTTATTAGAGTCCTGCTCTCACCAAAACACTCATGATATCTGTGAGATTAAGGTTTGTTGCCTGTTATTAGAGTCCTGCTCTCACCAAAACACTCATGATATCTGTGAGATAAAGGTTTGTTGCCTGTTATTAGAGTCCTGCTCTCACCAAAACACTCATGATATCTGTGAGATTAAGGTTTGTTGCCTGTTATTAGAGTCCTGCTCTCACCAAAACACTCATGATATCTGTGAGATAAAGGTTTGTTGCCTGTTATTAGAGTCCTGCTCTCACCAAAACACTCATGATATCTGTGAGATTAAGGTTTGTTGCCTGTTATTAGAGTCCTGCTCTCACCAAAACACTCATGATATCTGTGAGATTAAGGTTTGTTGCCTGTTATTAGAGTCCTGCTCTCACCAAAACACTCATGATATCTGTGAGATTAAGGTTTGTTGCCTGTTATTAGAGTCCTGCTCTCACCAAAACACTCATGATATCTGTGAGATTAAGGTTTGTTGCCTGTTATTAGAGCCCTGCTCTCACCAAAACACTCATGATATCTGTGAGATAAAGGTTTGTTGCCTGTTATTAGAGTCCTGCTCTCACCAAAACACTCATGATATCTGTGAGATAAAGGTTTGTTGCCTGTTATTAGAGTCCTGCTCTCACCAAACCACTTATGATATCTGTGAGATTAAGGTTTGTTGCCTGTTTTTAGAGCCCTGCTCTCACCAAAACACTCATGATATCTGTGAGATTAAGGTTTGTTGCCTGTTATTAGAGTCCTGCTCTCACCAAAACACTCATGATATCTGCGAGATAAAGGTTTGTTGCCTGTTATTAGAGCCCTGCTCTCACCAAAACACTCATGATATCTGTGAGATAAAGGTTTGTTGCCTGTTATTAGAGCCCTGCTCTCACCAAAACACTCATGATATCTGTGAGATAAAGGTTTGTTGCCTGTTATTAGAGCCCTGCTCTCACCAAAACACTCATGATATCTGTGAGATAAAGGTTTGTTGCCTGTTATTAGAGTCCTGCTCTCACCAAAACACTCATGATATCTGTGAGATTAAGGTTTGTTGCCTGTTATTAGAGCCCTGCTCTCACCAAAACACTCATGATATCTGTGAGATAAAGGTTTGTTGCCTGTTATTAGAGTCCTGCTCTCACCAAAACACTCATGATATCTGTGAGATAAAGGTTTGTTGCCTGTTATTAGAGTCCTGCTCTCACCAAAACACTCATGATATCTGTGAGATTAAGGTTTGTTGCCTGTTATTAGAGTCCTGCTCTCACCAAAACACTCATGATATCTGTGAGATTAAGGTTTGTTGCCTGTTATTAGAGTCCTGGTCTCATCAAAGCACTCATGATATCTGTGAGATTAAGGTTTGTTGCCTGTTATTAGAGCCCTGCTCTCACCAAAACACTCATGATATCTGTGAGATAAAGGTTTGTTGCCTGTTATTAGAGTCCTGCTCTCACCAAAACACTCATGATATCTGTGAGATAAAGGTTTGTTGCCTGTTATTAGAGTCCTGCTCTCACCAAAACACTCATGATATCTGTGAGATTAAGGTTTGTTGCCTGTTTTTAGAGTCCTGGTCTCATCAAAGCACTCATGATATCTGTGAGATTAAGGTTTGTTGCCTGTTATTAGAGCCCTGCTCTCACCAAAACACTCATGATATCTGTGAGATAAAGGTTTGTTGCCTGTTATTAGAGCCCTGCTCTCACCAAAACACTCATGATATCTGTGAGATTAAGGTTTGTTGCCTGTTATTAGAGCCCTGCTCTCACCAAAACACTCATGATATCTGTGAGATAAAGGTTTGTTGCCTGTTATTAGAGCCCTGCTCTCACCAAAACACTCATGATATCTATGAGATAAAGGTTTGTTGCCTGTTATTAGAGCCCTGCTCTCACCAAAACACTCATGATATCTGTGAGATTAAGGTTTGTTGCCTGTTTTTAGAGCCCTGCTCTCACCAAAACACTCATGATATCTGTGAGATAAAGGTTTGTTGCCTGTTATTAGAGTCCTGCTCTCACCAAAACACTCATGATATCTGTGAGATTAAGGTTTGTTGCCTGTTTTTAGAGCCCTGCTCTCACCAAAACACTCATGATATCTGTGAGATTAAGGTTTGTTGCCTGTTATTAGAGTCCTGCTCTCACCAAAACACTCATGATATCTCGAGATAAAGGTTTGTTGCCTGTTATTAGAGCCCTGCTCTCACCAAAACACTCATGATATCTGTGAGATAAAGGTTTGTTGCCTGTTATTAGAGCCCTGCTCTCACCAAAACACTCATGATATCTGTGAGATAAAGGTTTGTTGCCTGTTATTAGAGCCCTGCTCTCACCAAAACACTCATGATATCTGTGAGATAAAGGTTTGTTGCCTGTTATTAGAGTCCTGCTCTCACCAAAACACTCATGATATCTGTGAGATAAAGGTTTGTTGCCTGTTATTAGAGCCCTGCTCTCACCAAAACACTCATGATATCTGCGAGATAAAGGTTTGTTGCCTGTTATTAGAGCCCTGCTCTCACCAAAACACTCATGATATCTGTGAGATTAAGGTTTGTTGCCTGTTTTTAGAGCCCTGCTCTCACCAAAACACTCATGATATCTGTGAGATAAAGGTTTGTTGCCTGTTATTAGAGTCCTGCTCTCACCAAAACACTCATGATATCTCGTAGATTAAGGTTTGTTGCCTGTTATTAGAGCCCTGCTCTCACCAAAACACTCATGATATCTGTGAGATAAAGGTTTGTTGCCTGTTATTAGAGCCCTGCTCTCACCAAAACACTCATAATATCTGTGAGATTAAGGTTTGTTGCCTGTTTTTAGAGTCTTGCTCTCACCAAAACACTCATGATATCTGTGATATACCTTTTGAACTTGCAGACATTACAAAGAACAAAAATATCCAACATAATGATCAAACTCTTAGCATAGCTTCATATTCTACATGTATCATCTGCGAATAGATTTTCACAAACCTGGTCCAATAAGAGGAAATCAACAGCAGGGACTGCCTTTTGAGTGGAGTGAGAGCAATCACTCCTTTACAGCTCTTCTTAAATTGCATTTGCAAGAGCAATTTATAGCTCCTCTAGATGACTTGTTAAATTCTTTAATGTTTTAATGGCCACAGGCGCAAACAGCTATTCTTGAAGAGACCAGAAGAGCATTCTACACTCGCTTATCTCATTTTCAAAAGGCAGTTCCTGCAACAGTATCTTAGAAATGACATATTTGTTAGTCACGCTATTTAATAATGTTTTTTTTTCTCTGTTATGTTTTTTTTTCAGGATGTGAAAGGCAAACCGACAGTAAAGTGCTCTGCTTCCATCTGTCAGAGTTCAATCATCCTTGGGACCATCGATGTGAGCCAAGGAATCTTAATATGGACAAAGATTACAGATGTCATCGATTTAGAGGCCCACATCCAGAGCCTTGTGGCACAGCCCCCAGAAAAGCCCAACTTTGGATTTTGCTTTATCAAGTGTAGCCTCGAGGAGGAGGAAGAAGTGGTGATTGAACAAAAAGAGGAGGTTGATGAGGAGGATAGGAAGGAATTTGGAGGTATGCTTGCTGAGATGGAGGAACTCGAAAAGCAGGAGGATGCGTACTATGTTTATCAAGACAGCGACGCTAACATTGAAGATGACACACGCGTAAAGCAACTGTTACTGTTACCACCTCAGATAGACACGTCTGACCTGCCGAACACCAGAAGGCACAGTGGCGTTAACATCAATGTGATTTTGTTAGATTCGGTGTCTCACAGCCACTTTCTGCGCTCTATGCCAGCTACAGTACAATCATTGAAGAAGATTCAGAAGGATAAGATGGGGCATGTGTTTAGCTACAATTTGTTGCAAGCGTTAAAAGGCAGAACTTACGAAACGGAGCAAGCGCTATTCTCCGGTGTGATATACAATCCAAAGAAGCCATTTGGAACGCAGGACATGCCACCAGATCCCATCCACAGTGAGGCGTTACTCAAAAAATATAAACGAGGGGGATATGAGACTCTATGGACAGAGGATTTATGTTGGACATGGGAGTGGGGCATAGTAAAGAACCTTGTGGCACACTTGCCAAAAGAGAAGACCCATGCAAGGTGGGAAAAACTACAGGAGGCTCTTCGCAAAGCTGGTATTGACAGGCTTGATATGACGCTGTCAAGTTGTGAAGTGCTGAAAGCCAATGATCATAAAGACCCTTTCCATGGACCTAACGCAATATGTTACAATGGAAAATATCAACACAGTTATATTTTGTCCTACTTAGCTGATTTGCAGAAACAGTTAAAGAAAGTCGGAAAACCGTTCTTTCACTATATGGAAGTCAATGTTGCACATGACGACTACGGTCGGCGCGTACAAACTCTAGACGAAGATCTTGCCAATTACTTTCAATCTATATCAACTCAAGAAAACATGCTGACAATATTATTTGCCGATCACGGTAATGCGACGGAAAATTGTTCAAAAAAACAGACTAAGCCCGCATTGAAATGTTTCATCCAGTGCTCACAATACTAGCTTCAAAGAACATGCCCCAGTTATTAGGGGAAAAGAAAATGCAAGCATTGGCTCTGAACCAGGACCGGCTTGTCAGCATACTCGATGTTCATTATGCCCTCCAAACATTATCTCCAGGTGGCAGCATTGCCATAGCAAATGAGCATGCTCAGTATGATGTTGAACCAATGGGATTGTTATCACCAATTGATGTGAATAGAACATGTAACTCCATCCCAAGGATTCAGCCTAATGTTTGTATATGTGAAGCTTTTGATACTTACGTTGCCAATGACACTAAGCAGATGACGGTCGCGGAATTTGCTTTAGGAGAGATAAACAATGCGATACAAAGTCAGTTCAGAACTGCGCATCATGATGCAGAGACTGGGTTTGGTTCGTGTCAGAGACTGGTAGCAACATGGTTCAGTAATGTTCAGGAAAGTTATCATAAGGTAAGCAATTAGAGCCTGTGTTCTTGTGTGTGACAAACAAGAGGAGATTATGAACTGATACACACCTACCCTTATGAATTGACCTTTTCGGTAAATCTCATAAGCCTTTGTGAATACATTTGAGAACTCGTCATTTGATGTCACGCCGATCGAAGCCGATGCACACATTGTTTATCGAACACTGTTACTGCGCATTATAAGCCAGTGTGACGTCAAATGACAAGTTCTCAGGTGTACTTGCAAAGGCTTATGGGATTTACCGAAAAGGTCAATTGCAGTTACACTTCCCTGTCAAGCAGATGTGTCGTGCACAGAGAACAGTGTTGTGCAACAACTGCATTCCACTTGTGACAACTGCAGTCTGAGTATTTTACACATAGTGTAAAACTATACACCATAACCCATAACTCCTAATTCAAGAAAAATACAGAATATATTTTTTGAGGCAGGGGGGGGGGTTGGGTTATGAACTACTGTATATTATCCTGTTTTACCAAATGAAATTAACTCTAATCATTATCCTTTAGTTAATTGGAACTACTGGCAATAACATAAACAGTGAAATTTTGATCCACACGCAATCTCAGATTTTATTACAACTACATACCTAAAAATCTTTGAGGGGCACGGTGTCTTCTTCAGGAAATGTTACATTATGGCTTTAAAGGTGCAAATTATCACACATTTTTGGACTTTTTGAATAAATACTGGTGGTAAAAATTGTGCTTAAATAAATCTTGTCAACCAGAAAAACTCACTTTGGTTAGATATTAATACAGACATTGAAGCCAAATAAAAACCTTTGGCCTTCAGCTGGGTGGATGATTGAGGGTCATCCGAGGTCAATTGATGAGGAAGTTGCTTGATAACCCAATCCCAACAATACTTGAGGTACATTATTTTCAACTCTATCTGTGGCAAACCAATATAGTGGATTTAACATGGGGTGGGCAATTCTGAGTCTGGACTCTATTAATCTCTTTGATATTTTCACTATCAAACCTTTTTCTTTTGACAGGACACCATAACCACAAAGCTAGACATTCATGTACCAGGTGGCAAGAATGCAACCCAAGATGACGAAGTCTTCTTTGTTATCGTCCAGACATTCACGTCAAAACCTCACCTTATGAGTCTGCTCAGCTATGAACGCATGTCCAGTTACAGTCAATACGAAGCGTGCAAAGGCGAGGGCGTTAACACCAAACTCTGCATTTGCTCGGTGATTCAACCAATCAGCAGGCCCGATTACAATGCCATCCCATCGTGGCATTTAGAGTTTCCAGTTGCATTTGGGCACAAAAGTACTACTCAGAATGTCAACAACTGTCTGTATATATATGAACGAAGAACAACGTCGGGCATTACATTGGAGGCGTCCTTAGAGTGCGCGAAGAACTACTTTGTGTTAGAGGTTGATGCTGAAATTTTGACCAATGTTCATACATCCTTGCCGCTGCCAAGTCGTGTAAGAGTTAACCCTGGGGACATGGTATTTCTGATAGTGTTTATGCAGAATGACCAGGTCTTAGAATGGAATGTGGAATACACTATTAAATACGAACAACGGGTTTGAAGCAAGTCAAAAGTTTCAAAACATGGGACTTGCTGCCACAAAATGAACGTAAAGTCGCAATTTGGTAGTTTCGAGACATCCAAGCTGTCTGAGTTGATGTTCTTTGTTTGCCGTGCACATGTACAAGCCAGTATATCCTTCGTGAATGGCCCATTGTGCCCCCATTCACAAAAGACATACAGACATACTGGCTTGAACAGGTGCGTGTAAAACAAAGAACACTAATGCAGTCGGCAGAGCACTTCAAAACTATCAAACTTGCACATTTCTCTCATTTTGTGGAAGGAGGTATGTGTAATGCCAGTGGCGTAGATTTCTTTTTGACATTGGGGGGGATGGTGTTGAAAAAAATTCTTGAAGAATAGTGAATCCAGCACCTTTTGGCGACAGAATAAGTTGATGTTACAAATGCGCGGGAAGCGCGCAAAAATTTTTGCTATTTTGAAGCTAAACTGATGAAATATGGTGCAAAAGTTGAATAAATGCGCCTAAGCGCCGTAAAATTTGCACTTTTGGGGCTAAAATGGGCAAATGTGAGATAAATTTGGTCAGAAACCTATATTCAGGCGTCAACATTGGGGGGGATGATTGTATGGAGCATCCCCTGGCAAAATATTGGGGGGGGGGGGATAAATCCCCTCCCATCCCCCCGGGATCTACGCCTATGTGTAATGCCTTTATGTATGTACTTAACACCAATAGCCTTTTTTTTACTTTGTTTTTTTATTATTTTAAGCATAACTTTAAATTTTGATTTTTGTTGTTGTTCTGACAAATTTAGATCAGATCCAAATTCCTACTTAAGATACAACAGTATTCACAATAATTCTAAGTGGCATTATATTCAAATGTGATGGGCAGACCTGCCAAGTGTCCCGCATTTTACGGGACAGTCCCGCATTCGAAGTTAAAACCCTGAAAATGCGGGACGCCCCGCATTCTGTTTTTCCATGCATTAATAAAAAAATACACCATCTGAAAGTCAGGAGGAAAAAACAATGTCTGAAACCATCTTGTAGGTCTATTCTTTTGCACCAATAGAGCTAAATTGTTAACTAAATACCTTCAGAAGACATGGCATGTGTAGCAGTAAGATGGATAATGAAAAATATTCATGTGCATTCTGCATGCACCATCCAAAAGTCAGTGGAAAATACAGTAAAATTCCGTCTACAAGCAATAATATGCCTCTAAACGAGGTTTTTTTGACACAAGAGACAAGAGGCAGACACTCAACAAAAACGTTATTTGGAGTTTGAACAACTATATTACTGATAAAGGCGGCTGTACAAACATGTATATTTGTAAGACCAATCTATTGCAATGTTTTTGAGAAGGGTATTGGCCTTTTATATCTTTCGTTAAAAAAACCCTCGTTTAGAGGCATATATGCTTCTAGACGGAATTCTACGGTATGTCCCTCATTCCGACTTTCAGGGATTGGCAGGTCTGGATGGGATCAATCTAAATGAGTCTGATGTTAATCAAAATCAAAATTGAAGTTTTCAATTTTCATTCCCGGATTTCATTACATGAGCCATTCTCAGAGCTTAATTTTGAAATCATTTCCCTGGTAGCTTTCCTAACCATTCATAGGAGTGTGATGATGTGTAGCTTGCCTTTGATTTTCAAAAGTCAAAGTCTGAAAATTAATACTTTCAGTTTAAAGCCCATTCAGTGCTTTGCTCATCGGGAGGATCGTAAAAATCATTTTGGCTACATGTATTTAAATGGGGCTTCAACTTTGTCAATACTGCTGTTTACTTCGTTTCTTGCCAAATAGTTTATTTCAAAAATACCTAAATGACAATTTGAATGACTTATCCGTCACTTTTAGGCAATTTATAAACATTTTTAGTTTTTGTTGCACTTACGTTGGGATCACTGAATGGGCCTTTAACTACCTCGCGGGTAATCAATGTTATTCTTAATTTTGCTGTATATATTTGTGACTTAATATTTATATATTATGTAAAACATTGGCTATTCTTGTATGTACATAGAAACTCTATTTTTGTTTTGTTATTATTACTATATGATTGAATGAAGCTCGTGTGGTACAGACATTGAATAAATTGAATGATTAACAATCGGTGGCTCGTTTCTTGGAAATAAGCAAAGTGCTGTCATAGGCCAGTGGCAGAACAATATGATAATACACTGCACCAAAAGAATTTTGAAAACAAATGCCATTTCTTATAGACACTAAAACTAAATTACAAAATAAAGTAGTCGATAGATAGAAAATTTTGTTTGATACTTCATTCGGTACAATACAACTTTATTTGCCTAACTTATAGCAATTTGAATAAAAAAGAAAGCTGTTCAAAAGTGACAAAAATTTGCATTGACTTTTCCGTCGAAGCATGCAGATACTAATCACAGTGAGTGAAGTGACTGTTCATCAGGCTTTATTGAACCCGTAACAAAAGGTAGCAGAAATCGCCTTGAAGGAGAAAATATCTTTTGAAACTTGACAATTTGTCGTTCAAATGAGTATAGCTTAGTGGCATAAAATCGCATCATGCCAAATAAGGTATTAAAGTATGCAGATCAAAATTCTCCTTCTATTAACTACTTTATTTTGTTATTTAGATTTGTAATTGAAGACAGAGATAAAAAGACTAGTTTGCATCTGACGTCATCCGTCAATCAAACTCGAGCATGGTTTGTTTGCAAGTGTCGTGATGATGAGTTGCTGAACGTGGCAGGAAAACCGAACACACAAACCATCTCAAAAGTTAGGTCTTTATAGTAGGAATTTAGGAAACTTTTTGTCCCGAAGGCACCATGTCAACAATGCCTAAAAAAAGTTGCCTTTTGCCTTGTAAAAGTACGTAATTTATCACCATTTTTTGCTATTCCTTTTCTCCGATCGGCACCAGATAAATCGAACTCCCTTTTTACACGCTATTAACCAATTAAGGATCGTAGGGAATTTGATTGACAGTGACGTCAGGCGCAAACTTTTTTTTTATCTCTGTCTTTTATTATAGTGTCTGTAAGATATTGCTTTGTTTTAAGTGTTCAGATTCTTTTTGGGTGCAGTATACGATATTGTGTAAAGTGAATATCAATTCTGTAGGAATGTTACTCAATGTCAGTACCGCTTGATCTTCCTCCTGACTCGCTTCAGTTAATGACTTGAGTATAAGTATTAAGTAGGCCTAAGTTGTGCTATACATACATAATGGATGTACAATCCAGGTACAAGATTGTGATTATTAGTGGGCCAATGAGTATCACACATGAGTAAGTTATCCTGATTTTTCAATTATCCAGATTTTTGAATTACCCAGCACAGACATTGGAACAATATCTGTGTATCCAGCGAAGGATTGGTCTCATCATGACTGGATAAAAATGTTAGACTGTGTATGTATTATACTTTTTTTTCACAATGAAAGTTTAAAATGATACAGTAATGCCGCGGAATGGTGATAATTAATTAATCTTGCCACACTTTGATGTGAAATCTGCAATTTCTTGCCGCAAATTGTGTCATTTATAATTTCTATAATATTTTGAATGACAAAAAAATCCCTATTTTTAAATGTAGCCTGCGTAAATGTAACTGGACAATCAATCAGTTAATCAGACTAATCAGTCTATCAATTAGCCAATCAATCGGACAACATTTACATAATAATAAAGCTATACATGTGTGTGCTTGTGTGCTAATAATTAATAAGGGAAAGTTGCAATATTTTGCAGTTTAGGCCATTGCCTGCTTTTGCCTGTAATGAAGTGACCCCCTTCATGTATTCATTTTTACACTCACATGCATACCATACTACATGAGTGGCCACCCATGAACTACTTTTGAATGTTTACAATGTGTTCACTGGGTTTGAAAGTAAAGGCTACCATAACAGGGACTGCCTTTTGAGGAGAGCGAGAGCAATCAATCTCTACTGCTCTCCTTAAATCTGATATGGGAGAGTGATTTTTAGCTCTCCTTAGTTGACCATTCTATTGTAAATGCTCTAAACAGCTCTTCTTGAAGGCTCTGGAAGAGCTTTTTAATGCTCTCCTGCAAATTCCAAAAGACAGTCCCTGCCATAACCATGTAATCATACCAAAAAACTATGAAGTGTGCTGAGGCTTGTGGATCAACATCTAGGCAGGCATTGTGTGTGTGTAGCGCACTATAAATCACTGCGCTTTTTTTTTTATATAATCAAACTTTATTCATAATCAAACTTGTTGCAAGTGTGTACTCAACTCCATCTTACTTTGTAAGAAAATGTTATAATCAGTGAGTAATAATATTTGGGTTTAGAATCAGATTCGTAAAGCTAATAGATTTTCAAAAATCGGTAACATTTTGTTTTGATTTGCTTCATTGAATTTGAAAACAAAGGCCCTTTGCATAAATTGCATTAGTCGGGGTTACTTTTAACAACATTGCCCTATTTTAGGCCAAAATCTCCCATTTGTAGGAAATTCCTGGTACCAGCACTGATCGTATTACCATTTTTGTGATGTATTTCTGTATAGAGGAAAATAATGATTTAAATTCATGAATAATTTATTGAACTACATCTATGTACTTAAGACATAAAAAGTCATGCATGTACTTAAGAGTCTTTACTAGCTTCATGATCAGATCTACTATATAACTTAGGTACGTTTTTGAAGGTTTTACTTGCTCACCCATTTGCAATGCCAATGTTAATAGTACAGTGTAAAATAACGGTGAAATAATGAAGTGCTATAATGAAACCAGTAATTGTAAATATCTGTTTTCTACCGCTTTATATAATTTGGCTATGTATATTATTTGAATTTGAATATATTTGATTGTTTTGAATGATTTTTTTAAAAATTAGTAAATTGATTAGAATTACATTTTGGTGATGTTGGGCTAATTCTAAGTTTCCAAGTTTCCCAACCAACCAACCAACCTTACTAATGAAATACAGTCAGTAATGAATAATGAAAGAATCCCCTCATCATTTGACAAAAATATGTAATGGGAAACTTGACATCAACTTTCATTGGACTGTTCCATTTAAAATCCACACTCCCCCTGTAGAAGATATAGCTTAAGTCTCCCACAGAGCTGGGATTGACCCAGCTGAACAGACTGATTACAAGACCCCGTTCTCAAAATGTTTTAGACTTGGTGTGTACAACAAACCCAAATATCGTGAACAATATTAGAGTTGCTTCCGGCATCAGTGATCACGATATACTAATCTTTGAAATCAATCTGGCACCTAAACGGCAATACAAATGCCCACATAAGGTATTCAACTTTAAGAAAGCAGACACAGAAAATCTAAAGAACATACTTGAACAGAATTCTACTGAGTTTTTCCAGAGTAAGCCAGACACAAGAACAGTCAATGAAAACTGGAATATGTTTAAAACGTTTTTTGTTGGAAGCTATGGAAAAGTCGTCTGTCCTCCATCATATGTCCAAGGGGAAACCATCCCACCCCTGGATAAACCATCATATAATCAAGCATATGAGGAAACGGGACAAATTATACAGTGCTGCAAGAAAATCCAAATCTGAGAGACTCTGGAGCTCTTACAAGAAACAGCGTAATCATGTAACCAAATTACTCCGTGAATCGTACCATTACTACATGGAAGAAATCTTAGGGCCTAGTCTTGATACCAGTCCGAAAACATTTTGGTCATTTATAAGATCACTGAGGCGGGAAGCTGTTGGCATACCTACCTTGGTAGTTGATGGAGAGTCTTTTACATCTGACAAATCAAAAGCGGAGGCGCTAAATAGACAGTTTTCATCGGTTTTTACGCATGAAGACCTGACATCCGTACCTGACAAGGGCCCCTCGCCATTCTACAGCATAGATGACTTAGACATCGAACTGGCTGGAGTGATTAAACAACTGGCGCAGTTAAACACATCTAAAGCTGGGGGACCTGATAGCATTCCTGCCAGACTTCTTCACGACTATGCCACTGAGATAGGTCCAATGTTGCATTATATCTTTCGGCAATCGTATGCGACTGGCCAGCTTCCAGATGACTGGAGGAAAGCTCATGTGACTGGGATATACCAAAAGGGTACCAAATCCAATCCAGCAAATTACAGGCCAATCAGTTTGACCTGTATCTCATGCAAGATAATGGAGCATATTGTTTTATCACACATGTCCAAACATCTCTCTGCAAATGACATCATAGTAGACAACCAGCATGGCTTCCGGGAAAAAAAGATCCTGCGAGACGCAACTTATCGAGGCAGTTCATGACTGGGCAGAATGCTTGAATAGAAGTGGGCAAATGGATGTTCTGTTGCTGGACTTTAGTAAGGCCTTTGATAAGGTCCCTCATCATAGATTGGCCACAAAGTTAGACCATTATGGCATCAGGGGAAGAACACTCAAATGGATACAAGGCTTCTTGTCAGATCGCAAACAGTCAGTTAACATCAATGGTCAGTGCTCAGCTTGGGCCCTAGTACAATCAGGGGTCCCACAAGGATCTGTCCTTGGTCCTACACTCTTCTTGATATATATTAATGATATTGCAAGTGGGATAAAGTCCAACATCAGATTATTCGCCGATGATAGCATCCTATACCGAGAAATCCGGGGACCTGAAGATCATCTGATATTACAGCAAGATCTGCAAGCTGTCTTTGCATGGGCTGACAGTTGGCAAATGGCCTTCAATGCATCAAAATGTCAACATCTCACCATCACCCGTAAAAAGCAGCAGTCTGTCTTCAATTACTCTGTAGCTGAACAAGTCATCCAAAAAGTTGCTAGTCACAAATATCTCGGAGTCACCATTTCCAGTGATTTGACTTTCAAAGAGCACATTGGTAACATTCGATCTAAGGCAGTGAGTACCCTTGGCGTCATCCGAAGAAATCTTGGACCATGCTCACAGAAGGTGAAACTAAAGGCTTACCAAAGTTTAGTAAGACCTCAGCTTGAATATGCTGCATCAGCATGGAGTCCATATACATCTAGGGACATCAAGTCACTGGAAACAGTCAAGCGCCAAGCAGCCCGATTTATTTGTGGAAACTTTGATAGGCGGGCTAGCGTAACACCACTACTTCACCAGTTAGATCTGGACCTTCTTAAAACAAGGAGACTGTTCATTCAGTGTTCAATGTTCCACAAAATACATCTTGGACTCATAAATGTCAACTTTCCACCCATCATCAAACTGCATCCAACCGTTGGGAGATTAACCCACCATCTCCGGTATCAGCCCATCCGAGCATCTCGGGACACTTACAAGTATTCTTTCTTCATTTGCACGATACCAATTTGGAACTGCCTGCCTGTGGAAGCTGTAACATCAACATCAGTCCAAGCCTTCCAGTCAGCAGTACTCCCTGCAGTTAGAGCTTTACAGCCTTCTGCAGTCCACCAGGTTCTCTAAGCATCTAGAGTTCATTTTTACTCGCACATCTTGTACATATCCTGCACTATTGGCACATCTGCACCTGTGTTTTGAGCAGCACATTTCTCCTTGGACAAGCTATCTGCTTTATTTAGGAGCATAAAGACTGAAGACAGAGGGAGTATAAATTTTGAATAGAATAGACAATTGGGTAACTTCCATTTGAAATACTCACTCCAGTTGTGGAAGATATAGGTAGTATGGGTTTCAAAATAATTAGTCTGACCAATTACAATTGAAAAACATACTCCCCTGTGGAAGATATTTCCAAAATCTTCCACAGGGGAAGTGTGGATGTCAATAGCCTATATTAGCCTTATGAAAGTATTGGCAACTATTTTAGTACTGAATTTTTCTGTAACATAACAATTTTTTTAATTTATAGATTGGTTCAGAATTTAATTTGATTCAGTCTTAGCCCAATTCTTACACGCATCACATAAATTTTGAATAGCAAAAAAAGTAATTCACATTGATTGGGCTAGACTGGGTAATTTCCTATGTACTGTATTTGACCCAATTGGTGCTATGGGCACTTTAAGTCATTTTAAAGGGGGTAGGTAATTATTTCAAGTGTTATGTACTGTATGTTACCCAATTAGTGCTATGGGCACTTTAAGTCATTTTAAAGGGGGTAGGTAATTATTTCTAGTGCTATGAAATTAAAAGAGTGATATCAACATTGCAAAGCAATGTTGCAATTCCAAAGCTGCATAACTTTGTTCAGGTGTTTTTTTGTGTGATATAAGTTTCATTTTATTTGATCTACATGGAATGGGACAATGCAGTTCCAAAGCTGTAGAACTTCAAGGCTTATTGAATGATTTGCTCAGTCGGAAGATCGTAAAAAAAGATCAAAATTCGGATTTTGGTACCTTTGTTAGTGTTATAGATGTGTTAGCATGGCCTGGTAGTGGTTAACTGAAAACTGAATTAAAGACAAAATATGACATTTTATGTGAATCTGTAATTTCTCTACTCCAGGGGTTGGTCACCCACCTTTGCACAGTATTTTTGTGGGGCATGAGAGAACATCAGACACACCAAATTGCATTCTGAATATAAGGAATGTCCTGATGTCAAATAATGTTGATTTTTTAAAATTTGCAATATAATACAAATTTAAATTGAATAATTTTCATGTTTAATATGAAAAAACACTAGAACAACATTTCAACAATGTTGCCAAAATGCAGTATTGTAAAATATTATTTGGGAATTATTTTGCAAAATATTCTGTCAACGCTGTCAATAACATTATGTTAGAATGTTACACCACATTTTTAAAAATGTTTTTTTTAATGTTATTAAAATGTATTAAAACCTAACATTTAAATGTTTTCTGTATACTGTTTTGTGTTTGTTGGGGTTCAGTGGGTTTGCCATCAGACAAGTATGAAATTCATGCTTTCATCAGCTACTTACTTCAAGAACTTCAGTCTCCCTGCATAACTTGTAATATAATGAGTTTGGGAGTTGGTGGAGGGCTCATTTTCTAAATGTATAATAATACAGTAAGCCAAAAAATTAAGGTACCAGTCGTATTCACCCCTGTATACAGTGTATATCCAAATTTCAACGAATGAGGTCTTAAATTCGAGCTAAAAGATGCAGCTATTGGCTGCTGGTTACAATTATGACATATATGTCTGTGTTTAGGATATACAGGGGGTAAACATAACTGGTACCTTGTTTTTTGGGCTTACTGTACATGTAAATGTATATAATACTGAAGTGTGCAAAATAATTGTGTACATATCCCATAAACTGAGCTCAAAAAGAAACTTATAATTTTTCACAAGGTCATGTCTTGAAATCCTGTCCATCAAATTGAACCAAAATTACACACAGATTTACTTCAATACTCTACTCTTAACACATGTCAGTAACCAAGCAGTTATCCAACTGACACAACAGCAAAATGCACTGACATGGGACAGCTTCCTTGACCACATTCACAGCCCAGCCCTGTTTCATGAAAAAAGTGTATGAAAAGCAGAAAGCAGCACCGTTTTATCATCTGTGCAAGGATCTTGTGTGCATTCTCACAGATTTTTTGTCCTGGGTGCCAAATGTTGGGCTGTGAAAGTGAAGGAAGTCCAGGAAGCTGTCCCATGACAGTGCATTTTGCTGTTGTGTCAGTTGGACAACTGCTTGGTTACTGACATGTGTTTTGAGTAGAGTATTAAGGTAATCCTGTGTGTAATTTTGGTTCATTTTGATTGACAGTATTTTAAGATATGACCTTGTGATTCACAAGTTGTGAAAAATTATAAGTTTCTTTTTGAGCTCAGTTTATTTTCATTCAAAGCATTAGTGAATAAAATTAGGTGTACACTCATGGCTGAAAAAAACAATGTTTACAATTTGAAATTTATTATTTACATTGATGCTAACTATGACAGCATTTGTGACACAATTTGGTCCATGGAGGCCAAAGGCGACAAATAATATGCTAGACCTCTGGTGTTTTAAATAATTAGTACAGTAAAAACTCATAACGATATCTGACACAAGAAAACCTCTGTTATAAAGAAGTATTTTTCCAGAACCAAGATACATAATTCTTTTGTTATTTATTGTTTTTGCAACCCTGATATAACAAAATTTGGATATAAAGAAGTAATTTCTCTGTCCCTGACAACTTTGTTATAATGAGTTTCCACTGTAACTCAATTGTCAAAAATGCCTCCTTTATGTGCATTTCATTATTTTTTGCCCCATATTTTTGCCGTTATCACAATTTCAAATTTACAGCTGTTGGCCCCGTGGACCAGTTTGTGTCTCATATACCGGTACTTAGGAAGATGTGGCCTGTGTGTGATACAGTTTGTTGCCGTTCTTTTAAATATTAGTGTCAGTGCAGTTCTGGGAAATGTTAACTATATTTTTGAATTCTGCAGCACTGAATGGGGATTACTAACAAGAGATCAGTGTGTTTTCACAAATACTTTTGTTCTTCATGGGTACCGTATATGACTTTAAGTCATTCATATTTTTGGGATCAGTTATTTTGTACGCTTGGCCGGCCTTCGAGCTGTGCAGCGGGGACTGGGGGATTTTATAATGTCAAAGAAGGCATGTCATGCATGGTCCCCTATGCACTGAACAAGTGCTAGTATAGGTCAAAGGGTACAATGACAATGTCATAAGTCAAATTTTCAAAATGCTCCAAATTGAATATCAAAATATCAAATAGTATCGAATTAAGTTCCAAACGATTATGATAAATTTTCAATAGAAATCACCAGAAATCATTTCTGAACACGTTTATCATTGGAAACTCATGTAAAGATAATTGCTGACGTGATTTTGTGACACTACTTTTTGTTGCATTACAATTGAAGTTAAAACCATGTATAATTTATAGGTTTGTCTAAATAAAACAAGGGCTGAAATATTTTAAGCTGTCTTCAGTGATATATACTTTAATTTTGTTTTCTTGTGTACCACATATTCATTCCCTTATCACAGTTTTAATTTCAGCTATTCATATTTCATTGGTCTATTCCAGTTGAAATCCATACACCCTGTATGAAAGACATGACCTTAATATTCTACACAAGGAGTGTGAATTTCAAATGGGGTTACCTGAATGGGCGACTCCATTTGAAAGGTACACCACCTGTAAGGTCATGTCTTCCATAGGGGATGGGGGATTTCAACTGGAATAGTCCATTAGCAAGAGGGTGACCAGGGGCAGAGTAATCAAATTTGTATATATGGGGGGGGGGACCAGATTAAGTAAATATTATTCATGGATTATATCAATTATAGAAATCACTGCATACTGATAAAACCATTTGTGTCTGCAACCCTTTATATTAACTTTATAATCCAATGTTATCAAAGTTTTTAAAGTAATTTTTAATTTGCATCATCACTACTTGCACTCTGCGATTGTCTTGATTGGCACCCCAAGGGTTATATATGCACCTGACAAACTCTCTTTCTTTGTCGTCAGATTCTACATCAACCCTGTGCATCAATTGAATTAATAAAACACACATGTTTTAGTTACATATAGCCATTCAATTTATTTAATGACCACTACATATAGCCATTCAATTTATTTAATGACCACATTCAGATTCAAAAGTATTACAATACAATTCATAGGCAATATTATGTTGTAGTGAGATTTGTGATATTGCTTGCTTCAGCTCCTCCCTATAAGGCTGAAATCTTTATCAAGGCTCAAACCTTTTGGCCCGGGGTCACTGACATACCAAAGTGGTACGCATGATCGTCCCCAAACACGTCGAAAAAGGGTTGATTTTTGACCTTGTGGCGGCGTCAACGTTTTTAGAAAAAAAGGGTGCTTTTCAGGTAAAGTTTCGACGTTTAGGGTATATTTTTTTAAACTTCAGTTGGTTAGTTTCAGAATTTACGCCATTTAAAGGTCCATTTTAGTTTCTTACGCTGAATTACGCCATATTTTAGGTGTAAGATTTACAGAGCCTTACGCCAATAAGGGGTGAAATTTTTCCACACTGATTACGCCATTTAGGGTCCATTTTTGAGGTGCTGGGACGAGCATGCATACCACTTTGGTATGCAAGTGACCCCCCCCCCCCGGGCCTTTTGGTCATGGTTGAATAACTTGAATTGGGAGGAGAGCTGCTTTGTGAAATAAAATCTTCCAAAGGTTAGAACATACTTAACCTTGAATGCACAAGTTCAATTGAAGGAAATTGTAATTTGTATAATTATATTCGCCTCTAAGGAACATTCAGGGATCAGTCAATCCCAAACTACAATATCCCTCACACATGCTATATTTTGTGCACTTTCAGGATACATGCTATACAATTTTTTGCCCTGATGTGGCAGTGATGTCAACGTCTTGAGGCAGCTATTTCACAGGGGTATCTATGCGGCGTACAGCGTCATCATCCCTATATCTTCGTGTCAAAAATTGCCGTGATAGTACGATGAATCCTCTTTTCAACAGCTACGCATGGCGATTTTGTTCGAGATAGGCTGATCGACTCAGGCTAAGCATACCATTTTACACACGATATGAGATTCCACAAAGCCTGCCACACAGTTTCTATTCTATGTTTTTACGATTTACGCATGATCAGTATCCCATATGATATTTCTATTACAAGAAAATTTGATTTGTTGTCAGGTAAATCCCAGGTTTTTTTTTTAATACACTAACTGGGAATTAAATACACTAATTAGCGGGGACCGGTATTTTGCTGTGGACATATTTTACTGCATTTTATAAGTAACGATTTTGATCTTCAAAATAAAAATTGTGATATATTCAACTGTTTGAGAATTCCAATTCTATAAAGGAACACCTGTATTAGAAAATTAAATCACAAGTCATACAATACACACTATGGCACTTTCTTTATCTGCGCCAATAATAGAATATCGATTTCAATCGAATTGAATACATCGCCCATTTTGAGTTTGTAGTTCACCACTGAGCGATCCAGCGATCGGTTGCTAGCCAATCAGATAGAACTCCTTTTCTTTCGTTCGGTGAAATACCACTCACCCGTCAATCACCAACGGAGTATTAAGTTTATATTTATAATATAGGGTGTCGACACTGTGCGGCGTCTATAGGCGTATGTGTATACGGCAGCGCTTCGAACAAACGCTAGCAATTTGTAGCTGCACCCAATGAAAAGCACACTGATGTCACTGCCACATCAGGGTGAAAAATGGTATATAATATGTAGTAACTAACCCCTACAATGAATCAGCTAGAAACTGTTTTCATGTTAAGAGACATATCTGAATTCCCTATGCCCATGCTTAAGGGATTATGTGTGCAAATCCAATGGGACACTGTCAGTTTTCTTCATATTTTGTCTATATTTCCATCAAAGATATTGCCACGGTTTATCACAAATTTGACTTCGATTGTTTTGGTCCTTACCGGATCTCATTTACGTCCTTTTAAAATATCACACACAAAGTAACAATGTGCAACTTTGGAATCAAAGTGTCGCCATGACAACAATTCAAGGTATCAAAATGTGTAAAACGTTCTTTTGCCATTTCACTTTGAAAATTTGATGCATAGATTATTAGTATAATAGTTATTATCTTCCAATGGGCTATATCACTTGAAATGACTGACTCCATTTAAAATCAGCACCTACTGTGTGCAAGGTTAAGGGGGATATGAATTTCACCTGGAATAGCCCAATAGAGGGGGTAGTTACTTTTTGTTGTTTGTTTAAATGACATGGGACCGATTGAAGCAAGGACTATCAAATATCATATATGGAATGCAATACTTTATTACATAGTTCAAAAATATATATATATTTTTTTTGGGGGGGGAGGGTACCCCCAGTGCCGCCACTACACACATTCAATTGGTCACAAGATCAATCCAATCTTAATTTATAAAAACTTCAAGATGGCATGTTCAAAAATGTTGTGGTCTCCATGCTAAACATTTACTAGTTGGTTTAGGCATTGATATGATCAATAGGCCTACATTTTGTACAAAATACAAGGTGTCCCAGAATGATTTATACCGTGTTTGAAAAAAAAAATAAAATTATTTAGTCAAGAGTGTATCCAATTTTAATAAGTGCAGTACAATGAGAGACAAGTCATGTCTCCTACTTATTCTGTGACTTTCATATAAATAGCTTGATTCGTTTTGGCGTGACATTGATATTAAAGGACCCTGTTGTCAGGCAGGTCAAGTAGGTTGAATCAAATAATCAAATTAAAGCAATATTGTAACATTTCATTTAAAATAAGATCTGTATTTCTTTGCCACAAAATGTTAGTCTTCACTATCAGAGTGTTTCCTTTTAAATTTGAACTGAACAAATGAGGTAAAACAAAAAAAAATTGCTATTTGGAATACAAATTTTGTCACAGCAAAACTTGGTATTGTGTTGATAAACAAGCATTTTGACTGTAATAGAATTTATCTATGAGCAATATAAAAATAAAACAATATTAACTGTCTTAAATGTAATGGCAGAAAATATAATCACTAAATGAAATATGTATCGTCCCATTTCAATTGCCCTATACTAGTTCATGAAATTTAACTAGCTATTCCACATTGCTATTGAATTTCAACCCTAACACTCATTCAGTTATCATTAACAGTAACAATTATCTGTATAAAATAAGTAGATGTGTACTATCATTAACGTTAAGTACAATGCCATTGATTTAAACTATTTGTTGCCGTTCTCTTCCATTTCTACACTGCTTCATATACATATTATAAAAATATTTATCACACATTCTGTGGCAGTTTTTTTGGCCAATGAACATTTACACGTAAGAGGCACTACTGACTGCATAAATTGATTACCAATACTTCACTGTTATTCTATCTGGTTACTGATACTTCATTGGTAACAAATACTATATACTGTATTCTCTGCAATATTAAAACGTTATAAATTTTGTACAGTTAAATTGCCTGATCCAGTAGATTGGGCTATTCCTGTTGAAATCCACACCCCCTATAGAAGACATGACACAAATTTCCCACAAAGTTGGGATGTAGATTTCAAATGGAGTGACTCATTCAGGTAATTCCATTTGAAATTCACACCCCTGTGTGGAAGATTAAGGTCATGTCTTCCACAGGGGGTGTATGGGTTTCAACTGGAACAGCACATTGTACTACTCACAGATCCCTACTTCTCAATTGCACTTTCATTGTGAATATGTGACCAGCTCCAACAAAACCCGAAACAAGTTGCCAAGCATGTTCCTGAGTTATAGGCCTTTTAAATGACATTCCCATAAAAATGAAATTTTGGAATATTATTCTTAATTTCATTGTATTTGATTGTGGGACTGAGTGGATTTTCAAATCCTTGAAAGTGTTTATTAAAAAGAGGTTTATTAAATCAATAAATAACAGCTGAACTATGATAATCCCTATTCAATCCTGTGTAAGGCAGGAAACTAATTGGCCCATTACTCAGAATAGCAATTTGGCAAAAATATCAAGGTACCGTTTACAAAATTATCCATAAGCATTGATGCTATTTATATAATTTTGGTGTCATCTAAAACCTTATTATCTAGTGCTTACATTTTTATTCAAATCATGAAATGTCAAAAACATGACTTGTTCCTGGTTTTGTCAGAGCGGGTCACATATTTCATCATTTGAAAAGTTCAGATACAAAATGCGATATCTTCAAAGACTGCCTTGCAGAATCTTAGCTATGATTTGACAAGTGCCCGTCATTTTCACCAAACCTCCCTGTCCAAAATTTGACCCTGATAACATAAACAAGACCTCTGCACCTTCAGGGTGTTCAGTCAGTTAGGTAGATATTGCTATAGCCTTGATTTGTTAGTCTGGTCTTGTTTTGAGTTCACAGAACTTATTCAAACATTAATTTTAGAATTAAGTATCTGCTAGAGGCATTAATCTTGCCTGTCCCAAGAGCAAACTGCCTGTCCAAAATGACGGGTGGACTGTTGGCAAGCTAATACCCTGCTGCCTTGTGTATTTCCTTGTTGACAAGACGCCTACAACACTTAGTATGTGTGCTTTACGCATATTGTTAATTTTGCCATATCCACATTATGAGCTCCACCTTGTAAACATCGTCAAAGGTTTACAGCAAATTACATGTACTACAAAATAAACATAACATGAACTTAATAACAATATTGACAAATAACATTATCACACAAGGCAGCCTATGCCATAAATCAGATTTTATACCTCAACTCTTCACTTGTTTTGATGTCTATTTTCACCCTGGATAATATTTTAAATTCTTAACAGCTATGTCCAAACAATAACAAGGCCTATTTGATATAAGATCACTTGTGATATGCTACATACATATTATACACTATGTACTAATTAATTACTTGTTTAAGTCATAAATATTCACATCCGTGGGCCAGCCACAGATTATATACTCTGTTGTAAGTATGTATAATAATTACATTTGTTTTGTTAGTAAGTGTAAGGCATCTCATTAATGAGGACCAATTTTAATTAGTAAACCACAGAATTGCATAACTGAGCAGTCTTCCACTGTGTTTACAAAATAATCTATTGTTTCTATTATTTGAAGATGCTACATGTAGTTCTTAGAGGGGTTAAGTTACAAAATAATGAAAATGGAGATAGTGTCAGTTTCTGCTACAAGGGGTCATTTCTACACCCACTATGCAAGTTTCATAGTACAATAATGTGGTAGAGCATTGAAACTACAATGACATAACCCCACCTTGCATTGAAACTATATGGCCATAAAAACCTCTTTGCCATTTAGGCGACCAAAAAAAAACCCTATTCTACGGGCCCGACCAACCCAGAATTTGCCTTTTGGAGATTTAAAAAAAAATGTTGTTAAAACCAGCCGTTTTTCAGCCAAAATATTTTGGCTGAACATTTTTAGAAAATATGTTTGCAAAAAATCTTTTCAGATTTTGGTGATATTTTAGGATAATTTTAGCCTCCAGAAAAAAAAAACACGCCCGACCCAACTTGCAAGGTCCTTAACAGGTTTTTTTTTCTTGTCGCCTTATCTCGAAATGCACTCAATGTTATTTAACCCTCTTTTAGAATTAAGATCTTCATTTCATTCTCGGACACAACATTTACATATGAAAGCAACATTTGTATCCCATGGATATGACATTTTAACCAATCTCACTACGCAATGTTGTTACTAAGTCACTATGGTAATAGCTGCACTGTATGCACACACACTGACACAACATCTGGTATGTACACATGTATATATACTGCCCTAAACAGCAATCTCCAATAACTCAATTAGGCTTTCATAATACAGGCCTAGAGTAGTGTAATATGTGATGCACTGCTATCCTAGGGGTCCTGTTACCATACAAAGAATATACAATAACATACAAAATGACATCTATCAAATAATACAATAATATACATATTTATGTAAAAGACAAGAATGATTTTGCAGAAAAAACAGAGACACTTTGCATGGGCAAGTGCAGATAATTTAAAGGTAAACAGGTAGGTAATACTCAGGACTCCTGTTGACTATAAATGTCCTCTAGAACAAAGGTGTGCTGTTTATGCTATATGCTAGCAAATTTCATATGTGAGATTCTTACCTGCAACCATGCTCCTGGCTCATAACTATACACCTAACATCATACGGCAGCTATACCTTCTATAATGTGATATTGATGTTCATTCCATCAATGGCAGAAAGGTACCAATTAATAGCAATGTCTAGAAAGTAACGCCTAACATATCATTTGCCCATATGATGTGGTCTAGGAGCAGGGTTGTAGGTCAAAATATCACAGAAT
This sequence comes from Amphiura filiformis, assembly GCF_039555335.1. Lineage (NCBI taxonomy): Eukaryota > Metazoa > Echinodermata > Ophiuroidea > Amphilepidida > Amphiuridae > Amphiura > Amphiura filiformis. The sequence continues at coordinate 16,296,866 of NC_092636.1, forward strand.
TGATATCGTCTCAAAGGCTCAAACACATTTTTCACAATATCACATAAACCAGCATTAATACATTATGTCTACTTCCGACAAAACATTGGATATCACTAATATCAAATTACAAAGTCATAAAAAGTTTGATCACAAGTGGACAAGATCAAAATGATTGACTAAATGATAATAAATTGTATGAGTTGTTTCATTACATCACACTCTTTTGGTTTACATGTATTTTCAGCCTCAAGTTTGATCTTATCAATTCTTATCTAAGAGTACATGATACAAAGTAAAAGGTACAGTGAAGGCTTGCTATTCAGCTACACAATATTTCATGTTGAAATATCTTGGCTGGTGGCTTCTTCAGAGAGACCATTGCGATCTAACTTTCCCATGGGATTGTCTGTTACTTCGGTGATTTTCTTGGTTTTTATAAGTGGATCGTATATACATGGTATACAATGTCAGCATTGTGAAGAAACACAAAGATCACACCAGTAGAAATAACATTTGTTGAAGCAATGATGTACAGCATATGTCCAATTTGTATAGGCAATGTTTTCATATTCCTTCTGAAGACTACAATGGCCCTCTTCTTTGCTAGATCTTCAGATCCACAAATGCAGTATCTACAACTAGTTCTTCAGATCCACAAACACAGTATCTTCATGCCAGAAATAACCAATATTTCATCACTTGAGAATTCCATGTTCAGTTGGAGATCCCCAAGCAAATCACATATCATTGGGTGTATCGCATGTGATGGATGTAAAGATCGGGGTGTATCACATAGTGACGGATGGTGATCGTAAATTTATCAAGATCTTTTAATTAACCATCGATGCTTGATTGATCCTTATTATTTATAAAATCAATTAATTGACTATTGTTAATTGTGATTTCATATGAATCTGTGTATGTAATAATATTAACCAATACAAATTTACCAGTAATTCCGATTAATTAGTTGATAGTTCATTAATTACAAACATCAACGGTCGATCCAAAGATCGAAGAAATTGGGTTCTGGTGCCTTACATATGTAATGGACTGTCTATCACTATATGAAAACAATTTTTTGTGTGAAACCTCATCATCAATCACTATGGATTTTACCAGATTGTTCATATCCATGCCCATGTGATGAACCCAACGCAATGTTTGATCATAATATTGTTCTATGTAACCACTGTTTTCCCGTAAGTCCCTTCTGGAGGTCTATACTGTTTAGGGAATGCTCGTATCTGCAAATTGTTGAAGGCATATTTGTTGACGCCAACATTTTTCCTGGTGTTGTCTCTTCTTGTCCCTTCACTGAAATGCAAACAGGAAAATTTTGATGAAAAACTGTTCAAATGTTTTAAATTCTTCTTTGCAGCAATATGGTGTTTGTGACTGAACATGTCAAGATGTGAGGTTTTTAGTAACAACCTCGGCAGGGGGGGGGCTTGACATTGAGAAGGGGACATCATCTGTGGAGGTTGTTTTTGAGTTATGAGATATATTACCATCCTTATTTCAATTACTGTTTAATCCCCCAATATATTCAACTATATCAACTATCAATTTTAGTAGTGACATATTTCGCTGTGTGCAGTGTCGAACCGCCCACGTAAAGTTAATCGCGCAGAGCGTACATGCATGCATACAAAGGTAGCTTGACTGACCACTTGCAACACACCTACAATAAAGCACTGACGTCACTACCAAACTTGATGTGAACCACAGTATATAATTCACTTTGTTATGTCACATTATAATAGTATTGTAATTTAAAGTTCTTATTAGCTCTTAATCATGACACACAAATCTGAAAATTGACTTTTTAAGACATTAATCTTGTCCTTGCTTTGCTTGAATTGATCCAGTCACATTATATCAATACCATAGTATGGTCAGCTTACTTCTCTCTTTCCACATACTTCTCCCTTCCCAGGCTGTTGGAAATGGAGGGGGGGGCAGCACTCAACTTTTACAATTTTGGATGTCTTGTGAACTGTATTTTGCTCAAATTTTGAGGCTACATAAAATATAGCCAATTAATATTTTTCATTCTTTTTTCTCTTAAGCTGGGGGTCTTAAGAACTGCGCCATGCTCCCACTGGGGTTCTTGTGAACTGCCAGAGAGGTGCAATCGCATAATGCCAATACCCCTTTTGTGGTCAGTGCCCCTCTACCCTCAAATTGAAAGTTTTTCCTATACTGTAAAACATGTTTTAAAAGTGAACTCTGCAAACTCTCGTACCTTCTCATTGTGTCTAGTAGATGTGCAAACATTTGTGAAGGCATCTGATGTTCATCCTGCAATATTTTACATTGTTCTAACGTGACGGACATGGCAGTGCGGTCCTTGGCACTCTTGCAACTTGTCACTCGTACACCATTCATTCTTCTGATCAACTGTTGAAGGAAGAAATACAGACAATATCAGAGCAGGAAAAAACGTGAATCTACCCCCAGAATTTCCCTTTAATTTGTTATGTATTTCTTTCTTATGTATTTTCAAACCTTAAATTTCCTTCCAAATACCAAATTTCCTGGGGAATGAGGTTCCCAAATTCCACTCTTTTTCCAGATGTGGACGATATACACTTATATTTTGTATGTAAGAGTGTTCAGGTGTTTGTTGTTTGTTTGTTTATTTCTTCTTTATACTGGGTCCATATTCAGGGGAAAATTTAAGTATTCCCCTGTTCTTCCATATGGCCCAGTTTGGACAAAATCCTAATCATTTAATTAGTTCTAACTGACACCAAAAGTCAAATTTTTATATTATATATCGCCAGCCTACTACGCTTCTTGCCCAAGTCAATTTTTGTAATTTTGAGAACAAAGTACAAAATATTGTTCAAGCATGCATTTAAACATATTTATTCACTAATCTTTGCACAAGAACAAATAATAATGAAACAAATTAAAGGGAATAATCCAGAATAATTAAGGTGATTATGTAACTGATGTATGCTTGAACCACATTTTGTACTTTGTTCTCAAAATTACAAAAAATGACTTTGGCAATTATCATAGTAGGGTGACGATACGATTGGGTTATTGCTTTAAATACGTAAAAGTAAATATTTTTCCAGAACATTCATTTTCATGGTTTTTGTGATTGACACAGCTAAATATGTGAGAATAAGATCTTTTATGTACAGGTTTATATAAGAAGACTCAAAATCACAAAATTAAAAACAATAGAAGTAGTTAAAAATCGACAGAATGTGAAAAATTCATGAGAAAAAATGACAACTTGTAGAGTAATTAGTTGACACGTACCTGTGCACTGACATGAAGAATATCCATATTCTTGTTCTTCTTGGCAGCAACATGGTGTTGTAAACCAGACATCAGAACATCCAATGCTAGGCTACTTTCTGTGGGTAGTCGGGCTGTGTGTGAATGAAGTAAATCAACATGATAAAAACAAAGACCAGACATAATAAGAACATCTAATGCTAGTGTCACGCCATGTTGGATTTTGCAATGGCAGATTTGAAACAGTGCGTTTACGACTTTACGTGTATCCATGCGGGATTAGGTTAGCGTGCATGATTTGAATCTGCCACTGCGAAATCCAACATGGCGGTACTCTCAACATGAGACGAGACAGACTATAGGCTACTTTCTGTGTGTAGCTGTGCTGTGTGTGAATGAAGCAAATCATGATAATAACATAAGGATGGAGATTCAAAGTGATTTTAGCCCTAGCATTTCACCATTCCCATGTTGTGATTGCATGTAGAAACAGTTTTTCGGACAGGTGGTGTGGACAAACAAAACAAGCACACTTTTTTTTGCCGTACCTTCTGCAGGAACATTGCGAATGAATTGCTCATAGTAGATTTCCAACTTCTGTAGACTTTCCCTGTTGATGACATCTTGCAGTGATGTATCACCAAATCTTTAAAGAAACAAAAAATGCATATAAGTATTATATCACAGAAACTGTTAATCTACTGGAATGGAAAAGAACATATAGATTGGGGAGCTTGAGGGCCAGAACGGATGGCCCTTGGATAAATGTACAGTAAACATAGGAAACATGGTGTACTTGGCCCACAGACACAGGTCTTTGAAAGGAGCAAATATAATTGAGTAAATATAATTGAGCATCCTTGAATGAGATCAACAGAAACACAGATGAGTTTTCATACCAGGACCCGTTTTCAAAAAAATATGAAATGCGCTGGATGTGTTTGAAATAATAAGCGTTTAGCATTGCATGGCCCTGCATTTACACAAAGGATATTTAGATTGCACTTAAGGAAAATTTATGGTGATCCAAGCTGCAGAGTGTGCATCCAAATTGAAAGGCTGAGCACATCATGAATTGACTTTCATAATTGGAAATTCATGTTATCAGCTCTAATATATAGTCTGTAGAAGAAAGGGTATATACCCTAGTACATTTATGCCAGAAATAAGGGCATCTTATTTAATTCCAGCTGAAATAAATCTGTGTTTTTGCAGCTTAAAGATTAAATAAAAGCAATCCACAACTATTTAGTAAGCCTCAGTACAAGTATAACTATTTAGTAAGCAACTATTTAGTAAGCCTGATATCTCCTGAATTTTCTAATGGATGATAAAGTCAAGTAAAATTTTCTTCATGCAAAATCATATAGCCTTGCAATTAATAGTAATATTATCATTTGCTTGCCCATATGAGAAAATGTAAAAGTCAATACAGTACTTTGGGTCCAGCTAGTCAACGGGAGTATGACATCAGTCATTGATTATAGGCAGCAATTTCAATTTTCACTTTAATACATGCTGAATTGAACGGCTGTTTCCAATTTGTACAACTTATAAGCATAAGCCTCTTATTCAGGCATGTGATTAGGGAATTCCCAGAATGGAGGAAACTTGCGAAGCGGAACGAGCGTAGCGAGTGAAGCTCTCGCCCCTCACGGCCGGGGTCCAGGGGCCCGCTTAAGTATGTAGATTGTAGAAAATTAAAAACCCGGGTTGAAAACTTGATGGGAAACTAAAATGAAAGTGTAACCCAGGGAGCTGGACGTATTAGGTGAACCAGATTTTCCAATGGAACAACCAAACTAGGATTTTCTTCTCTTTGCTTGGTTCAATTTTTACGGGTCACACGGACCCGTACTGTAGGAAATATGCGGGTCCGCGACTACTTTCACTGGTATTTGACGCAAGGACGCGCCTTATTTCGAGCGCTGGCTAGAATACTCTGATATAAATCAAGGCATGCATGCTAATAAAAGTATGTGTTACTTACAATTCTGCTAGTGACTGTTCTTCATTCATTCCCACACTAAACATGATAGGGTGTACGCTAATAGTTGGACCACCGCCACCCTTGTGAAACTCCATCGGAAGTTCATTGTATAATGTCTGTGGCAGTGGAACTGTTACTATGATGTTGGATCTGAAATATGGATGACATAAATGGAATTCTACATTAGTATGTAATTATCATGAGAGGAAATGATTCTGTTATACTCCATAATTACAGATTTGTTTTCATACAGTGTTTGCTGCATTAGGTGGAGGTCTATTATTAAAACACCAGATTCCAGGTTAGAAAGGAAAACATAGAACACAGTACAGGTCGCATTCTGTCGATCCAACATCCGGGCTACTTCTAGTCTTGGGCCCAAGCTTCACGTGGCTCACGGTTTGTTATGAATGACAGAAACCAGCTGTGAAGGAGGCTAAATATCGATGCTGATCACTCCAAATTCAATTTTGGAAAAACCAACACTCGACCATGGAATTTAATTGTCAGTTTGTCACTATATTTAACGATAAATCAAGTAAGTAACTTCCACTCTGCAGACTTAGAAACTTGTTTGATTCCACTGACTATTTGCGATGGAGATGTACACAACACCAATGACAGCTAGAAATCATCAACAAAAAATCGAACCAAGGACTTGTTTTCACTCGACCGTGAGTCGCATCATCAACCGGAAGTGACGTGGCATGGACCAACAGAATACATGTACAACCACTTATTGATGTGAGAGCAAAAATGTACATTTGAATGTCCTAGAGAATACTGTATGTGTGAAACACTATGGGTTAACCCACTCGAACACATTTTGGCTCATAAAATCCAAATAATGACATCACGACGTAAACATACAGGTCATATAATTAATTAGGCATGCCCAAATATAGAGGTATCCAAAAGCATGCTAATTAGAAGTTTAAAGAATCAGAATACGATTCAGGTATCCAAAATTATGCAAATGAATTGAAGGAGGTTACATGAACATGTACAGTATTTCTAACAGTGTAGTTATTTTGTTTGCTACAATGAAATTATATGAAATCATTGAGATGTTTATGGCAAGTTAACAGTAACCCCTATACTGCAAAAGCCTGCCATCGATCAATAATTTGTGTCTTTTAAGAATCAACAAAGATTTGTGCGAGTTAGTGCCACAACACATAATGCACAAACAAGTCCACGCTTTAAGTCAAAGTTTATTAGGCATACAACCATATAATCTGACTGTATGCTATTTTGAAAGACATGCACAAGAGTCCAGACTTTTGAAGTCTAATCTCTTCGGGTTTCTTTTAGCTTTTATGTTTGTTACCTAATCACACCCACTTCCCCTAATTTGCATATCTGCATAATTAAATAGCTTCCAGCTTACCTGGTACCACCTATGACTGGTATAAGATCAGCATCTATATTTCTGTTTTGAGCAAATTTAAAGCTGACAAACTCGAGGTCTTTGATACCCACCGACATGTCTTCAATCATTCCCATTTCATCTCCTACAAAGAGAAAAGAAAAGCTACATATTATACAAAAAAATTATGATATTAATTTTTAAGGGTTTTTGCATAAATTATACAAATTACCTTATATTTGCATACCAAAACCTATCACACATAGAAAAGCTGGATCATCATTGAAACGATAGACATAGGCTTGTGGATTTGTTTTAATATGAAAAAAGTGATAGTAATAAAAATATCAAAATATTACACACATAAAAATTTACATAACAAGTTCATAACTTTACAACCAAGTATGGCATGGACTTAGGGATTTTACATCAGTAAGCTTAGGCACTGAGCAAATCAGTGATGCTAATAACCCACTTTTCAAAATTTCTGACTTTGGTCTGAATGGATCAGATTGTGATATATGCAGGGATGAGAATGGCTTTTTTTTAAAATAGCCTGAATGTGAATTAACAGGCCCAAAACGAGCTGAAAAAAAAGTGTTAAATGTGTTAATTAAATAGCCTGAATTTAGACTCAAAATGGTAGATCCTTGATGTAATTATTTTGTGTAAGCTAATCCTAACCCTAATCCTAACCCTAAACTAACCCTAACCTTAACCCTAATTTCGTGTATAATTCATGTCTGCATGTGTGACCTGTTCTCACGAAATGGGCATTAAGTCGCAAGTTGGTAGTTTTGAGACCTCCTGGCTGCTAAGCTGATGTTCTCTGTTTGATGTGCACCTGTACCAACTCTGTACCTGTACCAAATCTTTGTGAATGCCCCATTGTGCCAATTCACAAATGATATAATGACTGCTGCCTTGATGAATGCATGCCATATTCACAAAGACATACTACTAACTTGTAAAGGTGCACATAAAGAACATTAAAATCAGGTCTTGAAACTACCAACTTGCGACTTAACACTCATTTTGTGGGAACAGGTCACATATAATATAAAGAACATAGCTCTTTTCAAACACACAAGCCTCCCAATTGTGATTGGATCGAAATATTTTGAGCTGGATCTCATGAAAGAAGAAACCATGTAGTCATGAACAACTGCATCGTCTTTATATGATGGGTCACATTTTTTTAATGACATTTTCAAATAGAGTTTTAAATAGAGCAATTAAAATTTGTGTCCAAGTGAATTGAACACATAGGAATGAGCATATCTTTTATTGATTACCACTTACCATATGTACTTAACAGACTCTCAAAGTCGACCAGTATACCTATCCTGCAAGCTTGATTCAGGAAACCTACATTGTGAATATTGCTGCGGACTTTAGTTATTACACCGGCTATTAAAGCACTTATCTACAGAGGAAGAAACAAAGAAAATAAGACAGTAATAAGCATGCTTTCATCAGCATTTTATTCTCAACTTTTTTCAAAATAGTCACTTAAGTGTCACTTAAACTGTGATAAGGCCTAAAAAAAGTTTGATTGGCGTAACCCAACCGACCCTAAAAATAGGCCCGACCCTAACTTTTTTTTGCGAAAAATAAATAAAAAAAAAAAAGAAGAAGATTAAGACAGTATCTCTTTCTTGATTACATCAAATATGAATACCCTGCCTGATGAAACCTTTCCTTTTTCTTCTCTTTACAAAACTTACCGCCTCATGATAAGACAACATCTCTCCGCACTGTAACGTTTGTAATAATGTCAAGTTCTTATTTTCTTCCTGTAGGTATGAAAGATTTTAATAAAGAGCTAGAAAATTATGTGAGTTTTACCAAATCTACGAGTCATACATTCTAATAGTTCACATTTCAACACAAAATGGTTGTCTGTTTGTGAAAATTGTCAACAACAAATAAACAAGAAAATAAACAAATAAAAATGGGATACATATAACAGTTCTTGGAATAATAACAAACAAATCAGTAACCCTGGACGTACCTGCATTCTGTAGAAGCCAACACTATAGCGAGCTTGGTCCTCCAGGTGTCTTACTGATTCTTTCAGATTCTTGACACCAGAATCGATGGCACTTTCTCTCTCTTTCACCGATGCTGAATCAGGTAGAAGCTCTATTGCTTGCATTATGCTCTCCATGTTTGCATGCAGTTTATGGCATATACCATGCTAATTGATAAACAAAGCAAACATATTCTGTAAGCATAGAGCACATAAGGATGATATAATTGCACTAACATATACATCCCCAACAACACTGCAAGATTTTTATTTGTGGCCGCCTGTACAGGTACACCCCCACCAAGGTACCTAACTGGTACATACACACAGAGAACTTACACAGTACCAATGCACAGGACCCACCAGCAGTGGTACTGCACTGGTACTGGACAGTACAGGACAAGTACCTTGGCGACGGTATACCTGTGCAGGTGCCCCCTATAGGAATCTTGTAGTATAGTACATAAACATACAACACCTGCATTATATTGAAAGTGTGTCCAACTAGGATTGATTGATTGTGAAAACAGATATTTTAAAGCATGCAATTTTTGTGTGCATGAAAATTTTGCTAATTTTAGGAGAGCATTCAAATCACTTTGGGGGTCTTTTTGTGAGACTGGGGAAAATCTTACCAAAAAGGTCATTCATTCAGTGAGACTGGGAAAATTTTTGGGTCAAGATACAAAAGTTTTCCCAAAATTTTTGGAAAAAAAGGGGTCTTTTGGTGACAGGAAAACAAAAAGGGGGTCATTGGGTGAGAGGGGGTTCAGTAAAATAAAAAAGGGTTTGTTGTGAGTTGAAAAATAGGGGTCAATCTGGCTGCACATCCCCGTTTTTAGTGAGTGCCCCCCCCCCCCCGGGCTGAAAATGTCATGCGTCACAGTAATAACCCATTCACCTGCCATGATGGCATATTGGATGTGCATGGAAGGGGAATCCCCAGATGCATGTGTTGCGTAGGAAGAGTTTTTTGATTGATCAAATCATTTTATTATTAGTCAAGCAAATAAATTTTAAAATCCACACTAAGTCCCAGCATATATATTATATAATTTCAAAAATGGCCCTCATTGTTGGACTCATGCAATTTTTCTCCCTTTTCAGAATGTAGTTGTAGCACAGAATCATATTGTATTTTTTTTAACCAGGAGTGTTCCTGTTAAATGGGTGGCACACATAGCAGAAATATCAACTGCTCAGTGCCAGAAGTGGATAAATGCAATAACTGCCCTGTGAACACACAGTATATTCCATTCATCTACACATGGCAGCTATTGCACTTATCCACTTCTGGCACTGAGCAATTGATGTGTTCTTAACCCAACAGTTGTCTACAAAAAAGTAAACATATATTCCGTAAGTTCAATTTACCCAAGTTGTTGCACTACTGCTGGCACAGCCATTTGCTTGTCCCCCACTACTGCCCTCGCTATTACTACTTGTTGAGCGCACAAAATCTTCAATAGCACCATTCCATTCCCACGCTTCATAATCCTTTCCTCTCAGCTCCACATGATTGGACGATGGACTACTGTGTGTGCTTTTACGATGATTGGCCCCTCTGCCTCCTCCTCCAGCAGATATGTTTGAACTACCACTACTGTGACTACATTCACTGTGGATAATAACAAAAGCAGTAATCAATTTGAGCACTTCATGGAAGCAGTGTAATTAGTTCAATCGTTAAGGCGCATGACTCTGGTAAGTGCATCATGGTATGAGTTTGAGGTTTCCCTGTGTCGATTTATGTTCTCGTTTAAAAATGAGTGGGTCCACCTATTCGAAACATGGGATTTATTGATCACCCTATGCTGTGACCCAACCTTAGAGGGATGATCTTTAGGTATGTATTATATGTACTGTGATTGACAGATCCATTTGGCCTCACACTTTACAGAAAGTCAAGAACTGATCACGGTGGCCAAAACCATTCCAAGGATGATGCAAAGTTTGAGAATACTTTCACGAAACTGCACAAATTTTCAAGACAAAATGCTCTAAAAAACACACTTCCTAACTGATTTTCTTCCAACAAGGAACAAACTTGTTACACTAACACTAATAGCGAAAGAGTAAAAGAGAAGAGGGGAGGGGTGGTGAGGTGAGGTGAGAGGTGAGGTGAGAGGTGAGGTGAGAGGTGAGAGGAGGTGAGAGGAGGTGAGAGGAGGTGAGAGGAGAGGGAGAGGAGAGGAGAGGAGAGGAGAGGAGAGGAGAGGAGAGGAGAGGAGAGGAGGAGAGGAGAGGAGAGGAGAGGAGAGAGAGGAGAGGAGAGGAGAGGAGAGGAGAGGAGGAGGGAGGAGAGGAGAAGAGGAGAGGGGAGGAGGGAAGAGAGGGGAAGAGAGGAGGAGAGAAGAGAGGGGAAGAGAAGAGAAGAGGAGAGGAGAGGAGAGGAGAGGAGAGGAGAGAAGAGGAGAGGAGAGGAAAGAAAAGAAAGAAACAAACCTATAAATCCACTTACCCATCAGGGTCTGATTGGTGTGGTTGATGTGATTGATTCTTCATTGATTTGGCAGTTCCTTTTCGTGGCGGTTTCCCATTTGTTTGTGCGATGCGATATTGATTGTACATATTCTCCATGAAAGGTGCTTCACAAACAACAACTATCTCACAAACCTGTAATAGCATTTCATATACAGAGTGAGAAACTATAGATGTGTTCCTTCATACAAAAGAATATAATGTGAACACATCTTTTTGGATATTAATTTTCCTGATTGTATCTCTTTTGAGCAGTTTGCGCTTCACAGTTTCAAACATACATACATTAAAGCCTTAGACCGGGTCTAAAGTTAGACCTGGTCTAAGTGGAATTTAATTCCATCAGAAATGGTCCTTTAGTCTTATTTTCTTCCTAGAGTAGCTAGCAAATTCTAAAGATTTAAAGGCAAAGATCAAAAATAATACAAAATAACTCAAGCAAATGTAAAGGAAAATGTCCTTCCTCCTAGGACTAAATTCCTCTTAGACCAGGTCTAACTTTAGACCCAGTCTAACTCTTTTGTGCATACGGACCTTTGGGTTCAAAAAGGCGTGAAAATCAAAACCTTGCACATTTCGTCTATTCATCTGCTCAAAATTGGTCTGAGTAAACTTTGAGTCACATATGATCTGTATCATATCGTTATGGATTTGGCAGACAGGTGAACCTGTATTGGTCTTTTGGTAAATTTATGTTACGCATGAATTATTACTGAATCAGCACACAAGGGAACAAAAGTCTTAGATAATAAGAGGGCAGCAAACCAATTTTTAAATGGTGATCCAGGTGGTGGTCGCCGTGCATCCTCTAAAAAGTTGACTGTTTTTATTGCTCACTTTGTTTGTTATATTGTGTTTATGCTTTTAATTTGTTTATGTGCTGTGGTCTAGATGTAACGGCGCTTTATAAAAGAATTGTGTATGTATGTATGTATGTATGTAAATTCAGTAAATTTTCATCATCAACCGTGTAATTGAATGGGATTATTTTGAAATTTTAAAACGCTTGAAATATCACAAACAAATAGGCCTATGTTAATAAATAATGTAATACAACGTTGGGGTTCGATAATGAACCCCACAAAACTAACCCAGTACATGGAAAATGCCATACGGCCGGGCGGTTTCATAAGTTGCCGGCTCTATCATGCCACTCGCCGCCTGCGGTGACAGCATGATAGATAAGCACAGAAGAGGGCAGCATACATGTTTAGCTAATGGTGCAGCGCAGTATGGTCGACGATGATCACTGTTAAAAATATTAAAACTAAGCGTCGATCCCTTGTTTGCTAATTCAAAAATAATTCACACGTAATATGAATTTACCAAAAGACGAACAGTATTGTATTTTGACCATGGACGAGAGAGATAACAGGCAAACAGTCAAAGTCTCAGCATCACCCGATAATGAGGGCTGATTGTTCCATGAAATGCGACAGGTGAAACTGCTACGCACGCATTCATGTATTTTTACGGTCTTTCTGAGGACACACAACAGCACTGGCATGATTGTTAGACCCGGCACAATCGAATGACTGGCCCTCATGAATATGCAAGAATTCACAGCATACAATGCACGGGGACTTTGATTGTTGATACATGGTCTGTATCGTAGTAGATTTTGACATACCTTCTCTGCTAAATCATGAGCTTTACTCTTCATGGTATCAATAGTGAAGTGTTTTGCTGCCATCATTAAATTTGAAGTACTCCAGTCCAGTTTTGCTTCAGTTCCCGATCTTGGCTAGTTGCTCGGCAGGTATGGGTGATTGGCCTATGGAGCCTATTGCACTAGTTACACCAATAAGAGCACCAAATGCAGTATGGTTAGTAGTGAATAGCATGGTATTTATTTAAAGCACAAGAGCTAATAATGTTTTTGTGTTTTTGTTTGTTTATGTGTTTGTAAACATTGGCAAACGAGGACACACTCAAGACATCTGTGTGTAACAGTGGAAGCACCATAACGACGGACATCCATGTTTCCTGGGCACTCTTACTACAGATATAGACCATTCCTATAATTGGCACTTTCCTGCCATTGATGGGTGAAACTTGATATCCACCATTGGATATTTGATGTCTGACCTTGTTTTCCCATGGGTTTTTTTTGTCCCTGGTTGACTGGTCATACTAGCATGTGTGTGTGTGTGGGGGTGAGTGGGTATGACTTGTGAAACATGGATTTCTTCCAATTACACTCCGATAAACAGTGGACGCACAACCAACCGTGGACATCCACACTCTTACCTATCACACAAGGATACAAATAGCGTTAAAATACATTTAGAAGCGAGCTCTCCATTGGTAAGAGTTAGTCCACAGTTGACCCGGTGTAAACCCATTGGGTGCACAGTTTGTTATTTAATATCTGTCCTAATTTCCCCAGTTTTGTTTTGGTCCCTGGTTAACAAGTCATACCAGTATGCGTGTGGGGATGTAGGAGTGTGTTTATGTAAGCAACATAGCATTTTAAACAATAAATTACATGAAAAAAAATTACCCACTGGCATGTAACAAAACACACAGCAAATATATCTTTAAATTTGAATGTGATACATAGACAAATAAACAAAATGAGACCTGCTCCCACAAAATGAGCATAAAGTAAACAGGGCACTATAGAAGATCTATTCATAACCTCAAGAACATACACGATGTGTTTGATCCAATCATATTTTATAATTTGTAACAATGCAGATGCAAATAGAGGTCATTAATATCTCACAATTGACCACAAAATGCGTAATTGTTCCAGCGTAAATATTAGTAACCTAATGAAATTGATGTACAAGCAACAGTACCGTAAAGATTCGCCTAATGGTACACTTGGGCTCCTTTGCCTTGGGGTAAATTTCATGTGCAAATAGAGAGCTCCCTATAAATGCTAACAAGAATTAAGGTGTTGTGCCCTTATCTGCTGGTGGAGAATTTCAGAGTGGGAACTTTCAGGTTGTGTGTGTTAAAGCCATATTATTTTATTTACACAATTATATTGTACTTTAATAAACCAATACACCCTGCAAAAATCAAGACTCTAGGTGCTGTGGTTTTGTCAAAATCCGATATTTTGAATAAAGCGCCGAACCGCGTCTTATTATTACGATGGAATTATTAGTCGAACGCATACACGATGTTCATAACACACAGTGCGGGACGGTGATCTACACAACAAAGGGTCGTACCATAACATGACCGAAGGAGTGGTACGACATATTGGCGATATACGCGCTGGTAGTAAATTCCAATTTTCTTTGCTTTGACGTAGTTGTTCGGCTCAAAAATAAAAGGGGATATATCTGACAGTAAAAAGTAACATTTTATGTCAAAGAAATGCTAATCTATTTTGTATGATAATGTTATAATATTGCTTTAAGTGACCCCATAGCGCCATTAGGTGAATCTTTATGGTATCGTACTTGTTATCATGTGATTGGAATATTCTGTTTTTAAAAGAATGAAACCTGCAACAAATTCAATTTTTTTGCCTCCCAAATGAATTATATTTGGTTATAAAAGAATAGAAGAAGAAATATTTCACTATTAAAAACCATAAATAATTCTCTACAGAAATGCTAAGGAGAGTCCTTTCTGACAATAACTTTTTGCAAAGATGCCAGTATGGTCTTGAAAATTATGACAGAGGTCTTAGATCCCAGAGAGGTCATGGGGAAACACTTCGGCATAGTCCTAAGAAGGAGGGGGTGTCAGGATAAAGACCCAAACATTTTTGGGATTTTAAACCACATTGTTCTTCTATTACCATGCATTTGAGCTTTACATGACTTTATTTTTGACAAAAATGTTTTATAAACAGTCCCTGCTTGTTCTTGTGAACGAATTGAGCTAACTTGAATTTGCCCTTGACAAGTACCTGCTTATTGTTTAGGTTACCCTTACAAGAACTAGGTGGTGAGCTAATCCTGGCTGCCATGGCTATTCTACATGTAGGCTGCATCTATATTAGAACTGCATCCCTTAATTATGCTAATTTGTTTTTATGGTGTGTCTTAGGCCATTTGTGGTCAGCAAATTCCTGTCAAAGTGTGCTGAGGCTTGTGGCTTGTGGACTTATGCATGTGCAGACATAACATACTCTAAATCAATGTGATATTTTAAAGCATTAATTATCAGAGATGATTTATAAGTAGTTCACGTAAGAGGAGTTTTCTGCATACTTTGTAACATTTTGGCATCTATGAGAATTCAATTACTCCCTCATACCCTATCAAAACATTTAACTGAATAATGTTAAAGATATCACATTTTCCATATTTACCATTTTACGAGAGCTAACCCAACGCTACAAGTTTAAAACCCAAATGAAGATGGTATAAACATAATAGTAATGTATTAAGTTAATGGGAATATTAAGACAGCAGATGATAATGATTCAAATCATATCAAGACAATGCGAGAAACAAACATGCAAACCAACATAAACATGATATTTAATCAGAAATTTTAGTAATGGTTAATTTTTTTTTTAAAGTGGAGAAAATAGAGAAGGAGAAACATGCACAGTTTAGTTAGTTATGGAAGATAAATATGAGAAAATATTCAGAAAAGTACACATGTAATTTTGTACGGGGTGTGTTTTTGTGTGCATGCCCCAGTGGGGCCACTTGTATTTGAAGCTGTATATCACCAGTGTACAAAAAAAAAAAAAAGTAAAAAAAAGCGTCTTTTTTCACAGCTGGTCTCAATACCGGTGCATCTCATTTAGGGTAGGCACCGGAGTTTCGCGCGACAAAATGCGCGGCCGGTTTTTTTATAAAGCGCGAAAATTCAAGTCAAAAAGCGAAAATGCGTTTTCCAGACAGATTTTTGTGCGTCCATCTGAAATTCACAATTATCACGATACACACGTACCCCGGGTCTACACCTCATCAAATGTTGATTGTTAAAAAAAATAAAAGTGCATTTTCGCCGTGATATTCCATCTCCGTTCGCTATGATAATTTTTCTCATTTCTGTATCAGTTTTGGTCCGAAACGTGGTCAAAAACAGGTGCAAAAACATGAGCAAAGTCTGTCAATCTTGAGCAATTTTCGTTCGTACTTTCACTTCCGCATTTCTTTTTTAAAATTAATGTGGTGTTGATGCTACAAAAACTAAAACACGCGCTACCACAAAAAAAAAAAAAAAGGGGTTATCATTTGCATTTTGTCTTTAAAATTGCTTTTATTCATCGTAACAATAATACTAATAAAGGAAACCTAGATTATTTATGAGAAAATAAACTTAAAATATTAACAAGGCGGTTCTCGAACCACGAGTCTCGCCTGCTTTTGCGACCGCCTGCATTTGCAATTACTTTTGGTAGAGGTAAATGAATTTGGTGGTTATCGGCTAGGCATGATTATCTGGCTGATGGTGACTGTACCCACCAAGAGTCATGCCCATGCAACATTTTTTACTAATTTGACCTCAGATGACCCCTGGTGACCCTGAAATGACCTTCCAAAAATTTGGCTCTAAATGTTGACTGTACCCACCAAGTTTCATGCCCACCTGACAGTTGTTACTCATTTGACCTCAGATGACCCCTGGAGACTTCGCAATGACCTTCCAAAAATTTGGCTTAAAATGGTGACTGTACCAACCAAGTTTCCTGCCCATACGACTGTTTTTACTAATTTGACCTCAAATGACCCCTGGTGACCTCGAAATGACCTTCCAAGAATTTGGCTTTAAATGTTGACTGTACCCACCAAGTTTCATGCCCATCCGACAGTTTTTACTAATTTGACCTCAGGTGACCCTTGGTGACCTCAAATGACCCCTGGTGACCTCGAAATGACCTTCCAAGAATTTGGCTTTAAATGTTGACTGTACCCACCAAGTTTCATGCCCATCCGACAGTTTTTACTAATTTGACCTCAGGTGACCCTTGGTGACCTTGAAATGACCTTCCAAAAATTTGGCTTTAAATGTTGACTGCACCCACCAAGTTTCATGCCCATACAACAGTTTTTACTAATTTGACCTCAAATGACCTCTGGTGACCTCGAAATGACCTTGCAAAAATTTGGCTTTAAATGTTGACTGTACCCACCAAGTTTCATGCCCATCCGACAGTTTTAACTAATTTGACCTCAGATGACCTCCGGTGACCTCGAAATGACCTTCCAAAAATTTGGCTGTAAATGTTGACTGTACCCACCAAGTTTCATGCTCATCCGACAGTTTTTACTAATTTGACCTCAGATGACCTCTGGTGACCTCGAAATGACCTTCCAAAAATTTGGCTTTAAATGTTGACTGGACCCACCAAATTTCATGCCCATACGACAGTTTTTACTAATTTGACCTCAGATGACCCCTAGATGACCTCAGTGACCTTGACCCACTAACCAATACAAACCGGTTCTGTCTCTGGTCAAGATGCACCCACCCACCAAGTTTGAGGAACGTATGCGACTCATAGTCTCCGAGAAAATAGGCGGAAAGCAAACTTTAACCAAAACTTTGTCACATACACACCCCCACACACACGGAAAAGTGATTATATAGTCTCCTGCCTTATCAGGCGAGACAAAAATTGAATATTGTCAGGTTGTGATAAATAAAAACATAAAACATTAACCAGACGTTAGCGGCATGTGCTTGGTTGTAAACAAATCAATCGGGACTTCCCCAGGCCAGCGTTCGTTCGGAAAGCATGCAAAAAGTGCACGATTTCCTGACGTTGCATTTACAAATATTGCAGAATTTACTTCAATTCTCAGCAGGTGGGTCAAAATTTTGGGGCTTTTATTATCTTAAAAATATAAAAGAATAAAAATTTAAGCCTGTTATGTTGTAAAAAGGTTATTATTGGTGAATTTACATTGAAAAGTATTGTTTTTGGCCAAATTCTCAAAATTCACGATTGACCACCAAAATAGCGATGGACCCCCAAAATCGTGATTTTTTGCGCTTTTTGCGCGAAACTCCGGTGCCTAATTTAGGGTATCAAAAACAGGGAAATGTGCACCTTAATCACACAAATGTTACTAAAAAAGGGAAGCTAACCTTAGCAAAAAAAAATTGAAATAAAGGTAAAATTCTGGACAAAACATGATTGCTACCACCTCCATTCATTATGTGTACCACAGTTTAGGTGTATTCTTGGCAACTCATAGCAGTAAAATACTTGCTTAGGGTAGGAAAACAACTACTTTAGTAGTTGTAAAAGTATTTTAATACTTTATTTGGATCCATTTTATACTAAGAAAAAATACTTCATTTGCGTACTTTGGGTGCTTGTACACAGGTGATATCTCCACTCAAAAGTTTATGTTCACAGGAAGTTGAATAAACTCCAAAGTGGTGTACTGCTGTCTGTATTTGCAGCTGCTTACATGAATACATATGTGTTTGAAACTGGTAAGAAAATGTTTTTTAAAAAGATGAAATGGTACTGGGCTGTTCCAGTTGAAATCCACACTACCCCCTGTGGAAGGTTTTGGAAATATCTTCCATAGAGGGAGTATGTTTTTTAAATGTAACTGGTCAGAGTTAATCATTTTGAAACCCATACTCCCCCTGTGTTATGGCTTTACTTATTCCTCCACAACTGGAGTGAGTATTTCAAATGGAAGTTCCCCAATTGTCTATTGTATTCAAAACTCATACTCCCTCTGTTGAAGACTATAGCTAAATCTTCCACAGGGTAGTGTGGATTTTAAATGGAATGGCCTAATGACAGCATTCTTTGAATTTACCTTCTATTTTGTTCGTCTGAGTACTGTTGCATTAATCTCTTAAGTCCTCCATGTTTGAATTTCATGCTGTGTCCTGCTGGGGCACCAACTGTCACTACGTCATACATTTTCTCTGTTAATAGGTACAAAATATTGATTCTTTTTCAAATCTTCTTAACCAAGCAAAGTTTCTTAGTCAGTGGCCGTAGTCCAGCTTGTAAGTGCCTAATTTTATTGGTTCCTGCATGTCGCCTGTCACACAGTAGACTGCAGTAGTGGAACACGAGGCATGCATCAGCTGCCTGTATGTGTCGCATTGCAAGTGTAGTGGTAATACATCACACACTACCCACAAGATAACTGACTTTGCAAACAAGTTTTGTTCATTTTATAGAATGAGGGCAGTTTTCGTGATATTACATGTTTTTTCCTAAACAAAAATTGTTTTCAATATTTAATTGTAGTGGATACCTGCTGCACTGGTAACCACTACTCAACATATTGGACCTGCCTATGTCTATCACACACGGTAGAGGAAATACAAGGTAGGGTATATTGCATTCTTGTTTTCTTTTGTTTTTGGAATGTACATGTATGACCAAAATCAAATTTTTAATTTTCAAAGATTTTGCATTTTATTTTAGTATGTGACATACCATGAAACTTACCTCTATGTCCAGGTTGTTCTACTCTTAACCTCTGCAAATGAAGATTGATAGGAACAAATTCCAGTAATCTCTCCGCTTTGTCAACACTTCGTTTGAACTGAGGACCTAAATAAAGGAACATGTTCAATAATATAAATAATAATAATAATAATAATAAAAGCTGATTAAAACTCTCCGTGCATAATTGTATGTGCTTTTGCACAACAGGGACATGGTCCGAGATATGGTAAAATTTCATTTTCTAACTTGGTAGTACATATATGCAAATCATAACATCTCCATTCTAAACATTATGCAAGGGTGCACTGCATGAGTGTCCTTATTTGCTGGTGGGGATTTTGCAGAAGGGCACTTTTAGGTTGTGCCTAAAAGTCCACTTATATCAAGGGAGCCCATATAGCGCCATTAGGGAAACCTTTACGGTATTTCTATAATGGAATACAAATCAAAGAGGATATAACGCAATGAATTCTCACCTCTTGTACGTTTACTGAGATGTTCCAATGACTCATTATATCTTACAGTTAGGTGGACATGCTCTGCCATGATAGATGACCTCACATCTTCCCAGTCTCTGGATAACTGGGGAAGAAAACACAAATCAGAAAGTGACCTGTATGTTACAAAGTACAAGTGGCATGATGGAGTGTCACGCTGCTCAGCGGCAAGTGGCAGAAAGACTGAAACCAGCATAATGCTTTGACACAATGAACTATCTTGACTGAAAAGCTAACTTGACTGTCAAGTGGAATGAAACCACTTCAGATTTATTTCTCTCTAAACACCTCTCTTTTGTGAGCTTTCTTTTAAAATTGTGGCATCATTAAGATACACATATAAGAGGAAAATTAAGGTGTTCTTAACCCTAACGCCCTCGCTGCTTTTTGGTGAGGGGAAGGAAAGAAGGAAGGAGGAAAGAAAGAAGAAGAGAAAACTTTTTTTCTCGGGTGCGGTTTTGAACCAGCGACCCTTGGGTGCGGTTTTGAACCAGTGACCCTTCGGGTGCCAGACAGGTGCACGGGCCTACCTTGCCACGGGGGTGTAGCTTGCCTGGCCAAGCTTTCCACGACCATATGACTGTTCGCATGGTGACGCAATCACATCACATGGGATACCTGCATGTGCCTATGTTTTGTGAAATGTGGTTTTTTGTTGTTTGGTTAGGGTTAATGAAAGTTTCAAAGGGAGGGGAAAATTATATAGCTCTGCACTTTTCTGGAATCAGGACCACTGAAAAGATTACACTCATTTGAAACAATTGGTGACATGTTATATCAAAAGGTATTTTATGTCAGCAATTCTAGTTCTGCGATAATGATGATTAAAAAATCAGCTGATTTTTGGCCAAAATTTATTGATTTTGACCAACTCTACTTGAAAAGTCTGTCTGCCCACCATAGTAAAACAGGGTTTTTTCTCTGTCGCCTTAAGGTTTGCAACTATTTTAAACTGTTGCGATTTGGTAGTTCACAGCATCTTGCTAATGGTAGTGAGCTTTGACAAAAATTGCATTTATCATTTCATAGCAAGTGTGCTGCTTCGACCAACAATACCTAGTCTACCCTTAAGGTACCTCTTATTGTAAATATCACAATTAAGAATGTGGATCAAGAAAATATATCATCTTACCTCCCCAAACATATTCAACTCTTCAAGCTTCTTCCTTTCTTCTCGTAAAAACAATTTTCTAGGCAAAAACAAAGAGCAGATGTAATAACTTTGATTCAAATGGGGGTACCTGAATGGGTGACTCCATTTGAAATCGTGGGCGATTAAGGTCATGGTCATGTCTTTCATAAGGGGTGTATGGATTTTACCTGGAAAAGCCAATTATAGAGTGTGAGTGAAAGGCTATGGAGCTGTTCTATCAATGAATAGTATCTACTTTCAGTAAAAAAATTTGGAAATATTTTGGCTTTTGCCTCAGTAAAAAATTAAACTTTTCTTGAACTCATTGTATCATAGATTTTAAAGTGTTATATTAAGTAGACTAAATTAACAACCTGAATAAATGATGGCCCCTGTTCAAACATACCATTGACGAAAATAACCCATGTTGAGCTCTCTTCTCTATAAAGGTTTTCTACCAATGAATAGTTTCTATTTTCAGAACTACATAATAAACTAAAATTCATTTTTAATATTTTGGCCTATGCCTCAGCATAAAAATTAAACTTTTCTTGAACTCATTGTATCATAGTTTTTAAAGTGTTATATTAAGTAGACTAAATTAACAACCTGAATAAATTATGGCCACTCCCTATTTAAACATACCATTGATAAAAATAACCCATGTTGAACTCTCCTCCCTATGAAGGTGTTCTACCAATGAATAGTTTCTATTTTCAGAACTACATAATAAACTAAAATTCATTTTGAATATTTTGGCTTTTGCCTCAGCATAAATATTAAACTTTTCTTGAACTCATTGTATCAAAGATTAAGTGTTATATTATGTAGACTAAATTAACAGCCTGAATAAATGATGGCCCCCTGTTCAAACATACCATTGACGAAAATAACCCAAGTTGAGCTCTCTGTCGCTTATGACTCAGGAACACTTGTCTACCGGATTACAGTTACTAGGGAGTGGAGCAATACTCTATTATTACAGCTCAGTGTCATCCTTACTTGAAAATCTCCGCTGCTACCAAGCTTGGAGCGATTGGGGGGAAGGTCTTTGTTGAAAGTTAAGTTGGGTTCAGATTCGTGCTGCTGATGACAAGGACAGTGTTTTCAGCATACCGTGGAAACTTGGCATGTTGCCCGTGGGGATCGACGCTAAGTCAGGTACCGCGTGAGCAAACTCAAAAATAGCGAGCATACACAAAAGAAACTTAGCGCGATGTCGCCAGGTCTGAATGCTGTACCGGCGGCGTCAGCTGCATTCGAGTACGCTTAGAGGGCACAGACATGGAAAATTCCAATCTGTTTACTTATTAATCTGAGGTTTTCCGGCTCTCATTATTTAGCTCTACATGGGTCGCAAATGGCACACAGCTGGTTTAGGAAGGACCATTTCCCCAAATTGCTGAAATTTGAGGGAAGCGCTCATGTTGTACAACCACATGAGAGTAAACTGGATTAAGATTATAATATGGTATGCAACTATGTGCAATTCCTGGGATAGTGGTTTGCGTAATATTAAATTAAATTAGTACCCCTCGTATACTTAGCACCATTAGGTACCTTCCTAACTTGTATTGAAAAAGCACCACTTCAATGTACTTTCACAGCATGGTAACAGAATGTAACTTGGAAAAAGTGCAGATCATCCCAGTGGTGAAGTCCTGGTGAAGTCAGAGACACATCTGACGAAAGCCTGACCACTCACACAGGGATCGACTGCACCGGTACTATGATAACCTATGGCGTAATCATAGAAATACTAAAACTTACTGAATATGATATTTTTACTTACATCATCTGCTGAGGAATGGAGAATGATAGTTTGCTTTCCACCATGATCTCTTGCACCAGCACATGTGTTCCATCTACATCTGGATATCTGTACGTCTTGGTGCAAGGACTGCAGTATAAAGCCCTGAAGTAGTTGTCACGAGATAGAGACATTGATCTGGTTCTTCTAGGGGTAGCCTGAGGAGGAGGGCCCTGTCAATTTGAAAAACACAGAAATTTTTGTATCATCTTGAATACACAAGGTGTAAATAACTAACAATAATAAAGCATTTGGAATAACTGTTGAAACCAAAAGATTTGGATTAGGGGTTGGATCTATGGTAAAGATTAGTGCTAAGATAAGGAGTAGGGCTAGGGTAAGGATTAAGGTTTAATAGGATTAAGAAGGGTAGGATCGATGGCAAGGATTAGGGTTTAATGGGATTAAGAATTAGGGGTAGGAACTATGGTAAGGATTAGGACTGGGGTAACAATTAGGGTTTAATGGAATTAAGAATTAGGGGTACTAGGATCTATGGTAAGGATTAGGACTGGGGTAACAATTAGGGTTTAATTGGATTAAGAATTAGGGGTAGGATCTATGGTAAGGATTAGGACTGGGGTAAGGATTAGGGTTTAATGGGATTAAGAATTAGGGGTAGGATCTTTGGTAAGGATTAGGACTGGTGTAACGATTAGGGATTAATGGAATTTAGAATTAGGGGTAGGTTCTACGGTAAGGATTAGGACTGGGGTAACGATTAGGATTAAGAACTAGGACTAGGATAACAATTAAGGTTTAATGAGATTAAGAATTAGGGGTAGGATCTATGGTAAGGATTAGGACTGGGGTAAGGATTAGGGTTTAATGGGATTAAGAATTAGGGGTAGGATCTTTGGTAAGGATTAGGACTGGTGTAACGATTAGGGATTAATAGAATTTAGAATTAGGGGTAGGTTCTACGGTAAGGATTAGGACTGGGGCAACAATTAGGATTAAGAATTAGGACTGGGATAATGATTAAGGTTTAATGGGATTAAGAATTCGGGGTAGGATCTATAAAGATTAGGACTGGGGTAATGATTAAGGTTTAATGGGATTAAGAATTAGGGGTAGGATCTATGGTAAGGATTAGGACAAGTGAAGGAGATCATTACTGATGCTTAATCGTTTCCCCAGTATAATTATAAGTAAAGTAGGTAATACTTGTGTACTGCGTACTTGCGTAATATTTGTTTGTGTGTATTGTATACCATGACTGCTATAACATTAGACCCAGCTTTAACCACTGTTTATTAGTGGGAGCTGGTAGCCTAATGGATAAGGCGTCCGTCTAGAGATCGGAAGGTCGTGGGTTCGATTCCCATGCCGGCACATTCCCTTGCTTTTTTTTCAAGTTGGGTTGTGTGCCGGTCGGGATTTGTGTTTATTCGTTGTCATGTTTAATTGTAACACTTTGGGTTGGTAAACTGTTCTGTATAAATGTAACTTATTATATGCAGCTACATCTGTTACACTGGCTTGTGATTCAAAACCAATTTGATAAACCTACAGGGCAAAAAAATGAACTCAGATACAACATTTCCCCATAAAACCATTGATCTTTGCGGAGACAGTATGCCGCGACACACCCACTTGTAGGAATTAAGTGAACA